>NC_080774.1:33428725-33773799 GCF_020826845.1 Diceros bicornis minor | reverse complement strand
TCTTAACCTGTTTTATCTTGAAGTCTACTTTCTCTGATATGAGTATGGTAACACCTTCTTTCGTTTGTTTGTCATTAGCTTGGAGTATTGTCTTCCATCCTTTCACTCTGAGGCTGTGCTTGTCTTTAGAGCTGAGATGTGTTTCCTGGAGGCAGCATATTGTTGGGTCTTGCTTTTTAAACCATCCTGCCACTCTGTATATTTTGATTGGAGAGTTCAATCTATTTACATTTAGGGTAATTATTGATATATGAGGGCTTAATGTTGCTGTTTTGTCACTTATTTTCTGGTTCTTTTGCATTTCCCTTGTTTCTTGTCCCATTTGTTTCGGACTGCCAATTCAGTTTTGGTTCTTCTGTCTTATGACTCTTCTAGTTTTCTCATTGTTTATCATATGTGATTTTGTGTTGATTATTTGTTTAGTGGTTACCTTGAGGTTTGTATAAAAAATCTTGTGTATGAGATAGTCCATTATCTGATGGCCTCCTATTTCCTTATACTAAGTCAATTCAATCACTTTCCTCTTTGCCTTCTAAGTCGTTCTTGTTATACCTTATTCTACCTTGTGTTGTGGTTGTGTGTTTACAGTGATAAGGTTAAATTTATTTTTGGTGAATTCCTTCCTTTGATCTTTGATTTTGGTATTTAAGTGGTTGCTAACCTATTCTGGTAAAGATCTACTATTTTTCTGAGTTTGTCTACCTATTTTTCTCCTTGCTCCAAGCTTTGTATTCCCTTTCTCTTCTTTTTTTCAGGCCTGAGGGCCTTCTTGAGTATTTCTTGTAGTGGGGGGTCTCGTGGCCATGAACTCCCTTAGCTTTTGTTTATCTGGGAAAGTTACTGTTTCTCCATCATGTTTGAAGGATATTTTTGCTGGATAAGACTATTCTTGGCTGAAAGTTTTTGTTTTTAAGTATTTTGAATACATCATTCCAGTCTCTCCTAGCCTGTAAAGTTTCTGTTGAGAAATCCGCTGAGAGCCTGATGGGAGTTCCTTTGTACGTTATCTTTGGTTTTTGTCTAGCTGCCCTTAATATTGTTTCTTTGTCATTGACTCTGGCTAGCCTTACCACTAGATGTCGTGGAGTGGGCCTTTGCCTGTTGACATATTTAGGTAATCTGTTGGCTTCGCTTACTGGTATTTCCTGCTTCTTCCCCAGATTTGGGAAGTTCTCAGCTATTATTTCCTTGAATAGGCTCTCTGTTCCTCTTTCCCTCTTTTCTCTCTCAGGAATACCTGTAACTCTTATGTTACATTTCCTAATAGAGTCAGATATTCCTCGGAGACTTTCTTCATTTCTTTTTAGTCTTAGTTCTCTCTCCTCTTCCATCTGGAGCATATCTGTATTCCTATCCTCTATAATGCTAATTCTTTCCTCCATGTTGTCAGCTCTGTTCTTTAAAGATTCCAGGTTCTCCTTTATCTCCTCCATTGTGTTCTTCATCTCCATCAGCACTGATTGGTTTTTCTTTATGATTTCAATCTCTTTTGTGAAGAAACTCCTAATCTCATTGAATTGTTTGTGATGTCTTGTATTTCATTGAGTTTTTTAATGATAGCTATTTTGAAATCTCTGTCGTTTAGGTTATGGATTTCTGTGTCTTCAGCGTTGGTTTCTGGGTGCTTGTCATTTTCCTTCTGGTCTGGTGATTTCCTGTACCATTGCATTGTGGTTCCTGTATTGGCTTTGTTTTTCCTCATCCTGGAAATATCTGGTTGCAATTTCCACCCGCTGCCACTGTGTGGGGGTAAAGGGCTGTGTAATCTGTGCCCCCTGCACTCTGCCCTAGCTGTTCGCTTTGATCCGCAGGGTCCAGCTTGCGGGCGGGGGAGGTGCTCTCTCTTTTGCCTGCTGGGTCCGTGGTGTGGGGGGCTTCTCGTTCGCCCCTCGGTATCCGCTCTCCTGGGGTGCTCAGATGTTGATGGTACCCCGTAGCAGTTCTGAGTACTCTGTGTGGGAGTTTCCCACTGGCGGAGAGAGCCGGAAGGGCTATGGTTTCCCCACAGAGGGCTGCCCCTATCCCCTCACTGGGAGCCATGTGGACTGGGATCGCTGATCTGATGGGGAGGGAGAAGAGTTCTCCTTACCTCTCCTCACTTCCTCTGGGGGCCTAGCACGTTCCTCTCTGAGATGTGCAGCAGTGTGGATCTTTCTGATCTTGCTTTTCACTGTCTAGGATTCTGTTGTTGGTCTGTGACTGTTCCTTTTGTTGTATCTTATCGGGGGAAGAGTTTACGGGAAAGCTCACTCCGCCGTGACGCTGACGTCACTCCTCCCATTCATGTTTTAATGAATATCCTTGAACTGAAGTCATTTTGAATATTTTAATAATTTCTTTAAAATTTTAAACATCTGTTTGAGTAGAATACGTTCACTTTTGTAAAAATTAAAACTACAGAAATATATAAACTAAGAAGTGTAAAAACTCCTATTTCTCACCTATCTCCCAACTTTTGTCCTTGTCCATGGTAAAATTTGGTGTGTCATCTCCTAGACTGTTTCCTGTGCTTTACATACATATTTCTCCACCTGTACAAATAGGTTAGATATATTTTTGATGTATTTATTGGCTATGTTTCTGATTTTCCCACTCTTTTACAGTTTAGTAGTTGTAAACATTGGTTTCTCGATATTCCTTACGTACTGAGGGTACCATCTTTTGCCTGTTATACATCCATGGAAAACATTTCCCTACCACATTGTTTATTTATTGATTGATTTGTTTGTTTCTTTCTTTCTTTGTTTTTTTGCTAACATCTGTCAATCCTCCTCTTTTTGCTGAGGAAGACTGGCCCTGGGCTAACATCCATGCCCATCTTCCTCCACTTTATATGGGACGCCACCACAGCATGGCTTGATAAGCAGTGCATCGGTGCGCGCCCGGGATCCGAACCCCAGGCCACCACAGCAGAGTGCATGCACTTAACCCCTACGCCACTGGGCTGCTCAGCCACATTGTTCATTTAATCTGGATCAGTGCTTGTCTTTCCAGATGTCAGTAACACGTCAGGTGGGAAATGGCTCTATGTGACAGGCTGTTCAGGACCTCCTGGACCCCCGGGGCAACAACCATTAGGACAACACAAAGCTAGAAACAAAACCCATCCCGCGTGTTTCCAGATGCATCCTGGGGGAAGGACAGCTCCAGTTGAGGACCGCTGATGTCCTGGTCAGAGTTATCTGCTATGTTCTCCTATCACGTTAAAGCTGTTTCTGTAGTTTGTCATACCTGATGGTACAGTTTGGTGCCTTTGTCTGTTCCTCTTGGTCAGACTGCGCAAGGTTTCTCACTGTTACAGGTCTTTCCAGACAGCCAGCCCTTGACTCCATTGCTCAGGTCTACGTTGTTGTTCCTGCCTCGTGAATCCTCGCTTCGTTCTTCTGTCTTTGGTTTTATTGTGGTGTTGTTCTGGCTCCTGGAGGGAAGTGCTCAGCTTCTTCGTGTACAGGTGATATTCCCTGATACCTGCAGTGGAGGCTGTGTCCCTTCGTCTGTCCCTTTGTCCCCATGCCATGGATTTGCCTCATGCTGCTCTCCTTGCTGTTCATTTCTAAAGAGTTTGTCTGTCTGTCTGGATCCGCCCTTTAACCTGAGAGATTTAGAAGAGTGTGGACAGATTTTCAAGTGGATAGGTTGAGGGAGGGGAGCCAATATTTTGTGATTATTTTTTACTTTTATTGCTTGAAGGTCCAGTAATATGGTCACTTATAGATTTCTGCTTTGTGGACAATTTAGAGATTTCATTGTGGCTTAGCACACAGTCCATTGTGGTGATTGTTTCATTGTGGTTTGAGGAGAATGCATCCTCTCCACTAGTTGCTTACGTTGTTGTCCCTCGGGCTGAGGCCAGATCTAGCTTTTTTGTGTTCGTCAACAGATCTGTTTCCTAACTTACTGTATCACTTGACCTGTGGATTTCTTTTTTTTTTTTAATTTTTATTTATTTATTTATTTATTTTTCCCCCAAAGCCCCAGTAGATAGTTGTATGTCATAGCTGCACATCCTTCTAGTTGCTGCATGTGGGACACGGCCTCAACATGGCCGGAGAAGCGGTGCGTCGGTGCGCGCCCGGGATCCGAACCTGGGCCGCCAGCAGCGGAGCGCACGCACTTAACCGCTAAGCCATGGGGCCGCCCCATGACCTGTGGATTTCTAAGAGAGGTAAGGTAGGTTTCCCTGTGATTCTGGAGGTGCCTGTGTCTTCTTGTTTGTCCAGTTTTGCTTTATGTTTCAAGACCATATTGTTGGGTGCATAAGTGTTCCTGACAGCAACACAGAAAACCCCTTTTTGTCCATTTAAAATCTTATTTCTTTATCTCCTCATTTTCAACCATATTATATCCCTTTATTTTATGACTATATTTCAACTCAACTTGAGAGCCTTCGTCTTTTTATAGAGCAATTTCCTCCATTCGCAATCGTGATTATTGATAAACTGGAAGTTGAGTCTACCATTTAATTTAATTTTTAATTTGTTAGGTTTTCTCATGATTTTTCTATTCTTCTAGTGGGTGTCTTTCAGCTTTTAGGAACAACAGTTTCTGCCTTTCTTTCTGGAAATGGTTAGAGTTGATCAGTTCCTGTGTTCTACACTCTCAGCTCCTCACCTTCCACTCCCCAGCTTGAGACTGTCTGATCACAGTTCTGTGTTCTTATTTTCCCCATCAAGCAACCATGGTTGGGTGTAAGTATACGTTTTATCGGTTACTTTGTTCACCACTATTTATTGTATGCAAATTTTTCCTCCTTTTTGGAAATATTTGATGCTATTTTGGAACTCATATGACAGTGAAATTTTGAGAGGAGTCGAGTCTGAGATACTCCTTAGGTGCTGATGCTGGGGAGCTAGCACCTAAGCTCTTGAAGTTGCATCGGTGTGTCTGCAGAGTGAGGATGAGGTCAGAGATGTTTAAAAACGTGGAATTGAATGAGGTTTCCTGGAGACACTGCAGCTGTGGAAGGGCCCCGGGCCCAGCCTAGGAGCAGGCAGTGTTTGCAGAGGTGTAGCTGAAGAGGGTCCAGGAAAGGGGACTGAAATGGTGGAGCATGAGGTTGCAGGAGCCACGAGGGGAAAAGGGTATTGCAGAAAGGAGGGGTGCTCAGCTGGGTGGGATACAGCTCTGATCAGAATGGAGAGAAGATGGCTGGACTTGGCCACGTGGGATCACTGGTGACCTCAGTCTCCTTGAGAGGGTGGGAATGAAGCTGGGTCTAGAGTGGGGGAAGGGGAGCCATGGGAGGGCAGTAGGGATGAGGCCCTTTACTTAAGAGGTTTCGCCATGAAGGGGAGTCGGGCAAGTGGACAGTAGCCAGAAGGGAGCATGGGTCCAAGGGAGAGTTTGTTTGTAAGGTGGAGATGAGCTAGCAGGTGCTGCAGGGAGGACCAGATGGAGAGGAGGAGGCTGAGGGCCCGGGAGGAGCGTGCTGGGCCCTGAGGAGGTGCAGGGCTGGGCTCCACCGCCTGGGGAGGCGCAGAGAGCAAGAGGACAGCTGTGCTAGTGGAAAGGGTGCCCTGCGCCTCTGCTCCTGTATTCCTGGAGCGTGAGGTGGGCAGTGGCTGGGAGTGGAGGGGCGATGCAGGAGGTGTTAGGTGAGCGGCAGGGGGAAGAGTGGGAGGAAGAGAGGGCGCCCTGGCTGGGTCTCCATGGCCCACCCAGAGCCCCCCACTGGGGTCCCCGGTCACCAGCTGTTGTCTCTCTTTGATGTCTTCCTCAAATTTTGGCTCTCTTGATGGTTCCCAGGGCTATTATGAATTTGTTCATCAATGAAGGAATCTTTCGGTCATTTTTTAGGGATTTTATGTCAGAGGGGCTCTACATATGTTTATTCAGTCCATCATCTTTACCCAATCACTTTGTTTTTGGACAGAGTCCATACAACAGAGCAGCCGGGCCAGTGGCCTGCGGGTTCCAGGGTTCGGGGGGTTTGCCCTCCAGAAAGCCGGTGCTGATTGGCATTCTCACAGGACGTGGTGCTCTGTCCCTGAGCCCGCTCTAACTCTGGGTGTCTCGACGTTGTAAATCCTGGGGCAGTTCTGTCAGGGCCCATCGTTGGCATTTCTGTGACCAGTGAGGGTGAACATTTTCCTTGTTCATTATCAGTCACTTGCCTGACTGTGCTGTCGCCTGCCTTGCTCACTGAGCTCCAAACCTTCCTGGTGGAACCAGGACGTTCACTCTCTATCCAGTGTGATTGCACGTTCCCTCAGTGTGCCCCTTGAGTACTTGCTTCAAAAATATCTGCTTTCTTCATATTCTTTGATTCCTTGTATATATAATCTAGATTTAATCTGGAGCTTTAAAAATGTTTTATTGTGGAAAACCTTGAACATTCACAAATTAAACAGAAAAGTGTGATAGCCCCCCATGTCCCCATTACCCAGCTTCAACATTTATCAGTGTTCTGATATTCTTGTTTCGTGCGTATTTCTACCCACTCCCTACCTTCCATTGATTAATTTTTAATTAATAGATTGTTTTTTAGGAAAGTTTTAGATGGACAGAGAAATTTAGCAGATAGTGCAGAGCATTTCTCCCTCCTCCCCTGCGGTTTCCCCTACTGTTAACATCTTGCATGACCACCTGTGTTAGTGCGGTTCATTCCTCACAGGTGAGGAGCTGATGCTGCTACAGTGTTCGTAACCAAGTCCGTAGTTTACATTAAGGTTCGCTGTCTCGCTGTCATGTACTTGGAATTTGACAAATGCATAATCTCATGTGTCCACCACGACAGTATCCCACAGAAGAGTTGGATTGCCCTAAAAGTCCGTGTGCTCTGCCTCTTCGTTCCTTGCCTCCCAACTCCTGGCAACACTGATCTTTATAGTGTTTCTATACTTTTGCCTTTTCTAGAATGTCGTGTAATTGGAATACATGAAAACTATGGAACAGAGTATATAGCCTTTTCAGGTTGGCTTCTTTCACTTATCAATATGTATTTAAGGGTCCACTATGTCTTTTTGTGGCTTAATAGCTCATTTCTCTTTTTTTTTTTCCCTTTTTGTATATTGAGTTAAAATATACATAACAAAAAAGTGTGCCATCTTAACCATTTTTAAGTGTACACTTCAGTGGCGTTAAATACATTTACACTATTGTACAGTCATCACCACCATTCATCCCCATAACTCTTATAAATCTGAAACCCTATACCTATTAAACAATAACTCTCCCTTCTCCCCTCCCCCCATCCCTTGGCAGCCACCATTCCACTTTGTATCTCTTATGATTTTGACTACTCTCAGTTCCTCGTGTAAGTGGAATCATACAGTATTTATCTTTTTGTGACTGGCTTATTTCTGTTAGCATAATGTCCCCGAGGTTAATCCATGTGTGGCATATTGCAGAATTTGCTTCCTTTTTAAGGCTGAATAATGTTCCTTTGTGTGGATATACTACATTTTGTGTATCCATTCATGCGTCAGTGGACACTTGGGTTGCTTCCACGTTTTCGCTATTGTGAACAATACTGCTATGAACATGGGTGTACAAATATCTCTTCAAGGCTGTGCTTTCAGATCTTTTGGATGTATCTCCAGAAGTGGAATTGCTGGATCACGTGATAATTCTATGTTCAATTTTTTGAGGAACATCCATACTGTTTTCCATAGCGGCTGCACCATTTTACGTTCCTGTCAACAGTGTACCAGGGTTCTAATTTTGCCGCACCCTGGCCAACACTTGTTGTTTTCTGTCTTTTCCATAGCACTCATTTTAGTGGGTGTGAGGTGGTGTCTCATTGTGGTTTTGATTTTCATTTCCCTAATAATTAGTGGTGTTGAGCATCTTTTCATGTGCTTATATGACATTTGTAAGTCTTCTTTGGAGAAATGTCTCTTCAAGTCCTTTGCCCATATTTGACTTGGCTTGTTTTTTAGTTGTTTAGTTTTAGGACTTCTCTGTATATTCTGGATATCAGTCTCTTGTCAGAAACATGATTTGCAAATATTTTCTCCCTCTCTTGGGTTGCCTTTTTACTCTGTGGACAGTGCCTCTTGATGTACCAACTTATAAAATTTTCATGGAGTCCAATTTGTCCATTGTTTTTCTTTCGTTACCTGTACCTTTGGTGTCATATCCAAGAAATCATTGCCAAGTCCGCTGTCGTGAAGATTTTGTCCTATGTTTTCTTCTAAGAGTTTTCGTGTTTGAGGTCTTACATTTATGTCCTTGATCCATTTTCAGTTAATTTTTGTATATGGTGTTGGATGGGGTCCAGCTTCAATCTTTTGCATGCGGATATCCAGTTTTCCCAGCACCATTTGTTGAAAAGAAACCTTTCTCCGTTGCGTGGTCTTGGCACCCTTGTGAAAAATCACTTGACCGTATATGTGAGGCTTTGTTTCTCGGCTCCCTATTCTATGCCATTGGTCTCTATGTCTGTCTTTATGCGAATACCATACTGTTGATTACTGTAGCTTTGTGGTAAGTTTTGAAATCAGGAAGTGTGAGTCCTCCAGTTTTGTTCTTTTTCAGGATTGTTTTGGCTATTATGAGTCCCTTGAGAGTCCATGTGAATTTTAGGATGGGTTTTTCTATTTCTGCAAAAAAAATCATTAGGATTTGGATAGGGATTACATTGAATCTATAGATTGCTTTGGGTAATATTGACACTTTACCAATAGTAAGCCTTCCAATCCATGAACATGGGATATGTGTCCATTTATGTATGTCTTCTTTAATTTCTTTCTGAAATGTTTTGTAGTTTCTATGGTGCAAGCCTTTCACCTCCTTGGTTAAGTTAATTCCTAAGCATGTTATTCTTTCTGATACTATTATAAATGAATTGTTTTTGTAATTTCCTTTTCAGAGAGCTCATGGTTCGTGTATAGAAATGCAACTGATTTTTGTGTTGACTTTGTATGCTGCTACTTTCCTGAATTCGTGTTAGGTCAAACGGCTTTTTTTTTTTTTTTTTTGTGAGGAGATCAGCCCTGAGCTAACATCCGCCAATCCTCCTCTGTTTTTTGCTGAGGAAGACGGCCCTGGGCTAACATCGGTGCCCATCTTCCTCCACTTTATATGGGACGCCGCCACAGCATGGCCTACCAAGCAGTGCGTCGGTGCGCGCCCGGGATCCGAAGCAGCGAACCCCGGGCCGCCGCAGCGGAGCGCGCGCACTTAACCGCTTACGCCACCGGGCCGGCCGCAGGTCAAACGGCTTTTTTGTGGAGTCTTTCGTGTTTTCTACATATGAGATGATATCGTCTTCCAACAGAGACCATTTTACTTCTTTCTTTCCAATTTGGAAGGCTTTTATTTATTTATTTTTATTGCCTCATGGTTCTGGCTTGAACTTTCAGTACTGTGTTGAATAGAAATGGTGAAAGTGGGCATCCTTGCCTTGTTCCTGATCTTAGAGGAAAAGCTTTCAGCCTTCTGTCATTGAGTATTATGTTTGCTGTGTGTTTTTCATATATGGTTTTTGTTATGGTGAGGCACTTTCCTCCTATTCTAGTTTGTTGAGTGTTTTATCATGAAAGGGTGTTGAATTATGTCAAATGGTTTTTCTGCATCCATTGAGATGGTCATGTTTTTTCCCCTTCATTTTATTGATGTGGTATATTACACTGATCGATTTTTCTATGTTGAACTCCCGTTGTATACCAGGAATAAATTTCACTTGGTCGTAGTGTATAATTCTTTTAATACGCTGTTCAATTCAGTTTGCTAGTACTTTGTTGAGGATTTTTGCATCTATGTTCATCTGGTGTAATGGTCTGTAATTTTATTTTCTTTTAGTGTCCTTGTCTAGTGTTGGTATCAGGGTAATGCTGGCGTCGTAAAATGAGTTTGGAAGTGTTCCCTCTTTTTCAACATTTGACAGAGCGTAAGAAGGCTTGTTTTTAATACTTCTTTATAGGTTTGGTAGAATTCACCAGTGCAGTCATCTGGTCCTGGGTTGTACTTTGTTGAGAGATTTTTTTTTTAGATTTCTTGAAATATTAGTCACATATAACATATGTAAGTTTTCGTGTTCAAAATGATGATTTGTGAAAGGATTACCACAGTACAGTGAGTTAGCACCTCCATTCCCTCCCATAATTAACTTCTTTCTTCTAGTCATCACTTTTTTTTTTTTTTTGGTTTTTTTTTTCCCCTTTTCTCCCCAAAGCCCCAGAAGATAGTTGTACATCATAGTTGCACATCCCTCTAGTTGCTGTATGTGGGACGCAGCCTCAGCATGGTCGGACAAATGGTGTGTCGATGCGCACCCGTGATCCTAACCTGGGCCGCTGGTAGCGGAGCACACGCATTTAACTGCTAAGCCCTGGGGCTGGCCCAGCTGCTATTTTTTTAAGTAAACTTTCTTTTCCTTTCTCCCTGTCTTCTCTTCTGGTACTTTAATAATGCTTATCTGTTTCTTTTCACGGTATCCCGTAATTCACACTGCCTTTCCCCGTTCCCATCCATTCCTTTTTTACTTTTTGCTTCTTTGACTGGATGATTTCAAATGACACATCTTCTAGTTCACTAATTATTTCTTGTACATGGTTGAATCTGATTTTGAAGCTTGCTATTGAATTTTTCAGTTTAGTCATTGTGTTCTTCAACTCTAGAATTTCTGTTTGTTTTTCCTTAAAGATTTCTGTTTCTCTGTTGAACTTCTCACTTGCTCATGTGCTGTTTCCTTATTTCATTTAGTAGTCTATCTGTGTTTCCTTATAGTTTTATGAGTTTCTCAAAGAGGGTTGTTCTGAAGCCTTTGTCACATAGTTCCTATATCTCCATTTCTTGGTCGGTCATTGGAGTTTTATTCTTTTTCTTTGGTGGTGTCATGGGTCTTTGAGTATTCATGATCCTTGTGGTCTCCATTGGTGTCTGCAAATTTGAAGAAGTAGGCACCTCTTCCACTCTTTGCAGACTGGCTTTAGCAAACCAAAGCCTTCACAGTCAGCCCATCTAGGGGTCCTGGGTAGGCCATCTGGTGGTGTCCAGGGGCAGGCTTGCTGCTGGAGTCCTTGGGCAGCCTGGTACTGGGGTGAGTGGAGAGCTTGGGTCCACGGTATTGTGTCTGGCCCTGGGCACAGCTGGGACCCTGAGTTCATGAGTAGCTCCACTGGAGCCTGGTTTGGCAGGTCCTGATTGAGAGCCTGCAGCCACAGGAGTCATCCAGGGCCATGGGAGTTGGCCAGTGCTGGGATGATCTGAGAGCCTTGGTTCACGGGAGCCTGCCAGGAGCCTGGCGCCATGAGAGACAGCTTGTGCTGGGGTAGGCCAGAAGTCTGGATTCCTGGGAGCCTGCTGGGGGCCTGGTGCCACAGGAGCTGCCTGAGGCTGCAGGAGCCAGCAGGTGCTGGGTCAAGATGGAAGCCTGGGTGCATGGGAGCCTGCTGGTGCCTGGTGCCGTGGGAGCTGCCTAGGGCTGCCTGAGTCAGCAAGCACCTGGGTGAGCAGGGGGCCTGGTTTTTGGGAGCCTGCCAGGAGCCTGGTTCCATGAGAGCTGTCTACAGCTGCTGGAACTGGCAGGTGGTGTGGTGAGCCATGGGCCTGACTTCCCAGTAGCCCTGAGGGAGCCTGATGCCATGGAATCTACCTGGGGTTGCTGGAGCCGGTAAGTGCTGCAGTGATCTGGGGTCCTGGGTTTGTGGGAGCCCACTGCGTGCCCTGTTGCGGAAGCTGCCTGTGGCTGTGGGTGCTGCCTGTGGCTGCCTGGAGTAGGCAGGAACTTGGGTGAGCAAGGGTCTGGATTCACCAGAGCCCACCAGGAGCCTGGTGCCAAGGACACCACTTGTGGTCACAGGAGCCACCTTGGGCTGTTTAAGATGGCAGCCCCTAGGCTGAGATGGGGCCCTGGGTTCCCAGGAGCATGGTGGGAGCCTGGTGTCAAGGATGCTGCTTGAGGCCACCAGAGCTGGCATGCTCCAGGGTGAGCCAGGGGCCTGGATTTGCAGAAGCCTGCAGGGAGCCAGCTAGGTCCACGGGAGTCAGCCTGGGGCTGGGGCAGGCTGGCTCAGGGGTCTGGTGAAGTCGGGCATTCACTTTACTCTCCTTTCGTTGGGAGGTGTTTGATTACTCATTCAGTCTGCTTGTTTGTTACTGGTCTGTTCAAGATTTCTGTTTCTCCATGATTTAGCCTTCATAGGTTGTTTCTAGGAATTTATCTATTTTGTCTAGGTTACCCAATTTGTGAGTGTACAGTAGTTCAGAATAGTCTCTTCTGATCTTTTTCTTTCTGAAGCATCAGTTGTAATGCCTCCTCTTTCATTTCTGATTTACTTTATTTGAGTCATCTCTCTTCTTTTTCCTCGATATTCTATCTAAGGGTTTGTCAATTTTATTTTTTTCCAAAAACTCAAGTCTTACTTTTATTGATCTTTCATACTCTCTTTCATTTTTTCCCTCTCTCTTTTTGGTGACTTCCATCCTTCTGCTAACTTTGGGTTTCATTTTTTCTTTTTCTAATGCTGTGCGTTGTAAGTCAGGTTGTTTCTTTGACATCTTTCTTCTCTTATAATGTACAAGATTATCACTACAAACTTTGCTCTTAGTACTACTTTTGCTGCATCCTGTAAGTTTTGGTGTTTTTATTTTTGTTTTTGTATTTCTGGAGCTATTTTCTAATGTCCGTTTTGATTTCTTCTTTGATCTAGTGGCTGTTTAAGAGTTTGTTGTTGAATTTCCATGTATTATGAATATTCCAGTTTTCCTTCTGTTATTGACTTCTAGTTTCATGCCATTGTATTTGGAAAAGATACTTGGTATGGTTTCAGTCTTCTTAATTTTGTTAAGACTTGTTTTGTGACCTAACACTTGATCTGTTCTGGAAAATAGTCCATGTGCCCTTGAGAAGAGAGTGCATTTTGTTGCTGTTCAGTAAAATGTTCTGTGTATGTCTGATAGGTCCATTAATGTTTTCATGTCTGCTGTTTCCTGATTTTCTGTCTGGATATTCTATCCAGTGTTAAAAGTGGGGTACTGATGTCTCCTCTATTTGCAAGTTATGTAACTGAGAAGGCTCTAATATTGAGACTATATAAAGATCTCCTGGAAGTCAATTATAAGAAACAAAGAAACCAATGAAAATGGGTAACCAACTGGAATAGACATGTCTCCAGGAGATACACAGATGGCCAATAAGCACTAGGTAGATGCTCAGTATCATAAATTATTAGGAAAATGCAAATCCAAAGGATAGTGTGATACTATTTCACACTCAAAATGAAGGCTATACTCAACGTAATGGAAAATAACAAGTGTTGATAAAGATGTGGAGAACGGGAAACCCACATAACATTACTGGTGGGAAAGTAAAATGATGCAGCCACTGCAGAAAACAGCTTGGCATTTTTTAAAATCTTAAACCTAGAATTACCATTAACCTGGAGAGTCACATGGTAGGTATGTCCGAAAGAGCATTGGAAACATATGTTCAAAGAAACACTTGTCCATGGACATTCAAAGCAACATTATTCACAATGGTCCAAAGGTGAAACAAACCCAAATTTCTATCCAGTTACGACTGCATAAACCAAATGTGGCCTATGCATAATATAGGATATTATAGAGCCATAGAAAGGAATAAGATACTGCTACATGCTCAGCCATGGATGAACCTTGAAACGTGTGCTCACTGAAGCTGTCCACAAAGGCCACAGATAGCATGATGCCATTTGAATGCACTGTCCAGAATAGGCAAATCCATAGGGGGAGAAAACAGATGTGTTGTTTCCATGGGCTTGGGTTAGGAGAAAATAGTGCGAATGAGTATGGGTTTGTTTGGGGGTGTTGAAAATGTTCTGGAATTAGATAGTGGTGATAGCCACACGACATAATCATTGTACTAAAAGCCACTGAACTGTATACTTTAAAATGCTCTCAACGGTGTATTCTATGTTAAGCAGATTTTCCTGGATAAAAATTTTACAGTTTTTAAATTAATCAGGGTATTGATTAATTTTAATTTAGTTAATTTTAAGTTGGTTGGGATATTTAATAAGGGCAATTAATGGAGTTATTAGGGGTAGGGCATCTTGTAGCCAAGAGAGTAAACATCTGATGAGGGCTATAGAAACAAGTCCTGTGATTGTACAAGCAACAGTCTAAAATCCAGTCCGTTTCCATTGTCCCCAACTTGGAGAGACCAGCCATGAAAGTAGGTTAGTGATCTCAGGGGCCTTGGGTATCTGTTCAAGATTTGGGTAATATTATGCAATATTTTAACCTCTTGGGTCATCTGGTGGTGGTAGGTTTGGACTTGTGTGTTGATGTACGTTCAGCAAGTGGTTCCAGGAAAGGCACAAACCCCTCCTTCCTTAGCTGGTATAGACACTCTAGGGCCAGGCCGTTTTCTAAAGCCATTTAGGCAAGAGACTCATGAGAGTGTTGTAAAAGGGCTAGGATAGGGTCTTACGGAGTTGTTGTCCATGTTGGGTTAAGGTTGTCGATACTTCTTGGTTGCCTCAGTTTCCTGATTTTGTGTGGGTAGGGCCACCGCACCTGTGCCCAGTCCAGTCAGTCAGTCCTAGTAGAACTGAACACCCAGTGCTATAGGACTGACAGTGTCTATATGGGTTGGTGGTAGCCAGTCAGGGCAGGAAACTCAGGGGAAGTTTCCTGCGACCTGAGGGAAGCAGTCTGAGAGACAGACAATGATGTATTGCAGAATATATCCTGGAGCAAGCTGCTCAGAGGGCTGGGGAAGAGAGAAGCTCACTGGGTGAGAGCCTTGTGATATCAGCCCACAGTAAAACCCAAATGTGGATGCTCCTGGTGTAAAGTATTCATTAGCGGTCTTGGAGGTAAAACCAGTAATTTGCATCCATTGACTGGTTACCTGTGCTATATGATTTCAGGGGGTATGGTTAAAGTGTTTGTGGGCCGAGGGATGTTTGTGCCTGGGCACAAAATCACCAGGGTGGCCTCGAAGGCTACCCCAAAATGACCCCTCAAGGAGCGGTTGGGGCAGAAAGTGGGGGGAGCATTTTGAAGGAAGCCTGGGGCAAAGATGATGTTGTTCGATGGAGTTGGCTACAACTGAGTCTCTCCGCAGGGTAAGCACTTCAGCTGGGGTACAATAGGTTATTGGAGGCCAAGTGACAGACCCTGCGACTCCTGATTCCCAGTGCACGGGCAGCCCTCTCAGCCCATTGGACATAAATGGTGGTGGTGTTTGTGAAGCATCTGGCTGGCAGTGTGGAAGGTATAGGGGACGTGTGGTGGGAGACGTCATGATACTGTCGGGAGGAGCTGTGTGTGAGATTACGGTGTTGGGGGGGAAGGACTGGAGGCAGGTGCAGTGGGTGTGTGACCAACAATGGTCAGTGAAGGGACAGCCGGGGGGTAACTGGGGAAAGCAGGGACCAGCAGAAGTCATGTGTTTAAAACAAGACACCAGGCCCAAATGGAGCCGCTTAGGCTAAGCCCCATGTCAACAAGCTGAGACTTAATTAGACTTTTGGCCCTCCCAGGAATGGAATCTTAAACCAGTCAGTGGGGGATCGCCTGATGAGCAGCAGGTAGGTCATCTTCCTGATGGAGCCCTGCCATCCCCTAAAGGAAGGTAACCTTGCAGTAACCAACCCGCTGTTGTGTCTAGTGTAACTTCCTTGTTCCTGCTCCCTTCTGCCTATAAAAGTCCTTCATGTTGTCCAGCTCCTTGGCGCTCCTTTCTCTCTGCTAGACTGGATGTTGCCTGATTCATGAATTGTTGAATAAAGCCAATAAGATGTTTAAAATTTACTCAGTTAAATTTTGTTTTGTAACAGTTTGGTGGCAGCAGTGGGATTCAAAGGACTCATCTGATGGCTTCGGAGATGAGAAACACAGGCATTGGTACCTGCAAAACCTTTGAGGTCTCCATCTTTTTCGCTGTTTCTGAGGGCCGTGGGTAAGTTCCTCTCGGATCTGAGATCCACTGTCTTTGTGTTGAGCTCCCGATCTAACTGGCATTTCAGTCCAGGGTCAATGGGTCAGTCTAGACTGACAAGATGCTCTAAGAGAGCATCAGTCTTAGCCCTTGGTTAGTCCACAGTCCCCATTTGTTGGGGTCTGCTGGTTGAGTCTGCAGGCCCCTTGTGTTAGGGTCTGCTAGTTCAGTCCGTGGTTCTTGCTAATGGAGAGGAGTGGAAGAAATGTGTGCTCCATGCACACCCAGTCCTTGAAAACTTCCCACGTGCATTTTACATGCATTTTGCCTTCTGTTGACTGTCGATGGGTTCTAAGGAAATGGTGAAGGCACAGTGAGGAGGAATTGTGGGTTTCTGCATGACTACCTCGAGCACTCGTCAACCTGAACAACCGCCCGGCACTACCAGAACTGAAAGACATCCCATCACCATGGATTGGAAGACTCCTTATTGTGATGGTGTCAATATTATCCAAAGAGATCAACAAATGCAGTGCAGTCCTTATCAAAATCTCAAGGACATTTTGTGCTGAAATAGAAAAAAAACCCATCCAAAAATTCTTATGGAATCTCAAGTAAGTCCAGATACCCAAAACAATCTTGAAAGGAGGTACTAAGTTGGAGGACTCATTCTTTCCTGATTGAAAACTTACTACAAATCTACAATATCGGAACAACATTGTCATGGCATAAAGACAGACATGTTGACCAATGGAAACAGAATTGAGAGCCCAGAAATTAACCCTCACCCATATGACCAAATGATGTTTGACAAGGGCGCGAAGATTATTCAATGAGGAAAAGACAGTCTTTTCAACAACTTGTGCTGGAAATTGTGGATATCTACATGCAAAAGAATCAACTTGGACCCTTATCTAACACCATATACAAAGCTTAATTCCCAGTGGATCAAAGACCTAAATGTAAGACTATAATAGCCTTAGAAGAAAACATAAGACAAAACTTGACAAAATAGGATTTGGCAATGATTTCATGGATATGACACCAAGGAGCAGGCAATAAAATAAGAAGATACACAAGCTGGACTTCATGGATATTAAAAAGTTTTGTGCCTCAAAAAACATTATCAACAGAGTAAAAGCACAACCCACAGGATGGGAGACCATATTTGCAAACCATGTATCTGACAAGGGCTTACTATCCAGAATAAATAGGGAACTCCTAAACTCAACAATAAAAAACAAACAACCCAAATCAGAAATGAACAAAGTACTTGAATAGACATTTCCTCAAAGAAGATCTGCAAGTGACCGATAAGCTTATGAAAAGATGCCCAACATCAGTAATCATAAGGGAAATGCAAAGCAGAAACACAGTGAGAGACCACCTCACATTCATTAGGATGACATCTATCAAAAAAAGAAGAAAAAGAGTAGAATCAGTGTTGGCCAAGATGTGGAGAAGTTGGAACCCTTGTGCACTGTGGCAGGAATATAAAATATATAGTTGCTGTAAAAATCAGTATAACAATTCCTAAAAAAAATTAAAAATATAATTATATAGGATCCAGCAATTCCACTTGTGGGCATATACCCCCGCCCAAAACAGTTGAAAGCATGTTTTCAAAGACATATTTCAGCACCCATGTTCATAGCATCATTATTCACAACAGCTAAAACATGGAAGCCACCCAAGTATTGTAACCGAGGAAGGGCTCGCTGCCCAATGCACCCCTTAAGCCAAACATGGGATACCCACTCTTGTAGAAGGGAAAAAGCTGTATTACGTGGTTGGCCAGCAAGGAGACAGCAGACAAAGGTTAAATCTTTCTCCCCGATGGGCTGTTGAAAAGGGCTTTTTAAGGGCAAAGCAGCAGGTGCAGGAAGGTTGGGGGCAGTCCTAGGCATTTTCTGCAAGCGCAGAAGATTTTCATGTTCTGTCATACATCCCCCGTTCGAAAGGCGGTGTCCTTAACATCATCGACAGGGGAGTTCTTGGTCCCCCAGGTCATTCTCCAGTCACTTGTGCACTCGTGGTTTGAGTCTTGCCAGCCATCTTGTGGTCTCGTTGGCTCAAACCAGTTGAAACTTGCTCAAGGAGCAAAAACGGAGTTTCTGAAAAAAACAACTCACGGCCCAAGATTAGATCCTTAGTAAACATCATATGAGACGTGCCTTAAGAAAGGAGTCTCCAGGGGACAGTTGATGAAAATCGGGCTGGGGGCCCATTTTATTTTGGGCTTGCTTTTGGGCCCGGTTATGGTTTCTGTCCAGGGATGTATGGATATGCAAAATGTGGTATATACATACAATGGCATATTATTCATCCTTAAAAAAGGAAGTAAATTCTAAGATATGGCACACCATGGATGAACCTTCATGATATTACTCTAAATGAAATAAGCCAGTCACAAAAATACAACCTTGTGTGATTTCCCTTCTATGAGGTTCCTGAAGTCGCTAGATTCAGAGAGACAGAAAGTAGAATGGTGTTTGCCAGGGGCTGGGAGGAGGAGGAATGGGGGGTTATTCATGAATGGGTATAGAGTTTCAGTTTTGCAAGAGGAGAAGAGTTCTGAAGATGGATCGTGGTGATGATTGCACAGCAATATTAATGTCTTCAATACACTTAAAGCGTACTTAATGTATCTATGGGGCCTGATGACTTGTCCTGGCCGAGCACATGTTTGTGCTGTTGCACATCTTACCCTTCACTGTACAGTTGGTAAACTGGCCCAGGAAGAGGCAGGTACTGGCCCAGACCACGGGAGGTAGTCCGGGTCCCGAAGACTAGAGAGAGCTCCAGCTTCCTTGGCCAAGGCTCCACCCCTTCCCTCAGGTTTCCTTTGGCAATGAGAGGCATTAAGATCCTAGGGGATTGCTGCCCACCCTTCTCCATATGGGGTCATTTTCCCCTCATCATCGCATGTGCACAGGCACCCCCACTCTCACTGACTTCTCATGTGGGGACCACGGAGGTGCAGTCAAGAAAGAGCTGACACCGGGGAAGTGACAGGAGGCAAGAGGGAGAGAGGTTGCAGGCAGCTCTCCCACGGGGCAGTAACATCCGTTCTCCTAGATACGTGTCCAGGGGCGCAGAGATGGGCAGAGGAATGTGTAAGGTTCCTAGGTTTCTACCTGTTCCAGACCCATCCCTGGCCCAGCCTGGGGAGCACAGGACTGGGGTCCTGCAGTCCACCTCTGCGGGCACCCAGAACTGTGATGAGCCCATCCTCCCCTAGTGTAGGCATTGGGAACAGGAGAGAAGACCTCAATGAGGGTCCTTCTATATAAAGTGGAGTGCATCCCGCAGGTGACTCCAAGCGTTCCATGTGCTTGCAACATGTCTGTTGGAGTGGGTTCTCCGTCGATGACCTACTGTCATCAATGCTGAGAAAATGCTTTCCACCCCCTGGAGATCCTTTAGAACTGAGGAGGCTTGGGGGCTTGGGTGGATGAGAACTGGGGATAAGGAAGAAGATGCTAGAGCACTGGACACCAAGTCCAGAGTCCAGGGAGAAGACCAGTCCTTGTTGGACCGTCGGGGCCCTCATCTGGAGGGAGGGGAGATTCATTGTCCTGGTTGAGGTTGGATGCCTCAGGAGTGAAGAGGACACCTGGTGCAGGACAGCAAGATGGGGGGAAAGGTAGGCTCCCGAGATTGCTCCCACTCCCTCGAAGCCGACAGGTCCTGCTCCTTTACCCCTGGGACCCTGGAGAGCCTCTGCCTTGAGGACACCTGAAGAAAAGTTCCTTTCTGTTTGGTGGAGTTTTGGCAAGGGCTGCAGTGCTAGTGCTGGCCACCAGGAGGCAGGCAACCTCTTGTGTCAGTGGTTGCCAGTGAGTTTTTGTTTTTATGTTTTTTCAGTTCTACTGAGACATACTTGATATACAGCACTGTGCAAGTTAACACTGCTGTGTCGTATATTTGAAAGTTGCTAAGAGAGTAGATCCTAAAACTTCTCATCACCAGGAAAAAAGCTTTTATTTCTGTTTCGTGATGGATGTTAACTAACCTTATTTTGGTAACCGTTACATAATATATATATATCAAGTCATTCTGCTGTAAACCTGGAATTTACACAGTGTCCACTGAACTTTTCTTGAGCACCTGGAGCAGCGAAGAGTCAAGCAGAGGTCTTTCTGGCTGTCCCCCTGCCTCAGAAACAACTTGTACCTCCTCTTACTAGTGTTCATCTCCACAATCAAAATTGGTCATAAGCAGGGGGAGGGGTGCAAGAGCTTCCCATGTACTGATTCAGCAACTGTGCACTGAGCACTCACCCTGTGCTGGGTGCCCTGGTGGGCCGAAGCGCAGGATGAAAATGACCAAGTGGTCCCTGCCCGCCAGGAGCTCACAATCTAGAGGAGAAAGGGACAAAAGCAAAGACATGAGAAAGAAAAGAGCAAGTGCTGTAGAGAAACACAGCAGGGGGCTGTGAGGGAGGGCTGGGGGTCACTGGTAGGAGGGTCTGAAAGGCCTCACTGGGGTGACATTTGCTGGGACCAGAATAACAGGGGGGAGCCAGCCCTGCATGAGCCTGGTAGCAGTGTGTCAGGGAGAAGGTGCGACTGATGCAGAGTCTTGCAGGCAAGAGTGAGTTTGGCCGGAAGAGGTTAGAAAGGTGGCCAGTGTGGCTGGAGGGAGCCTGGGAGGAGAGAACAGGAGCTGGGGTGGAAGGTAGGGCCAGGGCCTGGTGGGCTGTGTCAGTTACCTTTCCCTCTCTGACTTCATTGCCGCAACCTTGCATTTCAAAACTACAAATGTTGACTATCTCACAATTTGTGTGGATCAGCAATCAGGCAGGTTTTAGCTGGGCGCCTCTGCCTCAATGAGTTTAACAGGTTGGGGCTTTGGCCTCAACTGAGGCTCCACGGGGGGAGGACTGGCCCCCAAGTTCACTCTCAGCCTTCAGGGTTCAGTTTGAACTGAGAGCCTGAGTTCCCTTCTGTCTGTTGGCCTGGGCACTCCCTTGCTTCTCTCCTCGATGGGCCTCCACATTGGGCAGTCCCAAAACACCGGTATTTGATTCCTCAGTTCCAGGGATTCGACAGAGAGAGAGAGACACGGAGTAAGTGGAAGTGAGAGACTTTTTTAGTTAAAATCTAGACAAGACATCCCGTCACTTTGGCTGTTATTATGTTCAGAAGCCAGTGACTAACCACTTAGTGGTTCCACGGGGAGGTGTATAACATGGGTGGGGCTTACTGGGTACCACTGTGGAGGCTGTCCACCTCATAGGCCAAGATGAGGCTCTTGGATCTGATTCTACATAAAGCAGCAAACAATTGAATGGTTTTATGCCACAGTATGGCAATATCTGAATTTCCATTAGTTTCTACCCCCTCATGATGCTGACCTGAAAATGAGGCCAAGTTGGATGTGACTGTCCCAATATCACATTCCTGGAACCCAGGCCTGTTTTGAGTGGTGTTCTGTGCTGCGTGTCACCCCTCATTATTATTCTTCCATCTCTAAGTTTGGGCCTTAGGTACAAGTGACACTAGCCCACAGGGGTAATAGATATTATCTCATATACACTGGGTGACGTCCCTAGGAAGTAGATTCTAGCCTGATCCCCATGGTACAGGTTTGGAGACTGGGGAGGACCTGAGAGGCACAGTGACTTTCCCAGGATGCAGAACTGGTAAGAAAAAGGAGGTCTGCCTTCATCTCTGTCTCCTCAAACCTAGGACCCGAGTGAGGTTTCCAGGGAGCTGTGGCTAGGGCTGTGTGGGCTCCTTGTGTACAGTTCAGGAGATGACATGGGGGAGGAGGGTGAGCAGCCTGGGGGCAGGGGGCAGCTCTGGGCAAGTCTGATTGAGGGAAGGGGCCCAGGTAATGGAATCTTGAAAAATGACCTCACTTCTTTGGTCATAGACCTCAACAGATCTTAGAACTCTGGTAACCAGGCACCCACAGACCCCCATCCAGCTCACTTGACTGGCGACAGTCAGCAGACAAAGATGTTTAGTTGTTGTGTCCCGATTTTTGGAAGATCTGGCTCAAAAAAGCCCAGAAAGAGAATCTTTTTCGTCGTTGCCGACGTTGGCTCAGCCCTCATCCCCGATGCCTCTGGGCATCTGGCAGGAGGCAGCGAAAGATAACAACAGGGCAGCCCAGGAAAGGCTAGTGCAGGCCAGGACACAACTGTGATCCCACCTGATCAGCCCCACACTCCTTGCCCCTCTTCGTGTGTGTGTGTGTGTGTGTGTGTGTGTGTGTGCATGTGTCTGTGTGGAGGGGGGAAGGCAGGGCATGAGGGGTGGGTCATTCCTAGGCAGGAGCTGGTAGTTCGGTGTCGGAAGCCTGGTGGGTCTGTCATGTTCATACAGGGTCATGGCTGGCAGCGTGACAAGGTGAGCTCCTCTTCTCATATGTTACCGAGCCCTAGAGGTTTCATCTCTTTCCCTCCCTGACCACAGTTCTTTGCAGGGATGCCCCCTGTGCCTGAACTGAGGAGCAGACTTTCTCTTGGGGGTCGGCCCCAGTGGCAGTGTGCAAGCAGCCCCTGATTCCTTCTGGCCCAGCTCCCGGGCAGTCTTTGCAGAACTCCACTCAGGAGGTCGTCGAGGAGCTGCCCAATGGTTTCGACTCCACCAACTCACTAGACAAGGGGCAGGTGCACGAGGCCACCCGCACCATCCAGTGCTGCTCTGAGATGAGAGCAGGAGCAGAGGGTCTCCACACTCAGGACCTTGAGATGCCGGGCTTGGACCAGAACTAGGGAGGGACCAGACTGGGGCTGTCCCTTTTTCAAGCTAAAGGGGATGTACATGCAGGTCACCTTGCCTGCTTAGGAGATGAGCTGCTGTGACCCTCTTTCCCTTGCCCGGTGTGAGCTTCTGGAGGCCACTGAGGCAGAGCCAGAGGGTAAGGCGGCCTGCAGGCTGGGTATTCCCGGAAGGGAAGTGGGATCTTTCCTGTGTTTGGAAGGACACGTGGAAAGTCAGCTATGTGGGTGAACCTTTCTCTTTATCCCGCTGCAGCGCCAGCTGCAGAGCTCCAGCCGGCGGCAGAAGCAGGGCAGTGGACAGTGGTGGAGGTAGAGCTGGCTCCAGCTCCGTCAATACCACCCCCTCTAGCGCTGGAGCCAGCGTCCCCTCCATCAGCAGTGTTGGAGCTGGAGCAAGGGCCCACGTCGGCTCCAGCAGGAGTGGGAGCTGCTGAGCTGGAGTCACCTGGACCATCATTTCTAGTGGGAAGTCCATCTCCACCTGTGGCCATTAAGGAGGATGAGAAGAAGCCTAACTTCACGGCCTTCCCTCCTAAGCTGGTGGCGGAGCTGTTGACCGTGATGGATGTGGTGAGCAGCTGGGCTCTCAGGGCGGAGGGGCAGGCCTTCCCTCTGCCATCAGTGCCCCAGACCTGATCCGGACTCCTATGACCTGGGCCCAAATCCTGGTGCTCCCCCTTACCAACCGTACGACCTGGGCAACTTTCTGAACCCCCAAGGCTTTGCTGTCCACCTGCAGACCGTAGAGGTGGACACTAACAGGACCTGCTGCACAGAGTGGCTGTGCCGGCTCCATGAGGTAGAAGAGATGGAAAGCTGCGCGGGGCCTGGCCCATCAGTGGGGGAGGGGAACTCACTGTGTGCAGCCAGGTCACTGGTGACCCAACCGGCTGCTCAGGAGGCTCAACAGCCTCAGCATTTATTAGAGACCTGATGTGTACTTCACTACAAGGGAGACAGACAGAGCCTGTGGTTGTAGCTGCCGCAGGGGAATGTGCATCAGAATCGGAGTGGGACCAGAGGGGGCATCAGGGTGGTGGAAGATGCCCCCTTGGGATGAGCCTAGTTGAGCCACCGTCTGGAGCTTGGAGTTAGCCAGGACGGGCTGGGTGCAAATGCCCCCTCCCTTCCCTGCCAGTATTGGGTCCTGGGTCATCCTGTGCTGGGTGCCTGCAGTGGACAGAGAAGAAAACCCAGGGACTCTCACAAGGCTCAGACCACATCCTGAGCTTCCTGAGCTCCAGCTCTAAACCGTGACCCCTGTGCGGCACTTTGGGGGTGGTAGACACGGAGCTGGGGTGTGGCAGGGCTGGGTGACACTCCCCCTGTTCCCCAGGAGCTCTTCCGGAAGGTGGTACCCTCTCAGTGCCTGGGATCCACCTGGGGCAAGAGGAACAAGCCCGGCAATGAGCACCTGGCACCCACCGTCCGAGCCACCGTTGACCACTTCAGAAGGGTGGTCAGCCTCGTCGTCACCACCTGCCTCGGGGACCCGAGCATGACGGCCCAGGACAGGGCGAGGGTGGTGGAACACTGCATCCAAGTGGCCCAGGTGTGCTGCGGGAGGCCCAGTGGAGCCCCTCTCTGGAGCCTTGGGAACGGCCTCTCCACCTTTATCAGCTCCCAGGATTGCAGTGTGTGGTCTAAGCCCCTGCACAGTCCCTAGGCCTTTCCTTCCAGGGGCCCGCTGACCTTGACTCCAGGTCCCAGTGGGAGGATGCTCACTTCCTCCCTGGCTCCTTCCCTGGGTTGAGCTAAAATCCTCCTCCCTGTGAGTGTTACTCTCTGGGTCCTAAATGTGCCCTTCTGGGGCTCCCTGAGCATCTGTCTCATCCAGGAGGAGAGATTTAAATAGAAGGGGACTGAAGCTAGAGCAAGCGGGTCTCCAGCACCCCACCTCACAGCTCATTCTCTTTCCTTCCCCAGGAGTGCGAGATCCTGAAGAACTTCTCCTCACTCCGTGCTGTCATCTCTGCTCTGCAGAAAACCTCCATAAGCCACCTGAAGAACAAGTGGGTGGATGTTTCCCAGTGGGTAGGCCCCTCTCCATAGGAGGACCAGGGTGGATGGGGGATCTCTCGTATGTCTGCCATTGCCCCCTCAGTCACGTGGGAACTCCTGGGAGGCAGCAAATGCTGGGGACAGGGCCTGGGCCTCGGTGGGGGGTCTCTAAGCCTCCCGGGGTCCTTAGTGCACCAGTTCTGCTTCAGGACTCAGTTTCCCTAAATGCCAGGGTTGAGCCACATTGGAGATTTTCAAGTGTTTATGGCAACAGAACTCTATGCCCAGTTGAAACTCAAAGTGGTCAAACAGAGCTGCTCTGTAGAGCTGGGGAATGGAGACCCCAGTGACCAACAGGAGAGCCCCCGCCCAGTCCCACGAGACTTTAGCGCTCAGAGGAGCCCAGTGAGAACACTCCTCCAGGCAGGTTGCATCTCTTGGGTTTGCAAAGAAAAGGGATTTGCACTCAGACCCCTCTCATTATCCCCCAATTTATCCTTCCTTCTTTCCACTCCCCTCAGGGAGAGCTCAGAAAAACTTAAGGAGCTCTATAGCCATGACAAGTCCTTGAGAAGAGAATTGATGACCAAGGTAGAGTGGAGGCTGGAGGTCTGGAAAGAGAGGAGGGGCGAGGGGGAAAGGGGGACTGGGCAGGCTGTGGTTTTGATAGTTTCTCACTTGAGAAACTATCCCCAGGCTGGGGAAGCTCAGAGCTGCCTGATGGCACAGCTGCGTGAGGTTTTATCTAAGCTGGACTCAGCCTCTCCGTCCCATGCTGCCCATGGGGGAGAGAGATGTCGGGTCCCCCCAAGTCAGGCAGCACATAAGTGGCTGAGCAGTCCCCTCTGCCTGAGGCCTCAGCCTCCATGTCTGTCATCAGAGAGGATCCCTCAGCCTCACCCCCCTGTCCTCCTCCTCTGGAGCCCAGAGCCCAGCCTAGGTCCAAGTCCTGTTTTCTCTGCATGCCCGGCCCCCTCTGGGGACCTGGCAGTCGTGCACCATGAGAAGGGGTGGGCATAGAGGGCCAGTCAGGCTGGGGGGCTCTGATGGACTCTGGCTGTCTGCCTTCCAGGGGAATGAGATCAACCTTGAGAAAAGGACTGAGGTGAGCAGCTGTGGCCCTCCCTGCAGGGGAGGGGAAGGAGGTGGAAATCAGAGACCCTCTGGGCAGAACAGTCCCTGGCTCCACCCCCAGTATCTTAGATTGAGAGGAAGAGTTTGATAACAGAGAAGAGGGAGATCCATCCAATTGGCAGGTGAGTTGAGGGGAGGATGGCGTTAAGGAAAACTTCCTGGAGGAGGGGTTGATTATTCCCCTTCTGAGAACAGGTAGAGCCTGCATGTGACTGGAGGGAAGGATAGTTCCCAGGACTGGTCCCCTGCCCCACTCCTCACCCCCCACAAGGCCTCTGCAGCATCCCCCACCCAGGCCCTGTCTCCATCCTCTCCTTCCCTCTGGCCCCAGGAATACCGAGTCATGAGGGAGATCCTGTTGCTCCAGGTGGCTGCAAAGAATTACAACCTAGAGCCCGAGGAGTGATTTGGGGCCTGGTTCCAGGACATGGAGCTGCTCAAGGAGAATGATAGGTGAGGCCAGGCAGGAGTTGGCTGAGGGCAGAGGTGGACCCTCCTTGTTGGCCAGTCCAGAGAGCCTGTCTCCGTGGCCCCCTGGTCAGCCCCAGGCCTTACCGTGTTGCGACCTCTGGGACACCCAGACTCCAGCTGCTGGGCAGGCAGTGGGGGGGCACCTGAGGTGTGGCTCCTGGTAGGCTCACAGGTGCTTCTGTGTCCTGTAGCTACAGCCTGTCCTGCCAGCTAGGGCCCCAGGCCTAGTTGGCCAGCAGAATACTCAAGGCCAAGAAGAACCGGCCATCATCAAGGTCAGGGGTGAGTGAGTGTCTGGGCCGGGGTGACTGACTCCTAGGGGTTCAGTAAAGCTTCGGGCTAAGCGTGGCCTTTGGGAGTCGGACAGCTGGCACTGGAATCCCAGCTCCACTACTGAGCAGTCCTGTGACTGGGGTGACTCTCTCCAGCTTCCTGAGACTCTGTTTCCTCCTCTGTAAAATAGGTGATACTAAATGATCGCTCATGTGACAGGGACAAATGGGGTACTGGTGGCTGACAGCACTGAGCACAGGGACTGGAGCACCCAGTGCAGTGGGGACAGGGTGTGGCGCCATGGTTCTGAGGGAGGGCCCCCAAGATAACCCGACTCTTCTACTCAGCCCCCAGGCCCCAACACCGAGCCCCATACCAGTGGCCAATCACAGCCGCATCCTCAGCAGCGGGGACACAGCTGGGACGCTTGCGATGCACCGGGCCGGCTCCTCCCACCTGATGGGTAGGGGAGCATTGCAAGCTGATTCCTGGGGCCCCGTGAACCCCAAGAGAGCGGGGACGACCCCACCCCAGCTCCCTGACATGTCTACCCCAGCGCCTATTCACCCATTGGGGAGTGACAGTAGTTATGTGTTGTAAATAATAAATGCCATATTTGAATATTATATTAAAGTCCTGTTCCCTTTATAGCCTGGGAGTTGTGGTGTGGTTCTGTCGCTTTCTGTCGGCATGTAAGGGAGACATAGAATCTCACATTTCTCCTTGAATCAAGAACTCTTCTGGGTCATCAGCTTATTGTATGTAGGAGAAGGGAGAAGGGCCAGCCCCTTCCCTGGCCAGTGGGGTCACTCCTAAGTCAGAGGACAAGTTCATTTCAGTATCATTCAGCTGCTCCAGGAGCAGACACGGCCCGGTGCCCATTCTGTTGGGATTTAAAGGTTGAAGGTACTTTCACAGGCAGAGCAACAACCACTGAAATGTGGGTGTCTTTAAAACAGCACTACCCAGGACCATGTCGTGCTACAGGCAGGGGCTGCCTTTCTACATTCTGCTTATCTTGTTGAGGTTTCTTTTGATCACATTTTAGGAACTTGTAGTTTTCTAGTTCAACCTCTGGAATTGCATCAGCTGTAAGTGGGGAAAACGAGGTAAAAATATCAAAACGTGCACAGGGAGAGGACAAGGCCCGAGGAAGGTCACTTGTAAATGGTCTAAAGGCAGGCAGGACTTTCCTTCCTCAGGCCCCTCTAGGGGCTCCGTGTTCACCCCTGACCTAGATTTGAATCCTCCTGGGATCCTTGTCCAGGTCTCTGACTTCCTTTTCCTGCTTGTTTTCTATCCACAGGCGAAGATTTGTGATGCAGCTTTTAAGGCTACATCTGGGCCTCCTTCCGTCATGTCTATGCTGCCTACACACTAGGCTCTCCAGCATCCCTTCACGTACTTATGTAATGCTGTTTCAGGAGGAAATGTCCTGGAGGCCCCAGCCTCTGTCAGGTACATTGTGGCCACTCTTCCCTGAGGGAGTTGATCTGGTGGATCAGGGATGGGTTTTCATTTCCCAGGCTATGGGTCCCTCTATTTGGCCACAGAAAACCACCACCCTCTCCGTTGCATACCAAGGTGACTTCTGGGTTTGTGTGGTTCTGAAGTCCATGGTCTCTGACATTCGCCAGTTTACACATTCAGTCATGATTTTACTGACGTGTCCTAAAGGGCTAGATGGGCCTGAACCCATAGATTTTGTAGCCCCCTGGGATGGCTGTGTTATTTGCCACAGCCTTGTGCTGTGGTTATGTGTCATGGGGGCTGTGAACCTTTCCTGTTGGGAGCTTTGAAAGATGAGGCATGAGAGGGGAGGGTGTAGGCAGGTCCATTGAGGGAATGCCACCACACTGATGATCCATGGCCATGAATGGACACAGTCTTACCAATCAAAATACTGAAGTGCTTCCCATCTGGTGGTGAACAGACACTGCTCTGAGCTCACCCTGAGAACCCACCCCATGACCAGGAACTAAAGGGTTCCCACGTGGCTTTTTGAACATCACGTCTGGAAACACCCTGTAAGTCAAGGCCCAGATGAATTGCTTGGCAGTTCTGAGCTATCCTCCTCCATCAGAAGGCTGCAAGTGTCCTTCAGACACACAGCAGGCTGGACTCTGCCAGGGAGGCCTTTACAGTGCAAGCTGGTGTTGAGCATACATCCTGGTTCCCAGCAGCCCAGGCCCTTCCTGACATGGCACAGCCATCCAGGAAAGTGATTTGCTAAAGGAAAGATAGGGAAGACTATACTTTAGCTCCAAATAGAAAGAGAAGCGCCAGCTCCCATGTCTAATCAGGACGAGGAGGTAGTCAAGGGTGCCCGCAGGGTTTCTACTGCAGGACTATGAGGCTCCTGAGAACTGATCCTGCGTGTGGCAACATTTAATAACCCTTGTGCCCAATGATATAGCAGAAGGGCGACAATTTATTGCACCTTTGGGCATCCATTTGTCAAAAGTGCACTTACAGTCATCCATAAGAGAATCACGTTTGCACAACGGTACATATCACTCAATCTTTTACTGCTTTTTTATTTTTTTATTTATTTATTTCTTTATTGGTTTATAACATTGTAAAAATTTCAGGTGTACATCATTGTGCTTCTATTTCTGCATGGACTACATCATGTTCACCACCAAAATACTAATTACAACCCATCACCACACACATGTACCAAATTATCCCTTTCACCCTCCTCCCTCCCCCCTTCCCCTCTGGTAACCACCAATCCAATCTCTGTCCCTATGTGTTTGTTTATTGTTGTTATTATCTACTACTTAATGAAGGAAATCATACGGTATTTGATCTTCTCCCTCTGAGTTATTTCACTTTGCATTATACCCTCAATGTCCATCCATGTTGTCACAAATGCCTGGATTTCATCGTTTCTTATGGCTGAGTAGTATTCCATTGTGTATATATACCACATCTTCTTTATCCATTCGTCCCTTGATGGGCACTTAGGTTGCTTCCAAGTCTTGGCTATTGTGAATAACGCTGCAGTGAACACAGAGGTGCATGTACCTTTGCAAATTGGTGTTTTCAAGTTCTTTGGATAAATACCCAACAGTGGAATAGCTGGATCATATGGTAGTTCTATCCTTGATTTTTTGAGGAATCTCCATACTGTTTTCCATAGTGGCTGCACCAGTGCACTCCCACCAGCAGTGTATGAGAGTTCCCTTTTCTCCACATCCTCTCCAACACATATTGTTTCCTGTCTTGTTAATTATAGCCATTCTGACGGGCGTGAGGTGATATCTCATTGTAGTTTTAATTTGCATTTCCCTGATAGTTAGTGATTTTGAACATCTTTTCATGTGTCTGTTGGCCATCTGTATATCTTCTTTGGAGAAATGTCTGTTCAGGTCTTTTGCCCATTTTTTAATTGGGTTGGTAGTTTTTTTGTTGTTGAGATGCATGAGTTCTTTATATATTTTGGAGATTAAGCCCTTATCAGATGTATTACTGCTTTTTTAAACTTATGTAAATTTAACTAATGTACAAAATACACAAAATACTCAAACTTATTCATACCTGAATAAGGAAGAAATATAACAGTCACTCCATGTTTTTGCAGGTAGTCACCCTTTCATAGCTGGTATTTATAACTACCTTCTTCCATTACCCACTTCATATTCCCTTTGCCTCAGCAAGCACCTCAGCTGGTTGTGGTTCTTTGCAAACCCTTTTCAATTTCAGTGGTAGAACCTGACCTTCATTCCTGAAGGGTCACAGCCATTCGTAGTCCTGCCTGGACTGGTTTCTTGTAGTTTTCCATTGACGTTAATCACAGGGCACGTGATACTAAGAAAACCCTAAGGAATCTCCTGTATTCCTTACCTCCATTGTGGAGCAGCAGTCCAGTTTCCTCTTGGTAATCAGGATCAATCACCGCGGCCTGCATGGAAACTCTCTTCCTTTTGCCTGTAGAGTCAGAGGCGAGAGGAGCCGTAAGGGGCTGGGTGGCAGTCTTAATTTCCAGTCCAAAGAAATCAATGTGTTTTCTCCCTTTGGAATGAAGATCCCTAAACCAGTAGAGCATAAGGTCACATGAACATGAAAAAAAATTATGCTAGTGGATCATGAGGGGTAACAGTGGTAGTAGTGAACGGTGCCCCTCGCATTTCCACCCTTGATTGCTGGACTTGTGAATCCCAGCTATGGGAAAATCAGTGCTATATAATGGACGCTGATTTAGAGCATAAGCAGCTTCCTGGGGAACACCGCCCCAAACCTGCAAGGTATTGCCACCTAGGTAGTAGTACTGTAACTGCGTCTTCACACACCTATTCTTCTCTCAAGTCAGCGGCTTCAGATGGTGGGGAACAGGAAAAGACCAGTGAATTCCATGAGCATGGGTCCATTGCTGCACTTCATTTATGGGCAGTGAGTTCCTTAATCAGAAGCCATGCTGAGTGGAATACCATTATGGTGAATAAGGCATTCTGTGAGTCTACAGATGGTAGCTAACAGGAACATTGTGTGAAGGGAAGGCAAATCTGTATCCAGCGTAGGTGTCTAACCCACTAAGAGCAAAACACTGCCCCTTCCATGGTAGAAGAGGTGCATTGTAATCACCTGCCACCTGGTTGCTTCCTGATCACCCTGGGGAATAGTGCCCTATCAGGGACCCTGTTTTGGTCTAGGCTCCTGGCAGATTTGGCACTCAGCAGTGGCTGTGGACAGATCAACCTCGATGAGTGGAAGTCCACGATGCTAAACCCATGCATAACCCCCATTCCTGCCTCTCAGCCACTTTGTTCATGGCCCCCTTGGGCCTCGACAGGAGTGGCTGGGAAGAGAAGCTGGGTAGTGCCCACACAACAGGTCATCTTGTCCACTTGACTATTAGAATCCTCCTCTGCTGAGGTTACCCTTTGGTGCGCATTCTTATAGGAAACAAAGAAATTCACCTTTTTTGCCCATTCAGAGAAGTATAGGCACATGCCTCTTCTCCACACCTCCTTGCCACCAATGTTCCTCTCACATTCCTTCCAAGCTCTTGACCAGCCAGCCAAATCGTGCCTCTGTGAACTGAACTTGACTCGTTATCTCTGGCCATTTCTCCCTCCAAGCAAAATAAACAACCAGGTGCATTGCTTAAGTCTGGGCCCCCTGGGAGTATTGTAGCTTGTCACTTTCTTTCAGGGATGTCCCACACAGACACTGTAATGCTTCAGCTGGTGTGGTTTTGCGTGGCGCCTGCCTATCACATAGAACTATATATAAAGCAGACCTGAGTCTTCTTTTCCTCAGTCAACTTATTGTAGGTATCCTCCATGAGGCCATAGATGTGGTCTGGGAGAGTGAAGGGAATGTGTCAGGGCTGGGGGTCACAGACATTGGGTATACACACTCATGTGACTTGATTGTGCCTGAGGCCCTGCTCCAGACTGACCTCGTAGACACCACTTCATGGGACGGTGGGGTGCTGCCTCACCTAGTTCATGACGGGCATCCCAGGTCACGGGCTAAGTTGGTGGCCCATGGTTATGCATTCAGTTCTCCTAGGGCTCAGCAGCAAGCCAAAAGCTGAGCAGTTGTCTTCAGTGGATAGTAGGGCTTTGCTCCAAAATCCTAAGGGTCTGTGCTGTGATTCATCTTAGGAGGCTGTTAAAGCCACAAAACAACATCTCCAAATGCCACCAACACTTCAATCACCATTGGATCTGCTTGATCACATGGCCCTAATGCCAGAGTAGCTTACATAGCAGCCTGCACCTGCCCCAGGGCCTTCTTTGCTCTGGGCCCCGTTCAAAACTAGCAGCTTTTTGGATCTTGCGGTAAAAGAGCCGGAGTTACCCACCAAAATAAGGAATATGTTGCCTCCAGAATACACAAAGGCGCGCTAGGCAGTATGCCTCTTTTTCATTTGTAGGAAGGGCCAGATGCCGCAACTTATCTTTAACCATAAAAGTGACACCTCAAAAGGCCTGACACCACTAGACTCGCAGACGTGTCACAGAGGTGAGAGGCCCCTGATTCATTTCATTTATTTCCCACCTTCTGACATGCAAGTGTCTTCCAATAAAACAGCTGCTACTTTTGCTGACTAGGTTGAATGAGCATGATGTCAAAAATGTCACGGAACAGGCGCTGGCGTGGTGGTGAGTGGTTAAGTTCACTCACCGTTTTGCTGGTCTGGGGTTTGCGGGTTCGGATCCCGGGTGTGGACCTACGCACTGGTCATCAAGCCATGCTGTCACGGCATCCTACATATGAAATAGAGGAAGATGAACGCAGATATTAGCTCAAGGCCAATCTTCCTCACCAAAAAACCCCCCAAAAAACAGAAAAGTAATGGAACAGTGTTATGCCTCATGGAAGAGAAAGGTGATCAAGGTCCCTGTAGACTAAGTTATGACATAGAGCTTGAGAGCTGCTACACCTTGAGGTGGGACATTGAAAGTTTATTGCTGGCCTTGACAGGCCAAAGCAAACTATTTCTAGTGTCTCTTATAACAGATAAAGAAAATACCATTTACCAGATCAAAAGCTGTATACGAGGTATCAGGACTCAATTAATGGAACTATATGTGGGAAAGCAGGTGTAGTTGTAGTCACCATCTGGTTAAGTTTATGACAATCCTCCATCCTTCTCCAAGATCCATCTGTTTTATACACAGGCCATGAGATGACCTGAATGCAGATGTAGTGGGATTCATCACCTCTGCATCCTTCAGTCCTCGGTGGTGGTCCTAATCTCTGCAGTCCCTCCAGGAATGCAGTATTTCTCTTATTTTACTATTCTCCTAAGTAGAGGCAGTTCTAGTGGGTTCCATTTGGCCGTCCCTACCATAATTGCCCTCACTCCACAGGTCAGGGAACCCCATTCTGCCATTTGCTGAGTATGTCAGTTACCACTAAGCATTCTGGGACTGGGGGAAAAGCTATAGGATGGGCTCAGGGACCCACTAGACCCACTATGAGACAGATCTCGGCTAACCTACATTGATCACCTGATCCTATAAGCCTTACTCTGATTCATGGAGCACAGTGATGTTTTGGGTCTCCTGGAATTAGTGTGTCACTTCAGAGCCTGTATTCAATAATCCCTATAATTCTGATTATTTCCTTTTCCCTAATTATGGTCACCATCACAAAAGGATGTATATCCTTTAGGGGAAGGTTGGGAAAAGATTAAACGTTTTAATTTTAAATAGTATATCTAGATCCTTACTCAAGGGACTCAGCCTCCCCTTCACACCAGGGCTCCTGTATCTCTCAAGTGGCTCAAGGCTGGGAAATGCTTGAAGGGCCATGACTGTTGCAGTGATTCTGTTCACTTGATCTAGAACTATTCTTACACAGATCAAGAATTTCATCAACTGCCTTCTCTTTCCCTCTACAGACACTCTGATCAACTAGCTACCACCATAGGTTTCTGTGAGTCAAATGGATTCTCATTATTGCCTTGACTCCACTATCCATTACAGAAACCATAACCACCTTGTCTCTTGAGATTCAGTGCCTCTGCTTGGTCTCTGCTGCCCCGGGATCCAGGTGTCCTCACTGCATATCAAGATCCCAGGTCACTGGCAGCAATTCCACTGTAATGTCTGCCCTAAAGAGGAGAGTGGCCACAGAGCTCTTCACGGACTCTGGGGCTGCCCTCATGAATTTATTTCCACAGTAGTAGTGCAAGTGTGTCCTCTGGACCCTGTTGGGGTGGGTAGGCATGTCTTTCATGATAAATACATTCTAACATTCCAATCACCTAAGCCTTGGATACCTTCTTCTATAGGAGACCAAGGAAGGTCAGCCTCACTTAGTGTATTCCAGGCAACCAATCAAACTGCTGGAACTCTTTGTATTCTCTCAAGACACAGCAAAGAGTAGAGAATCTCTGCCTAGTTGGCCCATATCAATAAATTTGACCGGATCCAACTTTATGTTCCTTCCACCATTATCCAAACCCCTTAATAGCCATTTGCACACAGTTTTCCTAGATTTGTTTCTGTATACACTGGGGAAAGGATGCAGCTATTTTGGAACATAGCACAACTCCTCATGGGTCATATTTTACACTTCAGTCTCTGGGACATGCTGGGAATTGAGGCTACTAGGCCTAGTAGCAAATGGGGCTGGTGGGTGTAGGTCCTCAGGAGAATCAGCAGTACTTGCAAGGCAGCTTCCTGGGGGAGACCATTACAGAGTCCTTAGGAAAAGCAGAGTTCACCCCCTCATGCAGGGCTGGGAGGGCTTCTTCATTGGCAAAGAAGACTGTACAATCTTATAATCATTTTTATTCCTGTAGAGTCTGTAGTAATATCCAACTTTCATTTCTGGTTATAATAATTTTATCCATTTTCTTTTTTGCTGGTTAGTCTAGCTAAAAGTTTGCCAATTTTATTGCTTTTTTCCGAGAAAACACTTTTGATTTGACTGATTTTCCCTCTTGTTTTCCTGTTCTTTATTTCACCTCTGCTCTTATATTTATTATAACTTTTTGCTGGTTTCAGGTTTGGTTTACTCTTCATTTTCTACTCTTCAAGGTGTAAAGTTAGGTTATGGTTTTGAGATCTTTCTTCTTCTAATGTAGGTGTTTACAACTATAAATTTCCCTGTGAGCATCTCTTTTTCTGCATTCCAAGAGTTTGGTAGGTTGTATTTTCATTTTCATTTTATTCAAGGTGTTTTCTAGTGTCCCTCATATTTTCAACTTTCATCAACTGGGTGTTAATGCTGTATTGTTTAATTTTTATGTATTTATGATCTTTTCCAGTTTTCTTCCTGTTCTTGATTTCTAATTTCACTCCATTGTGATGAGAAATTATACTTTATTTGATTTCAATTTTTTTAAAAATTTGCTAAGACTTGTTTGGGGGCCTAAAATATGGTCTATCCTGGGGAATGTTCCATATACACTTGAGAAGAATACATATTCTGCTGTTTTGGGTGGAAGGTTAAGTCTAATTGGTTATGGTGTTGTTCAAGTTCTTTATTTCCTTAGTGATTTTCTGTCTGGTTGTAATATCCTTTTTTGAAAGTGGAGTATTGAAATCTCCATTATTTTGGAGAACTGTCTATTTCTCCTTTCAATTCTGTCGATTTTGCTTAATATGTTTTGGGATCTCTGCTGTTAGATATGTGTGTTTAAAATTGTGACATCGTCTTGATGGATTGTACTTTTTATCAATACATAATGCCATCATGAATGAAAGACACCTGATTGCTTCCCTTGAGGAACTCACAAGGAGTCCAGGGAAGAGACTGACAGACCATCACAGCAAGAGCTGCAAGAGAGGCCTGTGCCACATGCTGCAGCAGGACCTCATCTCCTTAGGTGTCCTCTGTCCCTGGGATGGCAAATGCATGTAGCACGTGCTCAGTAAGCACTGGCTGGTTGCAAGTGAGGAGCACTGACTGTGATGGCAGCACTAGCTCTCATTCAGGGAAACTGAGATTTGTGCTAGTGGCAGAGCTCAAACCAGAACCCCGTGTTCCTGATCTTCTTCTCGTTCCCACTTGTCCATGATGCCAGTAGTGATTTCAGTATTGAATTCATGGCTGAAAGATTCATTCATCATAGCCTTGTTCTTTTACTCATTCCAAGATCTTACCACGTTACAGGCACGTACTTGGTAATGGTGAGTAAAACTGGAGAAGGCCTCTTTCTTCATGGATCTGGGAGAACAGTGAGAGGTGGGAAGACAGTCATCAGATCACCACAAAGTGTCACATTACAAAAAACAATAACTGATATTTATGGGGAGTGTAGGACATGTCACATACTAGATTGACAGTGTTTGAATGCATAAACTCGTTTTGTCCTCAGAAGAATTTTGGATGTGGTAGGTATCACTCCCTATTTATATATACGGTAAAAGGAGCACAGAAAGGCAAAGTAGTTTGGCGGATGTCACACAACTAGAAATTGGTGGTGTGGGGATCCCAACACTCTGAGTCCCAGTTTCCTCAGTTTCTGAAAGCAGAATGACAAAGCTTAGTTGTGCGGATTAAGTTAAAAGAGGAAAACACACCTAGCAACACGACTGAGTTTACAATAGGTGCTCACTAATGATTACTGAATTTCAGTGGCTGTGGGACTCACGAGGTGGACAGGACTTCCCTCATCGTGTTGGTGGGTCCTCATAGCTTTTGCACAAGCTTTGTGAGTGACTTTGAATGGTCAGACTTTGAGCAGGTCCCAGGACATCACAGACCTTATGCTTGAAATGTGAAGAATTTGGGTAAGCCCTGGGCCTCCCAGCCTGGCATTCTGGCCTCCTCAGAATGGCCTAACCAGCCTCCAACACTCTTAAACTCAACACACCAGATGGATCACGCTCCTCAAACATGCCCAGGGCTTTTCTCCTCCCACACCTCTGCTCTTCTTGTCCCCCACATAGAATGCCTATCCACCCCATCTCTGCCTCCTCAGACAGGTGGATTTCCTAGGTGACTCCACCCTGTCAGAGGGAATCTGTGTGTCTTCCACGTGACCAAGGTCAGGTCACTTCTGATCCTTTCCTCATCCCAAGGGCCAAGGGAGAGAGAGCTCAGTGTATTCCTGCTTGCCCTACCAGATTGGAGGAAGAGATCATAAATTATGTTCTATCCCATGCACTATAAGACATAGAAAGGAGGAAGCAATGGGAATCTTGTTGGGTTGAGGCCATACTTCTTCCAGAGAAAAATAGAGCCACACAGTTAAAAGGCCCTGATGTAGATAATTTATCATCTGCTTCAGTAAAACAAAGTTCTGTCATATAGTCAAACTAAGTGCTTCTTAACATGCAACTCCCTGAGGCTATTCCTACCCATGAATGGTGGAAATCATTGGGCAAAGTTTGATCAACAGAACTCTAAACTAGTACTGATCTTTTTGCCGAGGGAGTGAAATAGACCTACGACTTGATCACTCAGCCCAGCTGAGCTCAGCTCGTGGCCAGCCCCGAGTAGTCAGTGCTGTATGCTATCTGCATGGACAGTGGTTGTGCCGGCTATCACACTGCAGGGGACAACTTCTGGGTAGTCTGCATCTTCTCTAGGGGGCAGACATCCTGGAGTGGCCTTGGAGCAGATGCTGGAGGACAGTGTCAACTCTTGAACCATGTCTGCAGAATCTGGGTAAATTCACAGGAACCATGGCCTGGTTTTGATTTTCTGAGGATGACCAGTCTAGGGTTATGGATCAAAGTCTGCAACAGGAGCCACCTCATCCTGGACCTAGCTGAGAGGCAGGAACCTAAGATAGAATCAGAGTAGATGGGCCAGGGGAAGGGGCAGCTTGTCTCTGTTCTTCTCAGAGCCTGTTGGAAAAGCTTTCTGGGTGGTGTGACATGTGAAAGGAGGAGCTGGACCAGGACTCCCGGGGACATGAAGATGGCTGGAGGGATCTGAGGTTGTCCCACAGAGCTGGGTATCTACAGTGTTAGGAACAGAAATGAGCCGAGTCCTGACTGGCACTGAATGTCCACAGATAAGACATGGCTATGAGCTTCCAAGGAGAAGTCAGAGCAGAGGAATAGGGGTGGAAGGGGTGGGAGTAGACAGTATAGAGCCTTGAGGGGGCAGGAGTTGGTGACCTAGAGAGCTTCTGGTGAGCAACAGGGCAGATTAGGCAAAACTGAGCCCCATCGTGGAGGGCAGCAGGCCTGCAGCCTGGAATATGGACAGAGACTCCAAGAAATGGGGGACGGAGGACTCAGCTAGCAGAGGTAGAGTTCATTTCCAGGAAAAAGAGAGGAGCCTATTTGGAAGGGCAAGGACACGAGGCTTCAGGAGTCCCATGGCCAGGCTGACAGGGGGCTAAGCCTCCTGATCTCCCAGGTAGAAGGGCTCCCAGGGCATGGAGTGTGGAGAAAGGGGGCAGGGGAGGGGGAACCTGAAGCATCTCAGGGATACCAGGGAAGTCAGCGTACTTGTGTCCTGGAGTTCAACCCCAGTGTGGATTCAAACAGCAGGCATTATCTGCTGACTGATTTAGGCCCCAGTATTTGACAGCCTGTGGCCTGCAATCAGGATGCGAGAAAAGCTGATGAGCATGGGTTGGTGTGATAATGGTCCACATAGAGCCCCCAAAATCCCAAAGGCAATCAAGCCAGGCAGTAGATCACAGGCTGGCCCAGCATCAATTTGTTCCTAAATGGTGCCTGTGTCTTTGCTGAGAATCTAGAAAATGAGGTACAAAAAGCTGCAAGGGTTCATAGAGATCACATTCTAGTCCATCCATCTTGTGAGGAATTTGAATCTCAAAGGGGCTGGGAGCTGCTGTGGCTAATAGAGAGAAGGCATCAGTCACATAACGAATGGATGACTGCATGAATAGACGTGGGCCCGAAGTAGAAAAACTACCTTTGCTGCACAGAAATGGCTGATTTTGAAGTATTTCAACTGAACAGACCATTTTCTTGACTAAATAAGTTTCCAACTGACACCATTAAATCTAAGAGGCATTCTTTCTCAAAAATGTCTAAGCCATGCATCCATAAATTAAACTTCTAATTGTTCAGCTCGAATCCCGCTACCTGTTTCTGCCCTCCATTACACTTCAAAGGTCTGTCAAAAGTGCTGGTTACTTAGTAGACTTAAACTCCCTTCTAACCACTGGGTTGAATGTTTTTCCCACTCAGCTTTATAGCCTCCACGGGAAGATAAGCTCTGAGCACAAGTGAAGAGTATGAACTGTGAACTGCTGATACCTGACCTCCAGGAAGCTTCTACAAAGGTGCAAGACCAGCCCTCCCCAGGTTTGTGGCCAGTTGGGATGGGCCACTTACCCATGTCTGCTCCCTCATAGCCATTCTGCATGATGGCCTTGTCTACGAGGGCAGTCAGCCATGTGCCCTCGATGCAGCTGATGAGCAGCCTGGAGAGGCAGGCCCCCAGGCACAGCAGCACACTGTAGAATGTGAAGTAGTTGCAGCTGTGGAACACTTTCCTGTGAAGGGACAGCACCCTTTCTTATGAGAAGACGGCGAGGCAGGCCGGCTCAGGACCTCCCCAGACTAGTGCTCAAATCCTAACTGTCCCATATCCTAGCTGTGTGACCTCGTGCTCTAAGCAGGAGCTGATTGTCCCCACCTCACAGCACTGGTGTGAGGACCGACTCAGACACAGTGTAGAGGGTGCTAAGCAGGACAAATGTTAGCAGGGACTGTAACATATCTTGGGATCCTTGGGTTTTGAAGTTTCTTGTACAATAAGAAATCTCACGTGGTTACAGCTGGTTTTGTTGTTATCATAAAGACTGTGGCTTTCCCACTGTGTGTTGTAACAGTGACCTGCCCCCAGCTGGAACTGCTCAAGTCCTCCAGAGGAAACTTCCCAAATGACCACCTGATCACATGGTATCCTGTTGCCTATGGGATAAAAGCCCAAATTTTGTCCTTAGTTTATGGGTCCTCTTACAGAGAGGCCGATCTGGCCTTGTTGCTTTGTGCCCACTCCCTGCCCCTGATCATCTAAGGCCACTACATGGCCACCATATTAGATACCCTCTCTTCTTCTAACATGCCCTGCCTTCCTGTCTTCATCTGCACAGTGGGGGCTCTCTCCTCATCTCTAACTGTAGCAATCCTACCATCCTACTGACCTCAGCCCAAATGTCCCATCTGCAGTTGAGTTACCTCCTGCCTCTCATCCACCACCCTGCCTCTCCTTCCTCATTATTTGTGTTTCTCCTATAATCTTTTCACACCCTCTGGAGTCTACATGTCTGTGTCTGTGGCTCCAGTGACTGTGAGCTTGTCACAGCACGTCCTATGGAGACATCTCTTTATCCTCATATTGCTTGCTCAATGAGTGAATAGCTTTGAATGAATGAATCAGAAAGGATTACCATCTGCCAAGTAGTATTGTTTCCTCTTTGAGGTAGCACAACTATTTGCAAGGTTCCTAGATGATGAGTAAGTTTATGCATGGTCACAATGCTCTAATGGGTGGGGCCAGGATTTGGAAGTCTGGCAGGCAGTCTGGCTCCAGAACCCACTCCTGAAGCTCTGTCCCACCCTCTCTCAGAGATCATAAATCACACCTAGGAACCTGCCAAGGATGAAGGGCCAGCACAGACAGACAGCTGAAGTGGAAACCCTACAATTCCACATTCCCTCCTTTGCCCCCAACTGTTAAAGAGAGCACAAGGCTTCTGCTTGTGAACTGTGTCCAGGTTTGGCTGCAGGAAAAAGCCCAATTAAAGTAATAAAATAAATCTCCAGAAACTGATCCTAAAGAAACAGGGATCTATGAATTGCCTGACAAAAAATTCAAAATAATTGCCTTAAAGAAGTTCAACATGCTACATCAGAACATAGAAAGACACAAATTAAATCAAGAAAATGATTCATGAACAAAATCAGAATATCCAACAAGTAAAGAAACTATAAAAATGACCTCAAAAAATTCTTGTGTTGAGCAATATAATAACTGAGTTGGACAATTCACAAGTGTGGTTGGACACCAGAGTTCATCAAGCAGAAGAAATAATCAGTGAACTTGAAGGTAAGTCATTTGAAATCCTTGAGTCAGAGGAACAAAGAGAACAAAGAAAAATGAAGAAAGCATAAGGGATTTTTGCAACTTCATCAATCAGATCAATACACATATGGGAGTCCCAGAAAGAGAAAAGAGAGAGAAAGGGGAAGAGAGCTTCTTTGCAGAAATAATGGCTGAAATCTTCCCAAATCTGAAGAAGGAAATGAACATCCAAATTCAAGAAGCTTAAAAGGCTCCAGCTAAACACGTTATAGTCAAACTGACAAAGGTCCCAGACGAGAGAGAATCTTGAAAGCAGCATGAAAGGGACCTATCAGATACAAGCGAAGACCTATAAAACTATCTGCAGTTTCTCAGCAGGAGCATTACAGGCCTGCCAGAGGGGAGTGGGATGATATATTCAAAGTGCAGTCAGATTTTAAAAACCCTGCCAACCAAGCATACTATATCAAGCAGAACTGTCCTTCAAAAAAGAAGGCTTGATAAAGACCTCCTCAGATAAACAAACCTGAGGAAGAGCATCACCAACAGAACTGCCTTACGAGAATTGTAAAAGAGTCCTTCATCTTGAAACACAAGGACACTAGAAAGCAAAATGAAAACATGAAAATAGAAAGCTTTCTGGTAGGGTAAACATATAGACAAATACAGAATCCTGTGATAACGGTAACAAAAATCACTTATAATTCTCGTATACCATTTAAAAGGTAAAAGCACAGAGGGTAACTATAACAATATAACAATAAAACTATGTTAATAGATACAAAATATAAAAATATGTAATTTTGAAAGTGATATAAAGTGTGGGTTGGAAATGTAAGGGAGTAATGATTTTGTATGCAATTGAAGTTAAGTTGTTATCCATTTAGAATAGGTTGTTATCACTATAAGATATTTTATGTAATCCCCAGAGTAACCGAAAAGATCATACCTATGGGGATGACAGCAAGATAGTGGATAGGACGTTTCCTCCTCTTGTCTCCCCATAAGAACAATAATTTGGCAGCCATCTATGGACAAAAGTGACTTTTTGGGACCTTCAAGATCCAAGTAGGCAGCTGTGAAACACTGGTGGAGCCCAAGACTGGGGAGGGACTTTTCTTTGAGAAGGCAACCCCACAGCCAGGTCTCAGGCTTGCTGACCATATCCCTGGCTGCACCCATACTAAAAGCCTTGTTTCCTTGTTGAATTGGCTACAGCCCCATTTGGCCTTGGTCCTGCCATCAGCACCAACCACCAAGAGACCCAGAGGGAGTTACGCCTCTCTGTGTCTTACGTAACAGGACCGTCTGCCTTGGTCCTTGCTGTGGACCCTGAAGTGGCCTATGACCAAGCTACAACTTCTCTCAGCCACATTCCAGAAGCAGACAAGCTTATACAGAGACCCAGTGGGAGACACACACATCCATGTCCCCAGAGGATGGCCCACAGACATCATTCCAAAAGTGGATCTTGAATCAGCCCAGTAACCTGGCTCCTGTCCATCCCAGCCACACTCCAGTAGCAGTTATGCCTGTCCAGGCACCTGCTGGGAGACACGCCCATCTGTGCCCCTGGAGGCAGGTCCACTAACCTAGGTCCAACCATGGGTTCTGAAGCAGTCCTGTAACGTGGCTCCAGCCCCTCTCAGCAGCAGTGAGGGAGCAGACATGCCCACCAAGGGACCTGGTAGGAGGCACCCCATCTGTGCCTTCTAAGGAGGACCTGCAGACCTCAATCTGGCTGCAGATCCTGAAGGAGCCCTGTGACTTATTTAGAACACCTCTAAGCTGTGGCACTGGGCTAGTCCTGCCACCCAGGGATCCACCTAGTGTCCTGGTGGGGCCATCCCAGGAATCTGACAAGAGATTTACCATTTAACCATCCACACACCTGGAAACAGGTCCACCTTCTGCAGACTCTAATGTGAACCCTGAAGTTGACCTTTGGCCCAGCCAGCCCTGTTGACCAAGGTCCTGGATGCAGTCCTATCCACTGAGGGGCCAGACAGGATTCAGCTTGCCCAAGCCCCTAGTAACAGCCCCACAAATCATGGACACCACTGTGGACCCAGCCAAAACCATGTGACCCATCTCCAGTAGGCTTGACTGTGACCTTGAAGGCAAACCTATCAGACCACGGACCTGACAGGAGGATTTTTACCAGTGGAACCCAGTCTGTAAGGCTTGAAGAAGTATTTGCTTCTTCAAATGTACTAACAACAGTACAGAGCTACACAGATCATAAAGAATCAGGAAAACATGACACCATCAAAAGTAACAAAGTTCCAGTAACCTAACTCAAAGATGTGGAGATCTACAAACTGCCTGACAAAAAATTCAAATTAGTCATCTTAAAGAAGCTGAATAAGATGCAAGAGAACACAGATAGACAACTAAACAAATGCAGGAGAATAATGAATGAACAAAATGAGGTGATTAATAGAGAAATAGAAATCATAAACAAGAATCAAACAGAAACCCTGGTATAATGACAACACTAAAAATTCAAGAGAGAGCTTCAACAGCAGATTTTATCATGCAGAAGAAAAAATAAGCAAACTCAAAAACATCATTTGAAATTATCCAATTAGGAGAACAAAAAGAAAAAATAATGAAAAAGAGTGAAAAAGTGTATGAGATCTATGGGACACCACCATGGGAAGGAATATACATATTAGAAAGTCCCAGAGGGAGAAAAGAGAGAGAGAGATGGGCAGAAAGCTTATTTAAAGAAATAATGACTGAAAAGTTCCTAAATCTTGGGAGGGATATAGATATTCAGGTTCTTGAAGCTCAAAAGACCCCACCAAGTTCAATGTGATGAATATTACCCCAAGACACATTATAGTCAAATTGTCATAAGTCAAAAACAAAAAGAGAATTTTGAAATCAGCAAGAGAGAAGTGACTCATCACATTTAAAGGGGTTGTAGTTTTCCCAGCAGAAACCTTGCAGGCCAGGAGGGAGTGGGGTGACCTATCCCAAGTGCTGAAAGAAAAACACTGCAAATCAAGAACACCTTATTCAGTAAAGCTGTCCTTCGGAAATGAAGATAAGATGAAGACACTCCCAGACCAACAAAAGCTGAGGGAATTCATCAATACAAGACCTGCCTTACAAGACATTCTCAAGGGAGTTCTTCAAGTTGAATGAAAAAACACTAAGTAGCAACATGAAAGCATATGAAAGTATAAATCTAACTGGTAAATGTAACATATAGTTAAATTGAGACTATTCCAACACTGTAATGATGGTGCATAACACTTTTAACTATGGTATGAATGTTAAAAGCAAAAATATTAAAATAACTATAGCTACAGTAATATGTTAGTGGATACACAATATAATAATATGTAAATTGTGAGACATTAATAGCATAAAATGTGAATGAGGGGAGAAATAAAAGTGTACAGATTTGTATGCAATTAAAGTCGAGTTGTTATCACTTTAAATTGGACTTCTATAGGTAGGAGATATTTTACATAAGCCTCATGGAAATCACAAAGAAAAATTCTCTAGTAGATACACAATAGATAATGAGAAAAAAATCAAATCATAGCACTACAAAAAAATCAACAAATCACAAAAGATGACAGCGAGAGGAAGAAAGAAACTACAAAACCACCAGAAAATCCAAAAAAGAGCAATAGTGGAGCTGGCCTGGTGGCATAGTGCTTAAGTTCGTGTACTGCACTTCTGGTGACCCAGGGTTCGCAGGTTCAGATCCTGGGCGTGTATCTACACACTGCTCATCAAGCCACGCTGTGGCAGACATCCCACATAAAGTAGAGGAAGATGGCACGGATGTTAGCCCAGGGCCAATCTTCCTCAGTAAAAAAGAGGAGGATTGGCAGCAGGTGTCAACTCAGGGCTGATCTTCACACACACACACACAAACACACACACAAGGGCAATAGAAAGTCCTAACCCGCCAATAACTACTTTAATGGTAAATGAATTAAATTCTCCAATCAAAGACAAAGAATGGCTGAACAGACAAAATAAACAAGATATAACATTGTGCTACATACAAAAGACTGATTTTAGCTTTTAGGACATACATAGAGTAATAATGAAGGACTCGAACTAAATAACATGCAAATGGTAACCAAAAGAGAGAAGGAGTGGCTATACTTATGTCAGACAAAATAATCTTTCAGTCAAAATCTGTTCACCAGAGACAAGGAGGTCACTATATATTGATACAAGGGCAGTTCATCAAGAAGACATAAAAATTGTAAATATACTGCACTCAACATCGGAGCACCTAACTATATAAAGTAAAAATTAACAGAAATGAGAGGAGAAATCGAGAGTAATAAAATAGTAAGAGGGGACTTCATTCCCCCACTATCAACAATGGATAGATCATTGAGACAGAAAATCAATGAGGACACAGCAGAAGTGAAAAAACACTATTGACCAAAAGGAACTACAAGTCTTGTCTAGAACATCCCATCCAAGAGCAGCACAATACACATTTTTCTTTTCCTTCCTTACACGTGGATGATTCTCCAGGATAGACAAAATGTTGGGCCACAAAACAAGTCTTAACAAATTTTAAAAATCTGAAATCATCCCAGCTATCTTTTCCAAACACAAAGGTGTGAAACAAGAAAACAATAACAGGAGGAAAACTGGAAAATTCACAAATATGTGGAAATTAAACAACATACTTCTGAACGATCAATAGTTTAAAGAAGATATCAAAAAATACCTTGAGTCAAAGAAAATAGAAACACAACATACAAAAATGTATGGGATGCAGCAAAAATAGTTCTAAGAGGGAAATATAAAGTGATACATGGCTACACTAAGAAAAAAGAAATCTCAAACAAACAACCTAGCTTTATGCCTCAAGAAGCTATAAAAACTAGAAAAAGGAGAACAAACGAACCCAAAGGTTAGCAGAAGGAAAGAAATAATAAAGGTTAGAGCATAAATAAATGAAATAGAGCCTAGAAAGACAATAGAAAAGACCACCAAAAATACGAGTTGGTTTTTTGAAAAGATAAAATAGACAGACCTTTAGCTAGACTAACCAAGAAAAGAGACAAGACTCAAATAGGTAAAATTTAAACTAAAAAGGAGACATTACAACTGATATCACAAAAAATACACAGGATTATCAGAGACTGCTATGAACAATTACATGCCAGCAAATTGGATAATTTAGAAAAAAAGGAACCTAAGCAGAATGTAAGCCCCAAGAGGGTGGAGATTGCTGTCTGTTTTGATCACTGCTGTATCCCTAGTACACAACAGAGCACCTGATATACAGCAGTCACTCAATAAAAATTTACTGAGTAAATGAATCAATGAGTGAATGTGCCAGGCATTGAGTTCAGCACTTTACATGGATGATGTCATTGAGTCCTCACAACACTCTATGCTTTAGCCAGTGTTAATACCATTAATACTTCAGCTAGTATGTCTGACCCAATGGACACTCCCAAGGGCCTTGCTTTGAGCCTCAGGTCCAGCTGCTCTAACGCAGCACTGCCCAACTCCCTTGGTTTTCCCCAGGGTCCTCCCAAATGGACCTCTTATACAACACATAGGCTATATTTTAAGTCAGGTCACCCCAAATATGTCTCCCAATTTGGTGAAAATATGCCCATCCATTTTCCCATGATGTAGTAACAGAAGAAACTTAAATTTTTAGAAGGCTTTTGATTTTATTTTTATTATTCAAAAAAATCTCCATTTTTAAATCTAGCTTTCTGACTGTGCTTGTGCTGTCGACACTTTCTGTTCCTCCTTTAGAAAAGCATACTTGAACCTGTCATAGACACATTTAGCAACCATGGAGGCACCACAGGCCCAGATGATATGGTTTTTTGTTTTAGACAATCTCATAAGAACTTGAGGTCTCACGGCATGAAATCGTTGAAGCTGTCCTGGACACACGTGACATGTGGATTCTGGTGTTGTCCCTCCCTTCTTGGTATAAAGATAGACAATTCTAATACCCGGGGCTCAGGACAGCCTGGTATTGCTGGAGGCTGTATTGTAAGATAGCCTACAACAGTATGTCGAGTGCTGGACCAATTTGAATGCCTCTAGACACTATCCCCAGAAAAGGAAAAGAAAAAGAAACTTAATTGTATTTATAGAGATTAAAAAGAACTGTGTATTAAAAACATTAGCTCTAATCCTTTGTCATACATTTTGCTAATACCTTCCATTATTTTCATTTGCCTTTTAGTTTTATTTACTGTATTTTCTTTTTGCTTGGAAATGTTTTCCCTTTTTTGTAGGAAAATCTATCAGTCTTTCCTTTATGGTTTCTTTCTTTGCTATTATATATAGAAAACTTTTCTAGTTTAAGTAGGCAAATAATCATACATAATAACCACTTCTCTGTGGAATTGTCTGGAGTTGGAATAAAAAACCCTTGGCTTTCCAATGTGAAATCAGGGTGGTGGTGCACAGAATCCCTCCATTTCCACAGAATGGCACCAGATTAGCTTTGCAACAGCTCCAGGGTGATCTAAACCTCTCAGGGCCCTGGGGTGTCGAAGTTCTTGTCCCTGGAAGAGAAGATGGAACTATCAGTTCTGTTTCTTTTCCAGTTTCTATAGACTTGGCTCTCTGCAAAGCATCCATCATCACAAACACGACTTCAGTTCCTTGGGCTCAATAACTTTGGGCATTACCTAGCACCTAGACAATAAAGGAATATGTTTGCATTACTATGTGTATATTCATACAACTTTCCTCGTTAAGCTTCAGAGGACTGAACAACAATTAAATACTTTCAAAACAGTCCTCTCCAGTACTTGCAAGTTATATAAGGAAGGAAAAGAAAAAAAAAACTCAACCAAATGTAATACTATATGTTAAAACATGGAATTTTCTATGCACGTGAGTGAGAATTGGTTAGGATGAAGAAATTTGCACCATAAAATGAGTTAACTGGTAATGAGTAATGAATTCTAGGTATTCATTGAATTCCAATGAATCCCAAGTAAAGGGCCCTGCTTCCAGTGCCTTGCAAGAAAATCTGGAGACATATAACCTTCCCTATGAGACGGTGGGAAACATATCACAGGCTCACTGTGAGACGCTGGTCTCCCAAATACACAAGCAGACCAACTTTGTTTTGGCTCTACATTGAGCACACTGGTTGTCTGGAGACAGTTATATCTTACAGAAGTAATAGTAAAGGTAGTGTTGTTCCCTGTGCTATATAATTATCAAAAGCAGCTTCAGAACTTGTTGGAGCCTCCCTCTGTCGTATTTGAAGAAATAAAGTTACAGCAGCAACATGAGGGTTGTGTGATGACAGGGTGCAATGGTAATTAGTTGCTAATTAGAATTTTCTGAAATACTAGGGCGATCATCAGAGGAAAACCCTACTCAACGTCACACGTAAGTTAAAAACGCCCCAGGGTAGCTATTAACTTCTGAATATAGTAGCAGGTATAAGCACTTCAGTTGAGGTTAATCAACAGTTCTATTACCTACTTAGCTTTTAGAGGTTACAACTTGATAATTTTTATGGAACTGCATCAGTCTAGGTTTATACCCAGGCTTATGAATTTATACATTTAAAAATATCTTTTATTTTATTGCAAGGCTGCTGCTAAAGAAAATTGGCTTTAATAAACATCCTTTTGATATTGGACTCAGTCCTCTTTCTTTTTCCCTTGAGATTTTTTTAGACTTTTCATCAGGGAGAGGTACTTAGGTAACTACCAACACGAAGACATAAACAGATCTCAAAGACAAAGTCACGTTGACCTCATATGGTCCTTTCCCTCATGGTGATCTGTGTCAGATCTTTTAAACAAGGAGTCAAAGGAAACTTGGCAAAATGATTCTTTTTAACCTCCAATTACAATTGAAAATCTCATTGGAACCACAAAAAAATTAGAGAAACAGTCCAGAACACAGCCAAATAATGTAGTCTAGACTTTAACTAGCTACAGAATGCTGTAATTACTGTAACTTGATTTAATATTTGTATTTAATAAGATACAATGCAGCTGCTATATATTCAGTCTATTTATTGATAAAAATAATACCCAATAGTTTCATCTATGGGGGAAAAGTTCATTTTCTTCACATTCAACACAGAAAATATTCAAACATATGACAGAATCACATATGATATTTTAACAGATTTGTTTATCTGATCTTGTATGTATTTACCTATTTTTGGTCACTTGTACATAAGAACATAAATATTGCCTTATTGTACCAACCACAGTGTATTAGTTATTTATTGCTGTTTAACAAATTGCCCCAAAACTTAGTGGCTTATAATGGTAAAAATGTATGATCTCTCAGTTTCTGTGGGTCAGGAATCTGGGGACAGCTTAGCTGGGTGCCTCTGGCTCCAGTTATCTCATGGGGCTGCAGTTGAGCTGTCAGCCAGGTCTGCAGTCTCATCTAAAGACTGGCGTGGGGGGGATCCACTTCCAAGCTCATACACCTGGTTATTATCAGTCTCAGAAAGTCCACTTCCAAGCTCATTTAGCTGGGCATCTCCATAGGACTGATTCACAGCATGGTAGCTGGCTGCCCCAGAGTGAACAATCCAAGAGAGAGCTAGAAAGAGGGCATCCAAGATGGAATCTGCAGTCTTTTTTTTTTTTTTTTGGCCAAGGAAGATTCACCCTGAACTAATCTTCCTCTTTTTTCGCTTGAGGAAGATTGGCCCTGAGCTAACATCTGTGCCAATCTTCCTCTATCTTGTATGTGGGATGCTGCCACAGCATAGCTGACGAGTGGTGTAGGTCCATGCCTGGGATCCAAACCTGTGAACCCAGACCACCAAAGCGGAGCGCACTGAACTCAACCACTAGGCCATGGGGCTGGCCCCTGGAACGCCCAGTCTTTTATAACGGAATCTCAGAAGTGACGTTCCATGCTTCTGCCACATTCTTTTCTTTAGAAGGGAGTCACTAAATCCCCCACCTTGAAAGGGAGGGGATTATACAGGGGTGTGAATAGCAGGAGGCAGGAATGAGAGGGGGATTATCTTAGAGGCTCCTGCCACACCGTAATCAGTCTATGGTGACATAGAGAGGAAGCAGATAGTTCTCTCTTACTTCTTGTCTGCCGACCATCTACTTGGGAAATGACTTCCTCCTCATTCTCAGTCTGTGTGGTTCTGGGAGGCTGACTGCTCCCCCTCGCCCTGGCTCTTCGGGTTGGCAGCTGTGGTGTCCCCAGCCTGGCCAGTAATGATACTTCAACTTTCTGGCCACAGTGAGTGGTTCAGGGATGGGCTGTTCACTGTCCTTTTTCAGGAATTGACGGGGGTGCTGGGAAAAAAAGGGTCTCCTAAGGTCACAGGTGCTGTGCAACACAGAAAACTGGAATTTTTTCCACTTTCCATACCCATATGTAAGCCGCCTTTACTCCCTGTGAAAAAACTCTCAGAATGAAACCAACACAGAATAACAGAGAGCTGAGAGGTGGAGAGTGAGGGAGCTACACCAAGCTCTCGTGACATCTCCTGCCTCTCCACACCCAGCTATGCCTGAAGTCAGGCTTACCTTTTTTTCAGTTGGTTTTGAATTGGGTTTTTGTCCCTTGCAACAAAAAGTGGGTCTGATGTATAGAGATATTATGGATGCAGCCCCAAATATTCTAGCTTCCCTTAACAGAGCCAGCATATCAGTGCCTTTTAGGAATTATCTAAATATTTTGAGTATATTTACCTTTTGCAACCTTAGCTTAACTCTTAGAAAACTAAGCTCCATGTGTTTCCTGTTGTGTGAGCTACATCCTTTTATTCACCTTTAATTTACTTTTCTCAAGATTCAGGAATATCTTCTTGTTCCATTTAAGCTCTCTCACAGCAGGGAGAAACCCCTTCTCAATTATTTTCTCCCCAACTTGTAGCACAATATCTGGCCACATAGTAGATCCTCAATAACTGTGTAATGAATGAATGAGTAAAGAAACTTCTAAGTATACTTGAGATTATTTTTCCCTAAGTTCTATATTATATTTTTGCCCCTATAAAGTACAATTCAATATTTTCTGCCTTCTCACATAGCCTCATACTAACATCAATTTATTCCCATATCCTTGGGCTTTTCATTGTGCCTTCCCTCCTGCAAATAAGTCATAAAAATATTAAACAAGTGTTGTCATAGGGGAATGCCTGTGTTCACGATTCTTCCCAAGAAGTTCCTTTTTATCCTAAACCATTATTTCTTGTCTCTAAGCAACATCCCTGTGCATTGCACCAGTCTCCATCATACCAGGATAACTCCATTTTTAAAATGGCCTTTTGTGTGGAACTTTGTGAAAGGCTTTTTGGAAATCTAAGTAGACACCATTCATGGGCTTTTGTCCGTATTCATATGTGCCTCCCAAAAGAGCTTTCATAGATTGATGAGGCCTGATTTCCTCTTATGGAAAACATATGCTCTCCTCCAGCTCCTTCATGGCCTCCCCCAATCCCTACTGGCATGCAATTGTTTTTCTGGGGAGAAGGGCTCAGCTCTTCTCTGTGGATCTGCTTTGATCAGATCCTTGTCAGGTATTGTAAATAATGTAGGGTTAAGACTGCCAAAGTCAAACTATCCTAAAGAGATGAATAACTATGGTTATCTTAGCATGTTGAGATCAGAAACGGAAATATAAACTCAAGTATGGTAAATATGGGCAGAAAAAAGGAAGTAAGGTTAGAAATATAGGAAGTTGGTGGTTGCCAATCAAAGCTTAGGAATGTCTTAGGTCCTTTAGGAATTTGACAATATTATCAATTTCTCTTTTCTTTAGACTCTGCCTTCTTTTGATTTCCTCAACTTTATGCTCTCATCCTACCTTGATAAATGTTCCTTCTCAGTCTTTCTCTGGATACACTTTTTGCCTCTTTAATGTGGTTGTTTTCCTGGTCCCATCCTTGGCTTTATTTTTGTTTCCCTCTATATCTTCTCCATTGTCAATTTCATATACTGCTACAGATTTAGGGAGTCTATTTATTCTATAGATGGATAGAATAAAAATGTAAATTTGGGGTGCATAATTGTTCTCGGAACTTCAGAGAAGTCTGTTCACCTGCCTATTGGACATTTCCATGTTGATATCCCATAAACACTCCCATCATGAGTCCAAAATCAAATGCATCACCTCTATATAATTTAAGGCCTTTTTCATTATATGTGACAAAAAAACATATTTCATGGACTCTAAGAAGAAGCTGAATAGGATGGGTACAACTAAGCTCAGAAGCAACTGGAACCAGGACGTGGAAAACTCCATGATTTCTCCCTCCATATTACATCTCTACTTTCCTCTATATGTCTGTTTCTTTCCTCCCATTGTTATAGACTAACTTCTTCTGCTTCTCAGTCTACCTGGTGGGAAACAATGAAGATTTCTGTGTTCCTGCTTCAGTCACACAGAGTGACACTGGCTTGATTCTCTCTGGGTCCTAAATTCACAGTCCCAAGGAAGAAAGTCATGGACCCAGCCATGGTCAAGGTGTCCACCTGTAAATCAATCAGCTTTGGCCTCAGGTACAGTGTTACAGTGTATGCAACTTGAAGTCCCATAGCTCACTGACAATCTGCTCATTTTGCTTTAAACTTTTGTTCTCTGTGTGTTTCATTTTGGATAGTTTCTATTGCTACACATTCACCTTTACTATTCTTTTCTTCTATTGTGTCTAATCTGCTGTTAATCCCATCCAGTATGTTTTTCACCATAGATATTGTATTTTTCATGTCCACAAGTTCAGTTTGTTTATTAATGTCTTCCATTTCTCTACTTAATATGCTCAGTCTTTCCTTTAGATTCTTAAAGAAATGGAATATAGTTATAATAACTGTTTAATGTCTTTATATACTAATTCTATCTTTGTCTAATTTAATGTCTGTGTCATTTCTGGGAATGTTTCTATTGACTGATTTTTCTCCTCATTATTCATTGTATTTTCCTGCTTGTTTGCACACCTTGTCATTTTTCACTGGATGCCAGACATTGTGAATTTTACCTTCTTAGGTGCTGGATATTTTTCTATTCCTATAAATATTTTCTTGAGCTTTATTCTGGGAAGCAGTTAAAAAAACTTAGACACAGTGTCATCTTTTTGAAGCTTCTTTTAAGCTTTGATAGGCAGGATGAGAGTGGCCTTTATTCTAGAGCTAATTTTGCCACACTACTGAAGCAAAGTTCTTTAAATACTCTATCTGATGCCCTGTGAATTATCAGGTTTTTCATTCAAGGACTATTCCCTCTGCTCCTATCCAATGGTTCTTTCTTGAGCCTCGGGTAGCTCCCCCACCCTCAGGTGATCAGTACTCCCCTGAAGACTCTGGGAGCCTCTGCGGGTCTCTGGAGCTCTCTCCCTGTGCAGCGCTCCCCTCCCTGCTTCTCTTCCTGAGAACTGAAGATGCCATGGCCTCCCCGGACACTCAGGCTCCACATGGGCTCCCACTCTCTAAGCTGCACCCTGGAGACTCTCTCCAGGCAGTGAGCTAGGATGACCACAGGGCTCCCCTCATTGGTTTCCCCTCTCTCAGGGGTCACTGTCCTCACTGCCTGGTGTGCAGGGTCTGAAAACAAGAGTTTTCTACATTGTGCCTGTTTTTTAAGTTGTTTCTGATGGGAGGGTAAACCCAGTCCATGTTATTCCATCTTGGCCAGAAGTGGAAGTACAATTCAATCTTTTGGAACTACTTGCCATTTTCTTGTGTGTGTGTGTGTGAGGAAGATCAGCCCTGAGGTAACATCCGATGCTAATCTTCCTCTTTTTTTGCTGAGGAAGATTGGCCCTGGGCTAACATCGGTGCCCATCTTCCTCTACTTTATATGGGACACCGGCACAACATGGCTTTACAAGCAGTGCATTGGTGCGTGCCTGAGATCCTAACCTTGAACCCCGCACCACCGAAATGGAGTGTGCTCACTTAACCACTATGCCACCGGCCAGCCCCTATTTGCAGTTTTTTAAAACTCTGGGCTCTTGCATGTCTCTGTGCTTTTATGTCAGTTTGAAACTTCCTTTCCACCCTGTCTGTCTGGCAAGGCTCGGTTCCAGCATCATCTCCTCCCAAACCTTCCCAGCACCCCCATGCCCCCAGCATCCCTCCTCTGTGCTCCATGGCATCATACACACACCATACGGGCTGGTGCCCCTCACTGAACTCCAAGCCCTGTGTGCACAGATCATAGCTTATTCATCTTTCTAGCTTCAAACTTAGCACAGATGAAACACAGCGGGTACTCAACATATGCTTGGTGAAACAAATGGAAACATTGCACATAATCACACTGCAACAGAGAACAATCTTCACTGTTGATTTCAGAGTATTTTCCGAGCTATTAACCTGCAAACACTGGCTGTAACTTAAACACTTCTATATTCTGAAGTTCTGATATTGCATTTCTTTGAATCAAGTATGTCATTAGCAGAATTCTCAGCCATTAGATGTGGTGGTTTACTTAGAAGTGTGTCTGTCTGTAGCCTTCCTTTGAGGACGGTGGCAGACTGTTTGGCACATGTTTGTGCATTTGGTTTGGTTGCTTATGTTGAGCATGAAATCTTTTCAGTGTGTCACAGATTTTGAAAAAGGGCTTGTGTCTTTACAGCTCACGCTGAGCAGAATGTAACTGTAATCTGCCAAGGAAACAATCTCATCTCTTCCTCCTCATGTAGTGACACCCATCCCCGACTCAGGACAAAGTCACACTGACGTCTCCAGCGTGCGTTATATCCTGTGTAAGCTCAATGGCCCGCTCAGTGGAAACATGCTCAACTTTGACAGGAGCTGTGTCAAGAGTTAGACCTCTGCGATTCCATCCCGGGTCCTTCATGGACTGCACATGTTCTCTTTGGTGGGGCCAAAATGTGCCCCACCCCCTCCAGATCTCCAGAACACTTTGTGTAGTTTGAGCTTAAACCTACCTGAGGACTCAGTGCTTTCTTTTTGACCTAAATAATTAACTTTATAAAAAACTGACATAAATAGGACACCTTAACTGGAAAAGAAACAAAATATATGTGTGTATGAGCAAGTAAATAATAAAAATCTCCTACCATCACACCACTGAGAGTGTATTATATATATGCCACATATTATACACGAAGCATGTGATACGTATCTTACATTGTACCTGCTATTTTGTAAATTGTAATCTGCTTTTCTCCCCTCATATTTTTCCAAGTTAGTATCTTTTCTAAATCCCCAAAGTAGGAAAATTTAAAATAAAATCTTTTACAAACTTTACTTTTTGTTATATTCTCCCTCTTTTTCTCTCTGGAGTATCTGCATTTTAATACAAAACTCTTGAAGACATAATGCCTACCCAAAGGAATTATTCTCAAGTGCTGCAACTTCAGGCATAACGGGGATAAATATTTTGAGTGCTTTTGTGTTGCTATATTCATTTCATTCCTGCATAAGGTTAGCTCTGCCAGATTATGCATAACACTAACAGTGTCACTAAACAGGAAGAGTAGGACTAGAAGAGACCATTTTAAAAATTCCAAATGTCATTTTCACTATGTCCTAAGAGACAGCGACTTTTAGTAAGAGCAATGATATCTGTGAAACTTTACTCCCTAAAGGACAGGAGAAAAGAAAAATCAGTGGTTTGACATCGCCAACACTTTCCATCAATTTACTCAAGCCAACAATGACCAGTTTCATTAATTCCATTTATTTTCATTTAATTTACTTTTATATTTCTATCTTGAGTTGAGAAAGTCAATAGCCAATTTCCTTTCTTCTTTTTGGGGGAAAATATCATACTGTGAAATAGTCTAATCTAGGCTGATACAAAACTTAATGTTCAGGTCCCTTTAGAAGGATATACTAAGATTCATGATGGCGAGAATGGTGTCTACCTCTAGTGTCTAGCATGGTGCCTGGCAAAGAAGAAGTGCTCAATACACATTTATAGAATCTTATCAAGTGACAATTGTTTGGAAGTGATCAATTATAACTGAATGATAAAGAATAAACATTTGCATTTGATAACAAAGTACCATCTAAAAATTAATTTCTTTTTGTATCCCTATGTTTTAGAATGTCATTGATACACACACACACACACACATACACACACATCAGGGTTTCTCAACCTTGATACTATTAACATTCTTTGCTGTGGGGGACTGTCGTGTACACTGTGCACTGTAGGAGGTTTAGCAGCATCTCTGGCCTCAACCCACTAAATGCCAGTAGCACCTCACACTCCTCCAAGTTGTGACAATTAAAAATGTCTCCAGACACTGCCTGGTATTCCCTGGGTGAGGGGACTGTCCCCAGTTGAGAACAACACACACAAAGTTAAGACTCTTAAGAAAGAATTACAGAGACTCTTACAAGAGATAGATCATTCAAAAGATAAATTATTAGTAACACATCAATTCAAAGGAGAGACTAACTTAAGAAGTAGGACTATGTGCCTCAATTTCCAGAAAAATGGTTAGTTATCTTGACAATATTAACTGAGTTCTGGAAAAAAAAAATCATACCATGTAAAAAAAACACTCTCTTTGAAGTAGTTCTGCATTAATTTTACACATACAGTTATTTATGTACTTGAACTTTAAGAAAAATATCATCTGATGTCAAATTGGCACAAATATCCTAGTGATTCAAAGAGATTACATGTAAATTCCTTCAAATTAAGATTCTATAATAAATAATGACATTCTTATTTTCTTCACCATGTAAAGTTCATTCTCAATGATACATGCGTGGATTATTCTGGTTATGCCAATGACTAGTTGTATGATCTTGGGCAAGTTGTTTACCCACTCAGGGCCTCAGTTTCTTCACCTCAGAATGGAGATAATACTAATATATACTCCTCAATGTGTTGTCAGACTTGAAAGAGTAACTACAAGTGAAGTGCTTAGAGCAGTGACTGAACACCCAATGGATGTCAACAGTTATTAACATCTGCCAATTTGCAACCAGTGTTTCACACCATCTGACCCATCCACTTCCTTCCCTGCCACACATCGTGTTTGGCTAATCCATTCCACTGACCTATACTAAGCAAAGTAAACTAACTTCAGCATTAGCTTAAATAAAATATAATTGGGTATTCACAGCTGCTTCACTATTCTATTTATACTATTATTCCTTCTGTTAATATGAGTGGAAAGCGAAGAATTCATGAGAAAAGAACAGTGGATTTCATAAGTTCTCATTTTTTTTCTCCCCAAGTTAAAAATCAATTTTAAATTCATATTCTCAGGTAATGATTTTTTTCTGTGTGAATCAAAACAATAGTAGGAACAACAATAACAAGTATTTACGCTCTGTCAGGTACTTTTCTAAGCATATAATTTAATCCTCAACCCTATAAGGTAGGTAATTTTGTTCTTCCCTTTTTATAGATGAGGAAGCTGTGGCAGGAGAGATTACATGACCTGCTCAAGGACATTCGGCTAGTAAGTGGTAGAGCTTGGATAAAAGCCCAGGAAGTCTGACTACGGAGTTTGTGCTCACAGTCTAAATTACTGTAAAACAGCAGCAGCAACAACAACACAGACATAGGACTATATGCTTTGTCCTGTCCCCTTGGATTTTTCTTAGTGTATCTTTAGTATTAAGACAATGACTTCTCATGACCACTGTGAAGCTGAATGACAATATCCCAATTCAATCACTTATTTGCAATTCAAATGGTTAAGTAAATTTTCAGTTGCGGCAAAGTCAGAAAAATCAGTTCTCGGTTCAAAGGAGTATAGTGTATTACATTTAAAAATAGAGCTTTAGAGGGTGGGACATCAGCAAGATATCAGAATAGGAAGACCTAGGCCCTTGTTGCCCTATAGAGACAGCAACTTAACAACATACAGACCAAATTGCCATTGTCAGACTTCCACAAACCAGTTAAGAGGCTGCAGCACCCAGGCTAATACAAAGCCAAGAGAGCCACATTGAAGCAGGTAGAAAACCTTGTTGCATTTTGCCTGCCCTAGCTTTTCCCCCCATTCCCCATAGCATGGCACAGTTGGGAGAAAACTCCCAATGCCCAGCTTCTCCTGTAGGAAGAAAAGAGAAGAGTGGAACATAGGCCCAAAGTTTTTGTGGGGCTCCTTGAGGGAATATTCTGTCTCACTTGACTAAGAGTGTTGATGAGAACTGGTGGCATAGTTGCTTGCCAGGTTGGGGGCCACTGAGAACAAAGCAAAGCGTCAAGATGCTGCAGCATCAGGAAGACTGCAGTATCTCAGACACCAGGGAAAGAGAGAAGACAGGCCTATGAGAAGAAACAGGGGCAAGCCTATTTGACTGGGAAATCACACGCACAAGCCCAGAGAAGACACGTCCCAGAGAAATTCTGAGAGGTCCCAGAATCTCTAGTGGGCTGACTGGTGAAAGTCTTCCCCTACATGAAGCCAGTCTATAAAGACTAGAAGTGGTGGCTGTTTTTCAAATGGCAATGTCTCAACAAAAGATCACAAGGCATACAAAGAAACAGGGAAACGTGGCCCAATCAAGAGACCAAAACAAATTTCCAGAAATTGACCCTAAAGAAACAGAGAACAAGGGATTACCTGACAAGGAATTCAAAATAACCATCTTAAAAATGATGAACAAGGTAAAAGAGAAGACAGACAACTAAGAAAATCAGGAAAATGATACATGAATAAAGTGAAAAATATCAAAAAGGAGATAAAAACTATAAAAAAGAACCAAACAGAAATTCTGGAACTGAAGAATATAATAATTGAATTGAAAAATTCACTAGAAGAGTTCCACAGTAGACTTGACAAAGCAGAAAAAAGAATCAGTGAACTTGAAGATATTGAAATTATTGAGTCAGAAGAGTGAAAAAAAAAAGGGGGGCTTATGGGACACCATGAAGAAGATCAATACAGACATTATGGGAGACTCAGAAGGAGAAGACAGAGAAGGGGCAGAATTTATTTGATGAAATACTGGCCATTAACTTCCCAAATTTGAGGAAAGAAAGAAACATACAAATGAAAGAAGCTCAAACAACTTCAACTAGGAAAAACCCAGGGAAAGCCACACTGAGACACACTATAATGAAACTGGCAAAAGTCACAGATGAAAAGAGAATCTTGAAATTAGCAAGAGGAAAGTGACTTGTCACATGTAAGGCAGCTTCTTTAAAATCACCAGTGGATTTCTCAGCAGAAACCTTTCAAGCCAGAAGGGACTGGGAAGATATACTCAAAGTGCTGAAAGAAAAGAACTACCAACCAAGAATAAAATATTTAGCAAACCTGCCCTTCAAAACTGAAGGAGAAATTAAGGTGTTTCCAGATAAACAAAAGCTGAGGGAGTTCATCACCACTAAATTTGCTCTACAAGAAATGCTAAAGGGAGTCCTTTAAGTTGCAATGAAAGGACACTAGGCAGCAACATGAAACCATATGAAAATATAAAATTCCCTGGTAGAGATAAATATATGAACAGATATAGAATCCTATAGTATTGTAGTGTTGGTGTGTAAACCACTTGTACTTCTTGTATAGAATGTAAAAGACAAAAGCATAAAAAATAACTACAAATCTTTGTTAATGGAAACAAAGTATAAAAAGATGTAATTTGTGACATCCACAACATAAAATGGATGAGGATAGAGAGGTAAAGGAGTAGAGTTTTGCAAGTAATTGAAGTTATCAGTTTAAAATAAGTTGTTATAACTTTAAGATGTTTTATACAATCCCTACGGTAACCACAAAGAAATTACCTAGAGAAGATACGTAAAATGAAATGAGGTACTTCTGGTTCCTGGTCTGACATCTAAGGAGCTTAGAAGTTGCCATTCTATCCTAACAAGTAAAGAGCTGAACAAAATGAAAAATCAACAACCCTTCTTAGGTCTATCAAAGAAGTGAGGTCACAGGGAAACCACTGGCCCCAAGTTTGGAGAAACAGACACATACAGCAAATCACAACTTACTAGAGTAGAAATCCACGAGCAAAATCTCACTGGGAACCAGTAAGAAAACCTGAGCAGAAATTGACAATTTGCTGGAGGCTTAGTGAGGACAAGTATGAAAGTTAAAAACTCCAGGGGAACCCGGCCATAGAGGGGCCCATGCTTTTGAGAATTTTATCTCCAGGGGCTCTACCAGGTTCCCACAGTGAATACTGGAGGAAAAACCTCTCATGCTTCTGGCAGCGGGAGGGGAAAAGTATACATTTTGAAAAATGCCAGAGCATTCTGTTCTAAACTCTTTAACCAGAGACTAACCTGATGCTGTTTGATCCAAGCCTAACATACCTGGAGGAAGAGAAATATCCATTTTCAGCTAGTTCTAGTGTTCCATGTAGGGGAAGGAAGACACCCAACTCCAGCCCCCTTTAGCCACCCTGTTCTGCCTAAGGACGAGGAAAAAGTCCTCAGAAGCACTAGTAAACTTCACAGTCCAAGGGAGCAGGTGCTCCGCAGGACTGAGACCCTAGTCATGTTGCTATAGAACACCTCCCCTCTCCTCAACACCTTACCACCACAGAATTAATGGCCTATTTACAGCAGTTCCTTTTACCCAGTATATCACGTCCACCTTTAAACAAAACATTACAAGGCATGCTAAAAGGCAAAAAACAGTTTGAACAGAATGAACAAGCATCAGAATCAGAGTCAGATACAGCAGGAATGTTGGAATTTTCAAACCTGGAAATGACAAAAAAGACTATGATAAATATGCTGAAGGCTTTAATGGAAAAAGTAGACAAGCTGCAAGAACAGATAGATAATGTAAGCAGAAAGATGGAAATTCTAAAAAAAAAACAAAAAAACAAATAAGTGCTAGAGTTCAAAAACTATAACAGAAATGAAGAATGCCTTGGATGGGCTCGTTAGTAAATTGGACAAAACTGAGGAAAGATTCTCCGAGCTTGAGCATATAACAATAGAAACTTCTAAAACTGAAAATAAAAGAAAAAAGTAATGAAAAAAAAAACAGAACATCCTAGAACTGTGGGACAACAAAAGGAGTAACATACACATATGGGAATATCATAAGGAGAAGAAAGAGAGAAAGAAACAGAAGCAATATCTGAAGCAATAATAATATTTGAAGCAATAATGACTGAGAATTTCCCCCAAATTAATGTCAGACACCAAAGCATAGATCCAGGAAGCTCAGGGAACACCATTTGGCAAAAGCTACACCGAGGCATATCATATTAAACTTCAGAAAATAAAAAATAAGAGAAAAAAATCTTGAAAGAAGCCAGAGGAAAAAAAAACCTTACATCTTGAGGAGCAAAGATAAGAATTATATCTTATTTCTCCTCAGAAATCAAGCAAGCAAGAAGAGAGTGGAGTGAAATATTTAAAGTGTTTAAAGAGAAAACCACACCAACCCAGAATTTTGTAATCTGTGAAATTATCCTTTAAAAGTGAAGGAAAAATAAAGACCTTCTCAGACGAACAAACATTGAGGCAATTTGTTACCAGTAGATCTGCCTTGTAAGAAATGTTAAAAGAAGTTTTTCAGTGAGAGGCAAAATGATATAGATCAGAAACTTGAATCTACATTTAAAAAAAGAAGAGCATCAGACAAGGAATACGTGAAAGTAAAATAAAAACTTTTATTTTTCTTATTCTTAATTCAACTAACAGAAGTTTGTTTAAAACAATAATAGCAACAATGCATTTGATTATGTATGCATAAACACTTATGTATGCTTATGTACAAATGAAACAAATGACAACAATGATACAAAAGACAGGAGGAAGGAATTAGGAATATTTGTTGTTATGAGGTATTTGTGCTACCTGTCTAACATTATAGTGTTATTTGAACACAGACTTAGATTAGTTCTAAATGTATAAAGCAAACACTACAGCACCACTAACGTGTTTAAAAAATATATATAATTGATATGCTAAGAAATAAGAGAAAATGGAATCTCAAAATGCTCAATTAAAACCACAAGTCAGAAAAAGTGTCAAATATGAAAACAGGAACAAAATACAAGGGCAACAAATAGAAAATGGTAACAAATATGACAGGTATTAATCCAACCATATCAATAATCATTGTAAATGTCAATGGTCAAAATACACTAATTAAAAGACAGAGATTGTCAGAGTGGATCAAAAAACAAGACCCAGCTATATGTTGTCTACAAGAAACCCACTTTAAATATAAAGACACATATAGATTAAAAGTAAAGGTATGGAGAAAGATATACCATGCTAACACTAATCAAAGGAAAGTAGGAGTAGCTATATTAGTTTCAGACAGTGTAGACTTCAGAGCAAGGAAATCTATCAGGGATAAAGGGGAACTTTATGTAATGATAAAGGGGTCCATACTCACGTGGACCGGATAGCCTAAATGGGTACATGCCTGACAACAAGGTGAGGCAAAACCTGATAGAACTGCAAAGAGAAATAGATGAGTCCAGTATCATAGTTGAAAACTTGAGCACACCTCTAACAGAAATGGACAGATCCAGCAGGCAGAAGGCAGTGAGGACACAGCTGGATCAACAGCAACGTGGACAGCAACTGGACACAGTTGACATCTATGGACTAAGTCTTCCAATAACAACAGATTACACATTCTTCTCAACTCACCTAGGACACTGACCAGGATAGACACTATAAAACATACCCTGAAGAAATTTAAAAGAATAGAAATCATGCAATATTTGCTCTCCGACTGCAATGGAATTAAACTAAAAATCAATAAAAGAAAGATAGCCGGAAAATCCCAAAATACTTGGAGATTAAACAACAGAGTTCTTTTTTTTTTCTCTCCAACTACATTCTGCCCAGTGCCAAATCTGGCCTGCTACCTGTTTTTGTATGGCCCCAAGCTAAGAATGGTTTTTACAGTTTTAAATAGTTGGGAGAAAAAAGCAAAAGAGGAAGACTATTTCAGCATCCCTAAATAACGTTTTAGAGGAACACAGCTATGCTCCTTCATTTAAATATTCTCTATGGCTGCTGTTGGGCTACAGTGTCAGAGCTGGGTGGTAAAGACAGAGACCACATCACTCTCGAACCTAAAATATTTACTCTTTGGCCCTTTCCAGAAAGTTTGCTGACCTCTGTGACCCTCCCCCCCCAAAAAAACCCCACACATATAAATAACACAAGTCAAAGAAGAAATTTCAAGAAAAATTTTAAAATGTTTTGCATAAATAAAAATTAAAACGCAGCTTATCAAAATGTGTGGGATGCAGCCAAAGGTGGGCTAAGATGGACATCTGTAACATTGAATGCATGTATTAGACAACAGGAAAGATCTAAAATCAATAATCTAAGCTTCCATTTTAGGAAACTAGGAAAACAACAGCAAATAAATGAATGTCATGGCTAAGAGGCCTGACCAAGGTATGGGCCCTTCAGGCGGGCAGGCTCCAAGAGGCGCTCTGCAGCGACCCTGACCACGGGGTCCAGAGGGAGGATCTTGGCAGCCAGAGGGATGGAGGGGATGGCGGGACAGGTGGCTTTGAGAAGGCAAGATCCAGGTTCCCAGGCACCCAGGATTTCCATTTTAGGTAGTGACCTTACCTTTCACAGACCGGCCAGGGAGTTTCTACGTGGGCTTCCACTAGGCTGGTTAGCCCCACCTGGGTGCCAGCCTCAACGTGCGCAGCCAGGCCCGGGGGGCCGGGGCAGGGCGTGGAAAGTGGGCGTGGTGGAGAGAAGGGGCAAAGTGGCGGGAGGCGGGGCCCCTCGCTGCACATGCTGGGACCGCAACCGTTGTCTCTTAACCGCTCACAGCCGGCAGCCTGCAGGGCTGCAGGACTACAACTCCCAGGATGCTCTGGGCACGGGGCAGTGCCTAGCCCTGGGGGGAGGAGCAGGGCGGTGTGCGCTTGGCCGAGGGCCAAACCGCCGTTGGCTCAGGACTCAGGTCCTGCACCGCTCCACGTGGACTGAGTCCCGGAGGGATGTGACGGGGCAACGGGGACCAGGGAGTTAGGAGGGTGTGGCGGCTGCATGGGCAGCCTCGGGCCTGCAGCGTGCAACTGCTTTGTCCAAAATTGAAGCCGGGCTTGCGCCTCTTCCCCATCTACTCCCTCCTCTGCTTGATTCCTCCTCCCACCTGCGTGCCTGTGGGTCTTTCCACAGCCTCCTACCTAGTCCAGGGCCAGGTGCTTCTCTAAACTGCTTATGGGAACCGGTTTGACATCCCAGAAACTTGCCACTTTGCCTGTTGCCTTCTGCCATCTCCTGCCAAGGTGCCATCATTTCATCAGCCTCTGGGAGAAATTCGCTCCTGTGGCCCCTCTTGCAATCACAACTTAAGAGCTTTGCAGGGTGGTATCATTGGCTGTTGCTTGCCTTTTTCGCAGATGTGGAAGTTGAGGCATCCCTGACGTTAATGATTGGTTTCCCCAGGAGCCGCTGAGAGCAGAGAAGAATGGCCTAATTCCCAGGCAAGTATCTAGTAGGCCATTTTCACCAACCCATTCCAGTGCAGTGGCCTCCGAAACAGCAACCTTAAGATGATAATAGCTTAAGTCATTTGCCCTTTAGATTGATTGCCTAATCTCAGCCCAGGTGTGAGTGGCCAGTCTCTCAGGGACACAGGTGGTGACTCTGATCCCTCAGGAAGAGACCAGTGGTCCAGCTTTGGGAGAGGGATGTTCAAAGTAGACAGCACTTGGGCAGCATTTGAAACCCATCAGCTTTAACATCTCTGCTTTGGATTCTGGCATGGTTCCAGGATAAACACACCTAGGGATAGTCAGTTGTACCATATTTCTTTAAAAATTGATTAGAGTAGTGAAAGGAACAGAGCATAAAATATCTTGCTTATTTGCAAAAGATAAAATGCAAGCAAGACCTTCCTGTTAATTTTTTTCTGCTCTTTCTCTTGGTCGTACTGTATGCTTGAATGCAGAATCAAAAAACTTGAATTGCCAAATTCTCTTTTCCTGAGATCAGTAAACTAACTTAAAAGTTTTATTGAAGCCTGTGGAGGAATGGTTAGCAGCTTTCATAATTCATGTTGTCTCTAAAAATCTGGGCGTTGATCTACGTGAAAAAAGTCCTTGTTTGTATTACATGTCCCAATAGGTTACATTTCCAATTCCTGAATGTAGGATTTTATCAAAACAACTGAAAAACCTGGTCATGGAAACTGGACTCTGTCACTTTGTCAAGAATTTGCCTCTTTATGAATTAATGACTCATGAATTCCTTAATATTTTTGTAAAGGAAGGACAAGAAACTCTGTAGTGTCTCTGAATGTGGCAAGATGGGGAAGTCTCGTTAGACCACATCCTGGGGTTCTTCTCTCGTGTTCAATAGGCCCAGGTGATAGTCCGTGTAGTCAGGTGCAGCGCCGCTCCCCCAGCCCCCAGTGTTCCATCCTACTCTGGCCTGTGCCTTCTTCAGGGGGTTCTGATGACGCTCGTCCACAAGGGTTGGAAGGAGACATTGTAACATGAGGATATTCATCATCTTGAAACAAGGATTAATATAGAGCAAAGTCTCGGGGTCTGTGTGCTCTGATGCACTGCTGTTGGGGTGTGGCTGCAGTGACCACTGTGCTCCCAGCAGTCCCCACAATGGCTGTCTCAGACGTTTGATCTCCTGGTGCAACCACAGCAGCTGTTGAGAGCTGGACGCTAGTAGTGCTTCAGTGTCTTCCATCATATTTTGTGCCTCTGACCCTCCTCTGCTCACCCCCTTCCCATTCCTATCTCTTGCATTGATTGCTTTGTAGTTGTTTCCTAGGAGCCACTGTGTGTAACTGTATTTGACAGTGTCTTTAGAGACCCACGATCTCTAAACGAGTCACTACACAACACCCACTTATACTGTTGTAGCCCGTGTTCGTCCTCTCCAGTGGCGCTGTGAAGAACCCTGCTTACTCAGAGGTCCTCTCATTATCATGCTGCTGGGGCTGCTTACGAAGCTGGGCATTTCATCTTTGGTCTCATCAAGATTATTCTTTTCATCGATTATTCTGAAGTCGGGTACGACTTTGTTAATAATGTCGACACTGGCTGTCACAGGCACTTTTATGTATTTTTCCCAACAGTTCTGTGAAGTAGGCCTGTGACACACATTTTACAGGGGAGAACACTGAGGTTCAGAGAGGTCGAGTAGCTTCCTTCACTTCACACAGTTTCTTGGTACATTTTGAGTCTCCACCTGGAACTCTGCCTCTCAGGTGTGTGCACTTGGCTGGTGTTCCACTTTGCGCCTCTCTGCCAGCCTCTCCAAAGGCACACGCCCCATCCTGAGTCCATTGTCTGCTTGATGGCAGTCACCCTGCACAAACAGGCTCTGGGCGGGGAGTGGACTAGCGGGGCGTGGTCCTCAGGCTTACCCTGGGCAGGTTCTAGGTTCATTGCGAGAGCTGGAGCAGTGGAAGATACTGACCGTCATTCACCTGGAAGGTTTGTTATGTAGAAATACTCCACTGACTTTTTGCAGGTGTTCTGTCTTCTTTGTCTTCATTGCTCCTCTGGGCTTTCTCCTACAGTCCGTGCTGTGCAGTAACATACAGTACAGAGACTGGTGAACATAATATTGTTGTCCTGCACCAAACGGTCACATCACTCATTTTTCTAATTATGAAAGAAATACATACTGTAAAAAAAGTCAAATTACACAGATCTATGTAGAGTAAAGTGAAACCTTCCCCTTCCATCCCCTTCCCTGCAAACTCACTCCTCTAGTCAGAAGGAACTATTGTTAAGAGGTTGCAGCTTATTCTTCTGGACATTTCCTATGAATTTATAAATACACAAAGTTTTTTTTAACATAAATTACATAACTACATCCTTTTGCAATTTGCTGTTTCTCAAACCATATATCATAGATATCTCTCCTTATCTGTGCACGTCACTCTAACTTAGCTTTTTAGATGTTTTAGAGGTACTCCAAAGAACAGGAATACCATGATCTGTTTATTTCTTCTTAGATAGAGTTGGGATTACATCCAGTTTCACTATTATACATAATGCTGCAGTAAGATCCTTGTATGGAATTTATTACACTGCTATTCAACTGCTCAATTTGTTTTGTTTCCTTTTAGTCAGAGACTATGATATTTTCAACATTTTTAGGGGAATTAATTTATAGGGAAATTAATTTTTTCACTGAATAAAGACATTTATGGGGAAACTGGCCTTCAAAGTCATCCATCTCAGTATTCTGGAGAAAAATCATGAAACTTAGAAGGTATTCTGCTTGCTCCATCACATTCTAACAAGTCATGTTAACAATTTAAAGTTGAATGTTTGAATAACCTCTACTCTCTCTGTTCAGAAGGATGACGTTTTCTTGTCTTGAAAACTTCTGACTCCAGGGGCTCTCAGTTGGGCTTCAGAGAGGATAAGATATTGGTGTTGTATCTGTTTCTCTTCAGCTGTAGGCTGCATCTTCTAAAGATCATAGAATTGAACATGGTCTAATCGATATATATGATTTGGGTCAAAAATTCAAAGTAATGAACCCAAGATAGGAATCTATAATTTTGGTTCTTAATAAAGAATTTCCTTTTATATCCTCAAGTCTCTGTGATTACTAGTAAAAACTCACCTGTGGGTGATGAGATGTGGCTCTGCTGGCAATGTCTGGCTTGAACATCCATAGTTAAGGCTGCCACATCCATAGATAGATTAGACTTGACCTCTCGACGACATCTGCCCTTGGTCTTTGACCTGGGAAATTTAAGAATTTTAAAAAGCTGCTGTTATTAGCACTCAATGCTAGAAATGCCTGTTAAAGAGTGAGTTTGATTTGGTAAACCAAAGAGCGTATAAGCAGAACAAAGTCTTTAATATCAATAAAATTTCAAAAAAATTCTAATTTTTTAAAATATAACTCTATTTTTGCCACAGTGCAAACTGTGTACATATGAATGAAATATCCCTCTGTCCATTTCTTAAGTTGTTTCCATTGATTTGATGGATTTATCCTCTAATCCAGATTCCAAGTGTGAAAGAACATCTTGGTCCTTCAAAGAAAGTAAGCCATTGAAATTTGATTTTCTTTCAGCTCGGCATCCTACAGGTTTGAAGAATAAATTATCATGTAGTGATACAATGATTCTGAAATCTAATTGTTAATTAGAGGGGTGTAAGTGATGATTGAATGGTGGTTCACCCCCATGGTCAGGGGTATTGTACACATGGATGTGTAAACACGATTCAGGAAGCTGCTTCAGCCCCGTGACATCCCTGAGAACCACAGTGCAGGAGGATCTAGGCACACAGCCGTCTGCCTCGATCTCCTGGGTTACATGTAGATCCAAGGGTCTAGAGAGTGGCTTCAGAGCAGCTAACTTTTATCTATTTCTCTCCTTCCTTCTCTCCAGCTTATCTCAAACAGTCTTGACTATCATATTTTAAAGACCAATTATAGTTATTTATATTAGCTGCTTGTTCATTATTGCAGAGTAATAGTCAGGTATACCATTAAATATCATTTAATCTACCTAATTAAATTTGTTGTACCTTTTAATTGATTAGAACACTAAGTTTAGTTCAGAGTTGGATATTCACCAAATGTGTTAATCTGCTTAGAACTGCCATGTGCGTCACTCCACTTAGAAGTGTATCTTGGCCCATCACAAGATTTTAATGAATCAAATCATCATAAATTAAGATAATGTACTATCTGGTGGATGACAGGCACATGGGTCCATTTTGGAAATATGCCCATCTGTCTCTGCTCCCCATGGGAAGTTTCTGGTCACTAGGTCTCCAGGTGGCTTGCACAAGCCCTAGGTCTGTAATAGCTTGGTGCCTTTCCTTCTACTTGGGGTCGAAATAAAAGAGGTCAGAGAGACTTACTGAAGTTTCAGAGACTTATGAAGTCTTCTATGAAGACCACCCATGCATAAGTTCTGGATAGCTCTCTGTTCCTAAGACTACTAGTTACTTTAATGGCTTCTCAGGAGCTGTAAAGGCCTGATATTTTCCCTTACCTGCAAACCAATAAGTTAGCCTACCATGGTCTTATATATGCTGGCAAAAGACATGAGACCCATGGGTCAGAGACAGAGGACTTAATGACACAGCAATGGCAGTGGTCAGAGTATCAGCATTTGCACCAGTTCACTAAATCCCACTTCCTACAGGGTGATACACAGTGGGCGATGTGACAAGCAGAGAGTTGCAAGAACTCAGAGCTGAAGGAACTCAAATCTTTTATATCGGGCAGGAAGTCTGCTGACCTTTGCTCCGGGGGGGGGGTGTTAGTTTTATTATACCGGGCAGTAAGCAAGCCTGCCCTTTGCTCCAGAGGAGGCCACTATTTCTGTCTTCCAAGGCTGACAGCTCTACACACATCCTTGAAAAGATAACCTGGTCTTACTGGCTTTCAAAGATAAGCTTGACTGAGACTCGATCATCATTCAGTTCTTCTGTTTCCTTTATTGAGGTTGTGCAAATAGGCTCGTTTCTCTGTAAAGTTCACTAACTTTATTCATACATAAGGGATGCTTTTGGTTTTATTTATTAAGTTGAAATTTTCTTATTAGAGCCAACGATGAAACTATTATGGGTTGGATCTGAAAGTATGCTTTTCCATGAAAAATGTGAAAGATCAGTGCTCACAGAACTCTGCCACAAGGAGCTGATAGCAACCTAAATGATTTTAATTTGAATACTGTTTTGTACAACTTTCTTCCATCTTACTTCATCCTCTCTGCTTCTTGTAACTCTCATATGGGAATGGCGCATTTTCAGGGATTCACTAAACTCATTTACAATATTCAAATAGTTTTGTCTGTTGTGTTTTTTAATTGATGTAAAGTTGACATACAACATTATATTAGTTTCAGGGGTACAACATGATGATTCAATGTTTGTATGTATGTTGAAATGATCTCCATAATAAGTCCAGTTAACATCCGTCCCCATACACAGTTACAATTTTTTTTCTCTTATGATGAGGACATGGCGTATTTCAAGGTGCAGCAGAATCAACGATGATGTCATACTTTTCCATATACAGTTTGATGGTTTTGGACATAAGTATACACCCTTGAGACTGTCACCACCATCAAGGCCACAAACATATCCATCACCTCCCAAAGTTTTCTCTCACCTCCTTTATTACTATTATTCTGTGGTAAGAACTCTTAACATATCTACTCTATTAGCAAATGTGATATGTGCAATACAGTCTTGTTAGCTGTAGGCATTATGCCATATCCTAGATCTCCAGAACTTATTTATCTTGATAACTGAAACTTTGTATCCTTTGACCATCAGCTCCCCATTTCTCCATCCCCCAGCCCCTGGCAACCACCATTCTAACCTCTGCTTGTATGAGTTTCACTATTTAAGATTCCATATATAAATGAGTATTTGCCTTTCTCTGTCTGCCTTATTTCACTTAACATAATGTCTTCTAGGTCCATCCATGTTGTCATAAATGGCAAGAATTTCTTCTTTTTTCAAGGTTGACTAATATTCCATTTCTTTATCCATTCATCCATCAGTGACATTTAGATACTGTTACTTCCGTATCTTGGTTATTGTGAATTAGCTGCAATGAACATTAGAGTGCAGGTATCTCTTCGAGACCCTGATTTCAATTCCTGTGGGTAGATACCAGAAATGGGATTGCTGGATCATATGCAAGTTTTAATTTTTGAAGAAAGCTCCATACTGTTTTCCATAATGGCTGTACTAGTTTACATTCCCACAAGGGTTCCTTTTCTCCACATCCTCACCAACATTTGCCATCTTTAGCTTTTTTGATAATCGCCATCTTAACAGGTGTGAAGTGATGGCTCATTGTGGTTTTGATTTGCATTCCCTGATTAGTGATGCCAAACACCTTTTCATATACCTCTTGGCCACTTGCATGTCCTCATTGGAAAAAATCTATTCTGGTCCCTTGCCCATTTTTTAAATTGATTTGTCTTTTTGTTATTGAGCCGACACAAAAAAGAGAGAACAAAATTTCCAGGCATTATGGGTGCTTCCCAGTTGATGCAGATGGTTTTCTATTTACAGTGGTACCAAAAGATCATATTTCGTGCTTTTTCTTCAGCTTGTTATAAGACCAGCAGTAGCTACGGCGTGGCAGATAATTAGGATCTTCTTGGTTTGGAGGTTTATAACATAAATGAGTGGTAAGGAATTTTTTATTATTCCAAGGAAATTATTGAGATCATAGTCCATGGAATCCAGGATTGATAGGTGTAGGAGGAAATTAAGGTGAGGGTCGGTGATCTGGCATTTCTTCTGAACTTGAGGGACAGGTATCTACTATATAAGTGTTTGAATAAAAATATTAGAGATCAAGAATTTCTGTGGGTGAATGTTTCCTGAATTATTTACTTTTGAATATCACCATTTGGATTATGTGAACATCTGAGATACGGGAGTAAGTCTCTAACAGGGGCTGGTTGATAATGTCACTATTGATTTAACTTCTAAAGGAGCTATGAACACCAAGTGGTCAACGGATTAAGCAAATGAGTAGTGAGAAAACACAGAAATGGTAAGATATTGGATTTAGTAAAAGACTGGAGACCGACTGTCCTGAGAGGGAGTGTCAGGACTTGTGCGGTTGAGAGTGACAAGGACAAGAAGAGAATATAATCACACTCAAACAAGAAGGGGGTGTTATCAGGATGGAGGGAGAGAAATGATCTGGAGTAGCCTTGAGTTTTGACCTTGAGCTTTCTGTTCTTGATGCAAATCTGCCTGATGACATCCCGGGACACAGGTCAGATCTATCCCCAGAGGATAGAGGGAGGGTGGAAGTACAAAACAGCCAGGATAATTGTCCTAAAAAAGCAGGCATCCTTTATCATTTGCCCCACTTTCATGATTTATTTTTATAGGGTAAGAGTAAAAGAAGGATAATAGTCACGTCTTCACAGAGGAAGCAGCGTGACTGTGGGAACCAGTCCAAACCAAAACCTGGTTTAAGCATCTTCATCCCTTTGAGGATGTCCAGTGACATATTCATGAGGCCGGTTACTAGAATCCCATCCCATCCTGGCAATGACGGGTCTCTGGGAGGACACCTTGGACCAGCCCCACCAGGTCTGCTGGCCAGAGAGACCACAAGGACTCCAGGCCTGCAGCAGTGCAGGACAACTAGTAAGTCCTTTCAATCTTTCCAAAGCATTGCAAAAACTTGCGCCTAGTCACACAAGTGAATCCCTGCCAGGTGTGCTCGCAGGTGGTCTGCACTCCAGGTCCTATGCCCACTCCTGCTAGTCTTCAGATTTGGCAGAGATGATTCCAGGAGCTGATCTGGGCATTCCACAGCTCCACTGCCAACAATTTCTGGTGATTGAGGAAGGTATCAGGAAGGAGGAAATGGCAGTGAGGAGCACAGGAGAGATACTGGTGGTAGCACTGATGGCGGACAGAGTTGCTATCGAGGCAGAGAAAGTGAGGGGTCAAGAAGGACGTCCTGACAGCAGATGAAATGGAGCAGGCACCTCAGTGAGGTCTCTTGGCAGCGTCCCTAATGTTTCCTTGCTTTGAGCTCTTGAAACTTTAAAACATACAAATACTTTTCTTTTATTAAATTCCGCTGTATGACATGGAAAATATAGACATCTGTTTCTTTCTGAGGTGAGAGGTTGAGTTTCAGGTGAGGAGAGAAAGATCTTCCTTTTTCATGCTCTTCTCTCATTTTCTTTTACTATGTACAGAATTTATTTGTACTTTCAAGTCAGCAGCGAGTTATCAACGTCATGGGATGATTCAGTTTTTCCCCTCACAGTCACAGTAAAACCTACTTAAAGTGGATTATTCTTTTTGTGTAATATTCCACTAGATTCCAAAATATTATTTCAAAAGCACTTTGATGTCTATGTTCTCAAATTAGATATTTACTTCTAAGTCTCCATTTTTATGTTCTCTGTTGCATGCTAATTCAGAGTTGCATCTAAGGAAATACCAGATTTCCCTCAGGTTTTTAGATCCATATGTGTTGGAAATTTGATTCATGTAGATGGACATGGCAGTTGGGGGATCATGCTATTATCAAAAGAGGCCTTGTCAGCATCAGTAATCTGACAAGAACCCACTGCTTGTTGGGATTTAATTGTCTATTTGTGGGATCAAGCTTTTGCTGTTGGCACTTCTCTTTCTCTTTGGAGGGAAAGTACTGTCTTCCCATTCTTTCCATTACCAAACCACTTTCCTGGGTGACTCTGCCATGTCAGGAAGGGCCTGGGATGCCGGGAACCAGGATTCATTCTCAGCTTCTGCCTGTCCTGAGAAGGCTTCCTTGGCAGAGTCCAGTCTGTGTGTCTGGGTGACACTTGCAGCCATCAGAAAGGAGGGGATAACTCACAAGTGCCAAGCAATTCCTCTGGCCCTTGTCTTACAGGGTGTTCTCGAGGAATGAGGTTCAAAATGCGAGTTGGTAACCCTTTGAAAGCTCCTAGTCATGGGGTGGGTTCTTGGTGTGAGCTCAGAGCAGTGTCTGTTCACAACCAGATGGGAAGCATTTCAGCATTTTAATTGGATCCATGCACGTCCATGGATCATCAGTTCCGTGGCATTCCCTGCTGGACACCCCCACACCCCTGTCATGACTCATCTTTCAAAGCTCCAAACAGGGTTCACACCCCAGCAGGTGGTTGTAATGTAACCACAGTACAAGACTGGGGAAAAATCACAACCACTTAGGGGCGACACACTAAAGGTTTGGACCAAATTGCCCAATTTGGAGGAGTTGGTAACACCAACACTGAACGTGTAAACTGGTGGATGGTCCAAGACCATGGACCTCAGAATGACACGGGCTCAGAAGTCACCCTAGACAGCAAGGGACAGTGTGGGGTCCCTCACTGGCCAGGATTATGGTCCCTTATCCTGGCAAAGTAGAGCTCACCTTGGATCCATCAGGTCAAGCCAGGGAGGAGACTGGGGGCCTTCTAGGGAATTTCTGCCCTAAAAGGAATTGCATAAGGAAGGCAGGGGTGCTGAAAATCCTAGTTCACAGGGAGCAGTCATGTTTATGGAACGAGGCCCAGCAGTAGCCTTAAAGCTGCGACACAAAACTTTCCCCTTGGGTACAAAACAAGCAGGAAAAGGAATTCAGAGTCCTGGACAAGGATCCCTGCAGGATTCAAATCTAGGTCAGGGGTGAACATGGAGCCCCTAGATGGGCCTCAGGAGGGAAAATCTTGCCTGCCTTTAGTCCATATGCAAATGACCTTCCTTGGGCCTTGTCTTCTCCACATGCACGTTCTGACCTTTTTACGTTGTTTTCCTCACTTACAGCTGATGCAATTCCAGAGATTGAACTAGAAAACTGCAAGTTTCTAAAATTTGGTCAGAAGAAACCTCAACAAGAGAAGTAGGATACATTCCCTGTTCCTCCAGAACGTAGAAAGGCAGTCCCTGCCTGTGGCACGACACAGTCCTGGGTAGTGCTGTTTTAAACACACCCACATTTCAGTGGTTGTTGCTCTGCCTGTGAAAGTACCTTCAACCTTTAAATCCCAAGAGAATGGGCGGGGGGCCGTGTCTGCTCCTGGAGGAGCTGAATGATACTGAAATGAACTTGTCCTCTGAGTTAGGGGGACTTGGGAGTGTCCCGACTAGTCAGGGAAGGGGCTGGCCCTTCTCCCTTCCCCCACATACAATAAGCTGATGACCCAGAAGAGTTCTTGATTCAAGGAGAAATGTGAGATTCTGTGTCTCTCTCACATGCCTACAGAAAGCGACAGAACCACACCACAACTCCCAGGCTGTAAAGGGAACAGGACTTGAATATAATATTCAAATATGGCATTTATTATTTACAACACATAACTACTGTTCCTCCCCAATGGGTGAATAGGCGCTGGGGTAGAGATGTCAGGGAGCTGGGGTGGGGTTGTCCCCTCTCTCTTGGGCTCCAGGGGTCCCCATGAATCAGCTTACAATGCTCCCCTTCCCGTCGTGTGTGAGGAGCTGGCCCTGTGCATCGCAAGCCTCCCAGCTGTGTCTGCGCTGCTGAGGATAGGGCTGTGATCGGCCACTGGTATGGGGCTCGGTGTTGGGGCCTGGGGGCTGAGTAGAAGAGTCCGGTTATCTTGGGGGTCTCCCTCAGAATCATGGGCCCCACCTTGTCCCCACTGCACTGGGTGCTCCAGACTCTGTGCTCAGTAGTGTCAGCCAACAGTACCCCATTTGTCCCTGCCACGAGGGTGATCATTTAGTATCACCTATTTCACAGAGGAGGAAATGGAGTCTCAGGAAGCTGAAGACAGTCACCCCAGTCACAGGACTGCTCAGTAGTGGAGCTGGGATCCCAGTGCCAGCTATCGGACTCCCCAAGGACACGCTTAGCTCAAAGATTTACTGAACCCCTAGGAGTCAGTCACCCCGGCCCAGACACTCACTCACCCCTGAACTTGATGATGGCCGGTTCTTCTTGGCCTTGAATATTCTGTTGCCCAACTAAGCCTGGGGTTCCAGCTGGCAGGACAGGCTGTAGCTACAGGACAGAGAGGCACTTGTGAGCCTACCAGGATCCACACATCTGATGTCCCCCCACTGACTGCCCAGCAGCTGGATTCTGGATGTCCCAGAGGTCGCCATGCAATAAGGCCTAGGGCTGACTGGGGGGCCACTGAGACAGGCTCTCTGGACTGGCCAACAGGGAGAATCCATCCCTGCCCTCACCCAACTCCTGCCTGGCCTCACCTATCATTCTGGTTGAGCAGCTCCATGTCCTGGAACCAGGCCCCAAATCGCTCCTCGGGCTCTGGTTCTAATTCTTTGCAGCCACCTGGAGCAGCAGGATCTCCCTCATGACTCGGTATTCCTGGGACCAGAGGGAAGAAGAGGATGCAGACAGGGCCTGGCTGGGGGATGCTGCAGGGGCCTTGTGCGGGGTGAGGAGTGGGCAGGAGACGAGTGCTGGGAACCCTCCTTCCCTCCAGTTCCATCCAGGCTCTACCTGTTCTCAGAATGGGAATAATCAGCCGCCCCTCCAGGAAGTTTTCCTTGATGCCATCCTCCCCTCAACCCACCCGGCAATTGGATGGGTCTCCCACTTCTCTGTTATCAAACTCTTCCACTCAATGTAAGATACAGGGGGTGGAGCCAGGGACTGTTCTGTCCATAGGGTCTCTGATTTCCACCTCCTTCCCCTCCCCTGCATGGAGTGCCACAGCTGCTCACCTCAGTCCTTTTCTCAAGGTTGATCTCATTCCCCTGGAAGGCAGACAGCCAGAGTCCATCAGACAGAGCCCTCTAGCATGACTAGCCCCCTATGCCCACCCCTTCTCATGGTGCACGACTGCCAGGTCCCCAGAGGGGCCCGGGCATGCAGAGAAAACAGGACTTGGACCTAGGCCAGGCTCTGGGATCCAGAGAAGGGGGACATGGGGGTGAGGCTGAGTGACCTGGCATTACAACCCTCTCTGATGACAGACTTGGAGGCTGAGGCCTCAGGCAGAGGGGACTGCTCAGCCACTTATGTGCTGCCTGACTTGGAGGGACCCGATTTCTCTCACCATCCATGGGCAGCATGGCGGGAGAGGATGAGTCCAGCTCAGATAAAACCTCACGCAGCTGTGCCATCAGGCAGCTCTGAGCTTCCCCAGTCTGAGCACCCCGAATGGGTGTCTCAAGCGGAGCCTCTGTTCACTCATCCCTAAGATGAGCCTGATGCGACAGCTCCCAAGGGTGGTTGAGAGGCTCTCATGACAGGAGATGTGCCAAGTGTTGAGAGCTCAGAGCTCAGTGCGGGGGCTCCCGTATCCCAAGACTCAGGACCCTAGTCCCCTGCCTGGTCCTCAGGTTCACCCACCTCGAGATAATCACCCATCGCCAGACCCAGCATCTTCAGGTCACGGAGGAATGTGCCAAGATAGGGGACGTCACCCTGTGACACCGGGGTGCACGTGGGATGAGCCTTTGCTCTCAAGTCAGCTCCCTGCAGACCCTCCCCTGAAAAATCCTCACCCTCAGCCTCCAGGCCCACCTCAGGGATCCCACGGGGAGTAGCCTAGGACCCTTAACAGCCTCTTAATTTTTCCTCCCTTCACACCCCAAGAACACCACACTCCTCCTCCTCACCTCCCAGGGCCAGCTTCTGGCAAATCACAGGGTATGCGGTCTCTGGCCCTCCCCACAATGAACCCATCCTTCACCAGCTCTTCCAGGCCCTCCTGGTCACTTCTACTGGAGGATTCAGACACTGTGGCTCCAAGAGGAAGGGCCATCCTTTCTTGATTTGAGGCCTCCAGCTCGAGGCCAGAGCCCCTCCCCCACAGGCACACTCACGTGCTGCTCCTGCTGCTGTTTCTCCTGCACTCTCTGGGGGTTGCTCTCCGGGAGGCAAACATGGAAGGCCCCTCCTGCCAGAGTCGAGGACAGTGTCAGCGGGCCATACTCCCCTCACCCCATTTCTCTCCAGCACCAGTGGCCTCCGACCCTGGACATCTGACTCTAGTCAACTGGTACCAATGCCATTCCACCCTCCAAGGTCTTGTGATTCCAGAACAAGCCCAGCTCCAACTCTCACTCTGGGTGTGAGCTTGGGCTTTTGGTCTGGCCTCCCCGAGCCTGTTTCCTCATCTGGAATGTGGGAGAACTCCAGCTACCTCACAGGTTCTCCTGAAGACTCAATGTCACATGACTGTCATCATTTCTCTCGCCCTCACCCCTCCAGGTGGAGCAGGCAGAAAGCTCCCACATTCCTTTCGTCCCTCTTACCTCATTACCACCCTGTGAGGCCTGCACCACATGATGACCCTCCATTTCCCTGATGAGGAGACAGAGGCCCAAACAGGGGCAGTGAGTTGCTCAGGGGCCCACAGAGGAGAGGCCACTTGCCCCTACCAGCCAGAGGCCTTGTTCCAACATCCTCACCTAACGCCCAATCTAACCACTGACAAGAGTCCTGTCCCCTGTGCTCTCAAATCTTGGGCCTGAGCCAAGCCATGGATGGAGAGGATGGGGTGTTTTTGGAGTGTGGTTGAGTGGCTCCTGCCTGCCCTAGACCTGTGGAGTGTATGGCCCCCAGGCTGGGACAGAGGCCATGCCAAAGCCTTCTCCTCACCAAGGAACCCCTCAGGATATTCCCCTGCACTGAACTCTTTCTTTATCCACTCAGGAACTGGACCTCCAAGGTGTCACATCTGATCCACAGGTAAGGGGGTGATAGGAAGCTTTGCTCCCTCATTTACATGAAGCTCTTAACGTCCTTTCAGCAGGATCCATTAAGAATCCATCAGTTGCCTAGACGCTTCTCATAAGCCACCTGGGGATATGTCATTGCCAAGCAGGCACTCAGGTGAGACTCCTGCGGTTGACTTGAGTGACTGCTCTAGGGGTCCAGTGGGGAGTCCCAGAATGTACACACATTTATCTCTGGTGCAGCCATTCAGACCCAAGGATGAGCAGCCTGTTTGTCCACCTGGGCCATTGGAATCCCCTGCTGTGCCCATCCCTGGGGCAGGCAGGGTGACCTCCCCTTTGAGACATGGTGAAGACAGAAGGAGCAGTTGGGACCTGGCTTCCTGAGGACAGGTTTAGGCTGAGGGCTAACCCCCCCCCCAAACCACCCAACAGCCTGGAACAAGCTACATCCATCAAGATGGACGTGCATGGAAGCCAGAGACCTGCTGATGGTGCCAGCTTGGCAACTCATCCTGGAACAGCCCAGCCAACACCACTGTGTCCCGTGACCAGGGCCTCCTGCCTATAAACAGCACCCCACCGCCCCATGGACCAAACAGATCCCTCTGCTTGTTAACCTCGACAAGATAGACGGGAATGTTTCAGAGAAAGTTCAAGTCAGAAACTATCAAAACCTCAGCCTGCCCTGTCCCACTCCCCCTACTCCTCCTCTCTTTCCAGTCCCCTATCCTCCACTTTACCTTTGTCATCAGTTCTCTGCTCAAGGACTCTTCTTGGCTATAGCGCTCCTTAAGTTTTTCAGAGCTCTCCCTGAGGGGAGGGGAAAGAGGGAAAGATAAATTTAGGGATAGTGTAAGGGGTCTGAGTGCAAATCCCTTTTCTTTGACAACCCAAGAGATTCAACCTCCCTGGAGGAGTGTTCTCACTGGGATCCACTGAGCTCTAAAGTCTCGTAGGACTGGGAGGGGACTCTCCTGTTGGTCATTGGTGTCTCCACTCCCCAGCTCTACAGAGCAGCTCTCTTTTGACCACTTTGAGTTTCAACTGGGCATAGAGTTCTGTTGCTATAAACACTTGAAAATCTCCAATGTGGCTCAACCCAGTACCTGACATTTAGGGAAACCGAGTACTGAAGCAGAACTGGTGCACTAAGGACACCAGGAGGCTTAGAGACCACTTGCCAAGGCCCAGGCCTTGTCCCCAGCATTTGCTGCCTCCCAGGAGTTCCTAGCTGACTGAGGGGCCAATGGCAGATATTCAGGAGATCCCTCATCCACCCTGGTCCTCCTATGGAGAGGGGCACTACCCACCAGGAAACTTCCCTCGTGTATTTTTCAGGTGGTTTGTGGAGGTTTTCTGCAGAGCAGAGATGACAGTACAGGGTGAGGAGAGGTTCTTCAGGATCTTGCACTCCTGGGGAAGGGAAGAGAATGAGCTGTGAGGTGGGGCGCTGGAGCCCTGCTTGCTCTAGCTTCAGTCCCCTTCTATTTAAATCTCCTCTCCTGGATGAGACAGATGCTCAGGGAGCCCCAGAAGGGCACATTTAGGACCCAAAGAGTAACACTCACAGGTAGGAGGATTTTAGCTCAACCCAGGGAAGGAGTCAGGTAGGAAGTGAGCATCCTCCCACTGGGACCTGGAGTCAAGATCAGTGGACCCCTGGCAGGAAGGGCCTAGGAACTGTGCAGGGGCTTAGACCACACACTGCAATCCTGGGAGCTGATAAAGGTGGAGAGGCAGTTCCCAAGGTTCCAGAGAGGGGCTCCACTGGGCCTCCCACAGCATACCCTGGCCACCTGGATGCAGTGCTCCACCACCCTCACCCTGTCCGGCACCGTCATGCTCAGGTCCCCGAGGCAGGTGGTGATGATGAGGCTGACCACTCTTCTGATGTGGTCGACGGTGGCCTGGAGAGTGGGTGCCAGGTGCTCATTGCCAGGCTTGTTCCTCTTGCCCCAGGTGGAGCCCAGGCACTGAGAGGGCACCACCTTCCGGAAGAGCTCCTGGGGAACAGGGGGAGTGTCACCCAGCATTGCCACACCCCAGCTCTGTGTCCACATCCCCAAAAGTCCCACACAGGAGTCACAGTTTAGAGCTGGAGCTCAGGAAGCTCAGGATGTGGCCTGAGCCTTGTGAGATTCCCTGGGTTTTCTTCCCTGTCCACCGAGGACACCCAGCACAGGATGACCCAGGAGCCAATACTGGCAGGGAAGGGAGAGGGTCATTTGCACCCACCCTGTCCTGGCTAACTCCAAGCTCCAGACTGTGGCTCAACTCGGCTCATCCCAAGGGGACATCTTCCACCACCCTGATACCCCCTCTGGTCCCATTCCCTATTCTGATGCCCATTCCCCCATGGCAGCTACAACCACGGTCCTTGTCTGTCTTCCTTGTAGTGAAGTACACATCAGGTGTCTAATAAGTCCTGAGGCTGTGGAGCCTCCTTGCAGAAGGTTGGGCCACCAGGGATCTGGCTGCACACAGTGAGTTCCTCTCCTTACTGATAGACCAGGCCTTGCCCAGCTTTCCATCTCTTCTACCTCATGGAGTTGGCACAGCCACTCCTTGCAACAGGTCCTGTTAATGTCCACCTCTACGGTCTGCAGGTGGACAGCAATATCTTAGGGGTTCAGAAAGTTGCCTAGGTCGTACGGTTGGTAAGGAGTGGAGCCAGGATTTGGGCCCAGATCATAGGAGTCTGGATCAGGTCTAAGGCAATAATGGCAGAAGGAAGGCCTGCTCCACCCCGCCCGAGAGCCCAGCTGCTCACAGCATCCATCAAGGTCAACTGCTCCACCACCAGCTTAGGAGGGAAGGCCATGAGGTTAGGCTTCTTCTCATGCTGCTTAACAAGCACAGGTGGAGATGAACTTCCCACTAGAAATGATGGTCCAGGTGACTCCAGCTCAGCAGCTCCCACTCCTGCTGGAGCCGAAGTGGGCCCTTGCTCCAGCTCCAATACTGCTGATGGAGCGGATGCTGGCTCCAGCGCTAGAAGGGGTGATGTCAACAGAGCTGGAGACAGCTCTACCTCCACCACTGCCCACTGCTCTGCTTCTGCTGCTGGCTGGAGCTCTGCAGCTGGAGCTGGAGCTGGAGCTGGATAAAGAGAAAGGTTCACCCATATAGCTAACTTTCCATGTGTCCTTCTAAATACAGAAATGATCCCACATCCCTTCCAGGGATACCCAGGCTGTGGTTCCCTTTACACTCTGGCTCTGCCTCAGTGGCCTCCAGCAGCTCACACTGGGCAAGGGTAAGAGGGTCATGGCAGCTCAGCTTCGAATCAGGCAAGGTGACATGCATGTACAACCCCTTTAGCTTGAAAAAGGGACAGCCACAGTCTGGTCCTGACCTAGTTCTGGTCCAACCCCATCATCTCAAGGTCCTGAGTGTGGAGACCCTCTGCTCCTGCTCTCACCTCAGAGCAGCACTAGATGGTGTTTGTGGTCTCATGCACCTGCCCCTTGTCTAGTGAGTTGGTGGAGTTGAAACCATTGGGCATCTCCTCGACGACCTCCTGAGTGGAGTTCTGCAAAGACTGCCCAGGAGCTGGGCCAGAAGGAATCAGGGGCTGGCTGCACACTGCCACTGGGGTCAACCCCCAAGAGAAAGTCTGCTCCTCTGTTCAGACACAGAGTGACATCCCCGCAAAGAACTGTGGTCAGGAAGGGAAGGAGATCAAACCTCCACGGCTCGGTAACATATGAGTGGAGGAGCTCACATTCTGATGCTGCCAGCCATGACCTGGGGTATGAACATGACAGACCCACCAGGCTTCTGACACCTAACCACCAGCTCCTGCCCAGGAATGACCTACCCCTCATGCCCTGCCTTCCCCTCTCTTCAAAGACACACAGACACACACACACGATGAGGGACAAGGGGTGTGGGACTGCTCACGTGGGATCACAGTTGTGTCCTGGCCGGCACTGCCTCCTTCCAGACGCCCAGAGACATCGGGGATGAGGGCTGAGCCAATGGCGGCAACGCCAAAATGATTCTCTTTCTGGACATTTTTGAGTCCAGATTCTCCAAAAGTTGGGATACAACAACAAAACGTTTTTGCCTGTTGACTGTCTCCAATCAAGTGAGCTGGATGGGGGCCTGTGGGTGCCTGGATACCAGAGTTCTAAGATCTGTCAGGGTCTATGACCAAGGAAGTAGATCATTTTTCAAGATTCCTTTACCTGGGCCCCTTCCCTCAATCAGACTTGTCGAGAGCTGCCCCCTGGGCCCAGGCCGCTCAGCCTCCTCCCCCATATCATCTCCTGAACTGTACACAAGGAGCATACACAGCCATAGCCACAGCTCCCTGGAATCCTAAGTCGTGTCCTAGCTTTGAGGAGACAGAGATGAATGCAGACCTTCTTTTTCTTACCAGTTCTGCTTCCTGGGAAAATCCTTATGTCACTCAGGTCCTCCCCAGTCTCCAAACCTGTACCATGATGATCAAGCTAGAATCTACTTCCTAGGGACATTACCCGGTGTATATGACATAATATCTATTACCCCTGTGGGCTAGTGTCACATGTACCTAAACTTAGAGTTGAAGAATAATAAGAAGGGGTGATATGTAGCACAGAACACCACTCAAAACAGGCCTGTGTTCTAGCAATATAATATTGGAACAGTCGCTTCCAACTTGGCCTCATTTTCAGGTTAGCATCATGAGGGGGTTGAAGCTAATGGAAATTTAGATATTGCCATCCTGCGGCATAAAACCATTCAATTGTTTCCTGTTTTATGGAGAATGAGACCCAAGTGCCTCATCTTGGCCCATGAAGTGGGTAGCCTCCACAGTGGTACCCAGTAAGCCCCACCCACGGTATAGCCATCCCCGTGGAACCACTAAGTGGTTAGTAACTGGCTTCTGAATATAATAACAGCCTAGGTGATGGGATGTATTGTCTAAAGTTTAACTAACAAAGTCTCTCACTTCCTCTTACTCCCTCTTTCATGTTCCATCTCTCTCTCTCTCTCACTGTCGAATCCCTGTAACTGAGGAATCAAATACCAGTGTTTGGGGCTTCCCAATGTGGAGGCCTATAGAGGAGAGAAGCACGGGGGTGCCCAGGCCAACAGACAGACAGAAACTTAGGCTCTCAGTCCAAACTGAACCCTGAGGGCTGAAGTGATCTTGGGTACGAGTCCTCCCCCTGTCAAGCCTCAGTTGAGGCCACAGCCCCAACCTATTAAACTCACTGAGGCAGAGGCACCCAGCTAAAATATGCCGGATTGCTGATCCACACAAATTGTGAGATAGTCAACATTTGTAGTTTTGAAATGCAAGGTTAGGGGCAATGAAGTCAGAGAGGGAAAGGTAACTGACACAGCCTACCAGGCCCTGGCCCTACCTTCCACCCCAGCTCCTGTTCTCTCCTCCCAGGCTCCCTCCAACCACACTGGCCACCTTTCTAACCTCCTCTGGCCAAACTCACTTCTGCCTGTGAGACTCAGGACCAGTGATGCCATCTCCCTGACACACTGCTCCCAGAGTCGTGCAGGTCTGACTCCCTCCTGTCATTCTGGTCCCAGCAAATGTCACCCCAGTAAGGCCTTTCAGACCCTCCTACCCAGTGATGCCCAGCCCTCCCTCACAGCCTCCTGCTGTGTTTCTCTATAGCACTTGTTCTTTTCTTGCTCATGTCTTTGCTTTTGTCCATTTCCCCTCTAGACTGTGAGCTCCTGGCAGGCAAGGACCACTTGGTCATTTTCATCCTGCACTTCGGCCCACCAGGGCACCTGGCACAGGGTGAGTCCTCAGTTCACAGCTGCTGAATGAGTACATGGGAAGATCTTGCACCCCTCCCCCTGCTTCTGACCAACTTTGATTGTGGAGATGAACACTAGTAATAGGAGGTACAAGTTGTTTCTGAGGCAAGGGGACAGCCAGAAAGACCTCTGCTTGACTCTTCGCTGTTCCAGGAGTCAAGCAAAGTTCAGTGGATACCATGTAAATTTCAGGTTTACAGCAGCAGGACTCGATGTATATATATATTATGTAATATGTATGTAATATGTAATATATGTTATGTAATAACCATGTAATTGTTACCAAAATAAGTTTACTTAACATCAATCACCAAACAAAAATAAAAGGTTTTTTCCTGGTGATGAGAAGTTTTAGGATCTACTCTCTTAGCAACTTTCAAATATACCACACAGCAATTTTAACTTGCAGAGTGCTGTATATCAAGTATATATCAATACAACTGAAAAAAAAAATAAAAACAAAAACTCACTGGCCACCACTAACACAAGTGGCTGCTCGTCCCCTGGTGGCAGGCACTAGCACTGCAGCCCTCGCCAAAATGCCACCAAACAGAAAAGAACCTTTCTTCAGGTGTCCTCAAGACAGAGGCTCCCCAGACTCCTAGGGGTAAAAGAGCAGGACCTGTCGCCTTCGAAGGAGTGGGAGGAATCTCGGGAGCCTACCTTTTCCCCCATCTTGCTGTCCCCCACCAGGTGTCTTCTTCATTCCTGAGGCATCCAACCTCAACCAGGATAATGACCCTGCCGCCAGATGAGGACCTCTGGACCTCCAGATAAGAACAATGACTGGTCTTCTCTCTTGTCTCTAGACTTGGTGTCTAGGGCTCTGGCATCTTCTTCCTTATCCCAACTTCTCATCCGCCCAAGCCCCCAAGCCTCCTTAGTTCTAAATGATCTCAAGTGGGTGGAAAGCATTTTCTCAGCGTTTCAGAGCACAGTAGGTCATCAACAGAGAACCTAGTCCAACAAACATGTTGAGAGTGACTGGAACCCTTGGAATCACCCACTGGATGCACTCCACTTTATACAGGAGGACCCTCACTGAGATCTTCTCTTCTGTTCCCAATGCCTACACAAGAGGAGGATGTGCTCATCACAGTTCTGGGTGCCCACAGAGGTGGACTGCAGGACTCCAGTCCTGTGCCCTCCAAGCTTGGCTAGGGATGGGTCTGGAACAGGTAGAAACTTAGGAACCATAGGGATTCCTCTGCCCATCTCTGGGCCTCTGGGCATGTATCTAGGAGAACGGATGCTATGGCCCCATGAGAGAGCTGCCTCCAACCTCTCTCCTTCCTGCCTCTTGTCACTTCCCCAGTGTCGGCTCTTTCTTGACTGCACTTCCATGGCCCCTACATAAGAAATCAGTGTGAGTGGGTGTGCCTGTGCACATGCGATGATGAGGAGAGGAATATGACCCCATATGGACAGGGTTGGGCAGCAACCCCCTAGGATCTTAATACCTCTCATTACCAAAGGAAGCCTGAGGGAAGGGGCAGAGCCTTGGCCAAGGAAGCTGGAGCCCTGTCTAGTCTTTGGGATTCTGACTACCTCCTGTGGTCTGGGCCAGTACCTGCCTCTTCCTGGGCCAGTTTACCAACTGTACAGTGAAGGGTAAGATGTGCAACAGCACAAGCATGTGCTCGGCCAGGACAAGTCATCAGGCCCCATAGATACTTTAAGTACACTTTAAGTGTGTTGAATACATTAATATTGCTGTGCAATCATCACCATGATCCATCTTCAGAACACTTCTCATCTTGCAAAACTGAAACTCTATAACCATTCATGAATAACCCTCCATTCCTTCTGCTCTCAGATCCTGGCAAACACCGTTCCACTTTCTGTCTCTCTGAATCTGGCGATTTCAGGGACCACATAGAAGGGAAATCACACAAGGTTGTATTTTTGTGACTGGCTTATTTCATTTAGAGTAATATCCTGAAGGTTCACCCATTCTGTCCCATATCTTAGAATTTCCTTCCTTTGTTAAGGATGAATAATATGATATTGTATGTATATTCCACATTTTGCATATCCATACATCCCTGCACAGATACCATAGCCAGGGCCAAAACCAAGCCCAAAATCAAATGGGGCCCCAAACAGATTTTTATCAATGGTCCCTTGGAGACTACTTTCTTAAGCCACGTTCCATATGATATTTACTAAGGATCTAGTCTTGGGCCATGAGTTGTTTTTCAGAAACTCCGTTTTTTCTCCTTGAGCAAGTTTCAACTGGTTTGAGCCAGTGAGACCACAAGACGGCTGGCAAGACTCAAACTGTGGCTGCACAAGTGACTGGAGGATGACCTGGGAGACCAAGAACTCCCCTGCTGATCATGTGAAGGACACTGCCTTTTGAATGTGGGATGTATTACAGAATATGAAAATCTTCTTGTGCAAAATGCCTAGGACTGCCCCCAACCTTCCCGCACCCACTCTTTTGCCCTTCAAAAGCCCTTTTCAACAGCCCGTCGGGGAGAAGAATTTAACCTTTGTCTCCTGTCTCCCTGCTGTTTTCTTCTAAGGGTATTATAGTTTTAGCTCTTACATTTAGGTCTTTGATCCACTGGGAATTAAGCTTTGTATGTGGTGTTAGGTAAGGGTCCAAGTTGATTCTTTTGCATGTAGATATCCACTTTTTCCAAGACAACTTGTCGAGAAGACTTTTTCTCATTGAACAATCTTGGCACCCTTGTCAAACATCACTTGATCACACGGATGAGGGTTAACTTCTGGGCTCTCAATTCTGTTTCCATTGGCCAATATGGCTGTCTTTATGCCATTTCAATGCTGTTTGGTACTGTAGATTTGCAGTAAGTTTTCAATCAGGAAGAATCAGTCCTCCAACTTAGTATCAAGATTATTTTTGGTATCTGGGCTTACTTGAGATACCATAAGAATTTTAGGATGGTTTTTTTCTATTTCAGCACAAAACGTCCTTGGGATTTTGATAAGGACTGCACTGGATTTGTTGATCTCTTTGGATAATGCTGACATCGTCACAATAAGGAGCCTTCCAATCCATGGTGATGGGATGTCTTTCATTTCTAGTAGTGCTGGGTGGCTGTTCAGGTTGAGGGGGCAGCACTCCTCAAAATAGTCATGCAGATATCCACAATTCCTCCTCACTGTGCCTTCATCATTTCCTTAGAACCCATCGACAGTCAACAGGGGGCAAAATGCATGTAAAATGCACGTGGGAAGTTTTCAAAGACTGGGTGTGCATGGAGCACACATTTCTTCCACTCCTCTCCATTAGCAAAAACTACGGACTGAACCAGCAGACCCTAACACATGGAGACTGCAGACTCAACCAGCAGACTCCAACAAATAGGGACTGTTGAATAAGCAAGGATCAGGGACTCAGGATCCTGGTAGAATCATCTGCCAGCTCAAGCTGACCCGCTAAGGCTTTGTCTGACACTGCGGACTAGCCAAAGGCTAATACTGATACTCTGATAGAGCATGTTGTCAATCTAGAGTGACCCATTGACCCTGGACTGGAAAGCCAGTTAGATCGGGAGCTCAACGCAAAGACAGTGGATCTCAGATCCGAGAGGAACTTACCCACGGCCCTCAGAAACAGCAAAAAGGATGGAGAACTCAAAGGTTTTGAGGGTACCAATGCTTGTGTTTCTCATCCCCTAAGCCATCAGATGTCTCCTTTGGATCCACTGCTGCCACCAAACTGGTACCAAACAAAATAAAAGTGAGTAAATTTTAAACATCTTGTTGGCTTTATTCAACAGTTCATGAATCAGGCAGCATCCAGTCTACCAGAGAGAAAGGTGCTCCAAGAAGCTGTACAAAATGAAAGACTTTTATAGGCAGAAGGGAGCAGGAACAAGGAAGTTACACTAGAAAAAAAGGATGGTTAGTTACTGCAAGGTTACCTTCCTTTAGGGGATGGCAGGGCTCTATCAGGAAGATGACCTACCTGCTGCTCATCAGGCCAATTCCCATTGACTGGTTTAAGATTCCATTCCTGGGAGGACCAAAAGTCTGATTAAGTCTCGGCTTGTTGATGTGGGGCATAGCTTAAGCGACTCCATTTGGGCCTGGTGTCTTGTTTTAAACACATGACTTCTGCTGGTCTCTGATTTCCCCAGTTACACCCTGGCTGTCCATTCACTGACCATTGTTGGTCACACACCCACTGCACGTGCCTCCAGTCCTTCCCTTTCAACACCGTAATCTCACACATAGCTCCTCCCGACACTATCATGACATCTCCCACCACATCCCATATACCTTCCACACTGCCAGCAAGACGCTTCAGAGACACCACCACCATTTATGTCCAATGGGCTGAGATGGCTGCGCATACACTGGGAATCAGGAGTCGCAGGGTCTGTCACTTGGCCTCCAATCATCTATTGTACCCCAGCTGAAGGGCTCACCCTGCGGAGAGACTCAGTGGTAGCCAACTCCATCGAACAACACCATCTTTGCCTCAGGCTTCCTTCAAAATGCTCTCCCCACTTTCTGCCCCAACTGCTCCTTGAGGGATCACTTTGGGGTAGACTTCGAGGCCACCTTGCCCAGGCCCAAACAGCTCTTGGCCCACAAACATTTTAACCATAGCCCCTGTAATGATATAGCACAGGTAACCAGTGAATGGGTGCAAATTACTGATTTTACCTCCAAGACTCCTAATGAATATTTTACACCAGGAGCATCCACTTTTGGGTTTCACTGTGAGCTGATATCACAAGGCTCTCACCCAGTGAGCTTCTCTCTTCCCCAGCCCTCTGAGCAGCTTTCTCCAGACTATATTCTGCAATGCATCATTGTCTGTCTTTCAGCCTGCTTCCCTCAGGTCGCAGGTCCTCTGAGTTTCCTGCCCTGACAGGCTACCACCAACCCATAGAGACACTGTTAGTCCTATAGCACTGGGTGTTCAGTTCTACTAGGATTGACTAACTGGACTGGGCACAGGTAAATTGGCCCTACCCACACAAAATCAGCAAACTGAGGCAACCAAGAAGTAGCGACAACCTTAACACAACATGGACAACAACTCAGTAGGAACCTATCCTAGCCCTTGTACAACAGTCTCATGAGTCTCTTGTCCAAATGGTTTTAGAAAATGGCCTGGCCCTAGACTGTCTATACCAACCAAGGAAGGAAGGCTTTGTGCCTTTCCTAGAATCACTTGCTTAATGTACATCAACACACAAGTTCAAACCTACATCCACCAGATTGCCCAAGAGGTTAAAATATTGCATAATATTATCCAAATCTTTGAACAGGTACCCAAGGCCCCCGAGATCACTGACCTATTTTCATGGCTGGTCTCTCCAAGTTGGGAACAATGGCAATGGACTGGATTGTAGACTGTTGCTTGTATAATCATAGGATTTGTTACTGTAGCTCTCATCAGATGTTTACTCTCTTGGCTACAACCTGCCCTACCCCTAATAACTCCATTAATTACCCTTATTAAATATCCCAACCAACTTAAAATTAACCAATACTCTGATTAATTTAAAAAATTCAAAAGTTTTATGGGAAAAAATCTGCTTAATGTAGAATACTCCGTTGTAAGCATTTTAAAGTATACAGTTCAGTGGCTTTTAGTACAACGATTAAGTCGTGTGGCTATCACCACTAACTAATTCCAGAACATTTTCAACACCCCCAAACAAACCCATACTCATTCACACTCTATTTTCTCCTAACCCAAACCCATGGAAACAACTCATCTGTTTTCTCCCCCTATGGATTTGCTTATTCTGGACAGTTCATTCAAATGGCTTCATGCTAGTCCTTCGGATCTCAGCCTTTCCAAGGCCTCTGCTGTGTTCTCGGATGCTGAGTGAGCTGCCCAGCCTGGGCCATACCCTCTCCCCCGCCATGCCTGGTGGTCAGAAAGGCCCTGCCCTTTGTGGGTACCTCTGTCAATATCCCCCTCTCCAGTCCCCTTGCTGTGCCTGGAACCCCCCCGGGTAAGAATCTGAGCAGCTGGGTAAGGCATGGGAGTGCCTGGTGCCTGTCTTTTCAGCCACCTGCCTGCTGCCCTGGGAGCGGGTTCTGCCTGAGCTCTCCGGGCCCAGCTGTACCCTTGGGTGGGAGCCAGGCGCGTGCCTGGGTTGCAGTGAGTGCTGCAGGCCCGCACTTTCCTTTGTGTCCCTTGTTCCTCACTCAAGCACTCAGCTGCAGAAAAGTCTGCTTGCTGGCAGGCTGGCCTGTGGCCTGCCCAGCAGCTTGAGCCACAGCCATTTTTGTTTGTTCTGCCGTCTCTGGGCTCTTGAATCTCGGGCGCCAGCAGCCTGCGCGGGCAGTGGGCTCATAGCACTGGAGGAAGCCCTTAGGCCATTGTCAGGGAAGAAGGAGAATCCCTTTCCGCCCTTTCCCTTAAGGTTCTTATGGCTGGCCAAATAATTAAAAGACAGGTTAGGAGGAGAAAATAATACCAAGTTTAATAACATGTGTAGATGGGAGAAACCAGGGAAAGTTTCTCAACACAATAGCAGAGATTCACGTCTTAAATACCATCTTCAGCTAAAGACAAAGGAGGATGTTGGGGGTGGGGAGGGAGACAGAAATCACAGTAATCAAGGGTATGTAGACTTAAGGCCTTATCACCCACACTGATAAGTTTCTAGAGAGGCTATCCCCCCCCCTAGAGGGAGATACCTTTACAAATGGAGATTTCCCTTATAAATGTAAATGTTTGTCTGGCAACTCCTAGCAGGGCCACCTAGAGAATGTGGCCAAGAAGAGACAGAATTTTTGCTAAGAGAGGCTTGCTGGTGCCTTTCCTATTGTAACATCTATTTTACATTATATTACAGCCATCAGATGACAGTAATTCCTTCCTGGAACAGGTCTTCTATGTTAACTTCTTTAGGCAGTTTGGGAGAGGTCAAATGTCCGTCAGAGAAAACAATCAAGGTAAAGAGACGTATTTCATGGTGGCCAAATCGTGATCTCCCACATCATGAATCTTCCCACTGAGCCTAAGGCATTCAGTCCCCCCGCGGTACCCCCAGTCCCCTCACCTCCCAGTGGTGAAATTTCTCTTTGTTGGGAGAGGGTCTCACCCTCTTATTTTATCAGAATGATGGTGACTGGTGCAGTGGGGACAGAGAAAGGTTTCACCTGTTTGTGGCCACTGGGGGGTGTGAAAGAGGGGATAAGTGGGGATGGTGGGAGACACTTGGGGGGAAGGTTGAGTGCAGGCGCCTGTGGGAGCAGTAGCCCCCTGGTCTTGGGCGGAAGAAGCCACTCCCGGGCACAAAGTGTGATCTTCCTTTACTTCCTGGTCCTTCCCCAGGAAGTCCGTGTAGGAAGAGCTCTTAGCATTTAGTGACAGGGGTGGTTGAGAGACGGGTTTCTTTTTATTTTGGTCTCTGTATGGTGGTGGGAATTTTTCTCCAACTGAGGGGAACCATCCCCCACCCCTTCACATCTGAATGTCTCTCTTCTCCCCCAGTTTTTGGGGGACAAAATGAGCTTCCTCTTGGGGGTCTGATTTCACTGCAGTGTGAAGTCGCAGGTGGAGCTGAGGGCCGCGTTGGCCTCTCTTTCTGGAGGTGTGCCCGCCCCAGCCGCTGCATCTCTGGTCTTCTGAATGGCAGCCGACGCTGTGATAGCCCCCTGCCTTTGACATTGACTTGTATGAGAACTGGGAGCGCTCACTACTTTTTTGTGTCTGGCATTTTATTTTACCCTTTAAAAATCTATCCATCTTGCCTGCCTCTCATCAGCCACAAATTAGGACACAGGTCGCAGCCCCTGCAGGGCTGCCCCTTGGAGTGCCCTTACTTCAGTATGTGTTGTTCCAGACTCAGCAGGAGGAGCTGAGTTCCCTGTCAGGGGCACTGACACGGGTGCTGCTTTCAGGGCCACTAGGCCCCAGCGAGGCTGGGAAGGGCAGTGATCGAGGCAGCACAATGATGCAGGCAGCATGCGGGGAGGAGGCTGGAGTGGAGTCCGGTTGGGCCATGGCGCTCCAGGTTATCCTGGCAAGTCATTTCCGTGGGCTTGGGTCTCTGGAAGCGGAAGGGTTGCTCAGATGAACTCTGGAAACGTGAGCTGTGGTTCTTGAGTTCCATGAATCTGACTCCAAAATGGCCGGTCACTACCCTGAGTCCCTCTTGCCAACTCAGGATATGTTTTGGAAGAAATGTGATCAGACGGGATTGCCAGGGCGTCTTTCCTCCAGGGCGGTTCTTCCTTAGGCTCTTGAGGACTTGGTGGCGGCAGTGGTCACCTGCACAGATGTCTGGTTTTCACCTGGAAACCCACCCACCTGACCCTGGCGTGCACTGCCGGTTCTCGGGGGCTGCGCGTGACGCTGGGAGCCCACGGGTAAATAGCCTTTCCTCAGACCTTCCGTGGACCCTTTTCTGGGATGTGACACAATCCCTCTCTGGTAAAATTGAACCTGGGGGAGGGAAGTGAAGCTCTTTCTCTTACTTCTCGCCAAAGTGAGGCCAGGCTGTTAAGTAAAGACAAAAGAATAAGACAGAGCCTCTGTACTTAAGTATCCCCTTACTCCTCCTGGGGGGCCTGGGTTTACATTTTGTCCTTATTTTGTTGTGGATTCCAGGAGGCAAAACCATTCTTTCCCCGGCACCCCTTCAGGGTGGGTTTCTGGTCCTTTGCCTGCCTCTCTCACCCAGCCTCCTTCCCGGCCTCCCGTGCCCCGGGCTTTCCTCCTGTTGTCCCCGGGATCAGCCTGTGTGTCACTGCTCTGGGCTGTGTGTTTCTGCCCTGCGTCACAGGAGGCCTAGAAGATACCCAAGGGGCAGGGAGTCCGGCTTGGCTAATCATTTGGTTAGAGTAGCTTCCACAGCTGTGAAATGGGAACAAATGGCTTCATGCTATCTGTGGCCTTTGTGGATGGCTTCAATGAGCAGACATGTTTCAAGGTTCATCCATGGCCTAGCATGTAGCAGTACCTTATTCCTTTTCATGGTTCTATAATATCTTATATTATGAATAGGCCACATTTTGTTTATGAAGTCATAACTGGATAGAAATTTGGGTTTGTTCCACTTTTTGATCATTGTGAACAATGTCGCTTTGAATGTCCATGGGCAAGTTTGTTCTTTTGGACATATACCATGGGCCTGTCCAGGTCAATTGTTAGTCTAGCATTAAGATTTTAAAAAATGCCAAGCTGTTTTCTCCAGTGGCTGCATCATTTTACTTTCCTACCAGTAATGTATGTGGGTTTCCCTTTCTCCACATCTTTACCAACACTTGTCATTTTCCATTATGTTGAATATAGCCTTCATTTTGAGCATGAAATAGTATCACACTGTGCTTTGAATTTGCATTTTCCTAATTATTATTGACACTGAGCATCTATCTTTTACTTATTGGCCATCTATGTATTTTCTGGACACATGTCTATCCCAGTTGGTTATCCCTTTTCATTGACTTGTCTTTTATAATTGAATTCTAAGAGATCTTTATAATATTCTCAATATTAGAGTCTTCTCAGTTATATAAGTTGCAAATAGTAGGAGACTTCAATACCTCACTTTTAACAATGGATGGAATATCCAGACAGAAAATCAGGAAATAGCAGACATGAAAACATTAAATACTAAATGGACCTATCAGACATACACAGAATATTTTATGGGACATCAACAAAATGCACACCCTTCTCAAGAGCACACGGACTATTTTAAAGAACAGATCACGTGTTAGGTCACAAAACAAGACTTAACAAGAAAGATTAAGAAAACTGAAATAATACCAAGTATCTTTTCCAAACAGAATGGCATGAAACAAGAAGTCAATAACAGAAGGAAAACTGGAACATTCATAATACGTGAAAGTTCAACAAAAAACTCTTAAACTTAAAAGTATATCAAAGAAGAAATCAAAAAGGAAATTAGAAAATAGCTCAAGACATACAAAAAGAAACAATAAACACACCAAAACTTATAGGATGCAGCAAAAGTAGTACTAAGAGGAAAGTTTATAGTGATAAACTTGTACATTATAAGAGAAGAAAGTTGTCAAAGAAACAACCTGACTTACAACACACAGCATTAGAAAAAGAAAAAATGAAGCCCAAAGTGAGCAGAAGGATGGAAGTCACCAAGAGGAGAGTGGAAAAAAATGAAAGTATGAAAGATCAATAAAAGTAAAAGTTGATTTTTTGAAACAATAAAATTGATAAAACCTTAGATAAAATATTTAGAATAAAAGAGAGATGACTCAAGTAAACTAAATCAGAAATGAAAGAAGAGGCAGTACAACTGAGGCTTCAGAAAGAAAAAGATCAGAAGAGACTATTCTGAACTAGTGTACACTCATAAATTGGATAACCTAGACAAAATAGATAAATTCCTAGAAACAACTTATGAAAGCTAAATCATGAAGAAATAGAATTCTTGAACAGACCCGTAACAAATAATCAGACTGAATCAGTAATCAAATACCTCCCAACAAGAAGAGACTTCTCCACTCTGCCTGACTTCACCAGACCCCTGAGCCAGCCTGCCCCAGCCCCAGGCTGACTCCTGTGGACCTAGCTGGCTCCCTGTAGGCTTCTGCAAATCCAGGCCCCTGGCTCACCCTGGAGCATGCCAGCTCTGGTGGCCCTAAGCAGTATCCTTGACACTAGGCTCCCATGAGCTCCTGGGAACCTAGACCCCCATCTCAGCCTACGGACTGCTATCTTCAGAATCCCAAGGTGGCTCCTGTGACCCCAAGTGGTGTTCTTGGCCCCAAGTTCCTAGTGGGCTCTGGTGAATCCAGACTCTGGCTCACCCAAGTTACTGCCTACTCCAGGCAGCCACAGGCAGCACCCACAGCCACAGGCAGCTTCTGTACCAGGGCACCCAGTGGGCTCCCACAAACCGAAGACCCAAGGTCACGCCAGCACTTGCTGGCTCCAGCAACTCCAGGTAGATTTCATGGCACCAGGCTCCCCGGGGGCTGCTGGGAACTCAGGCCGCTGGCTAACTACACCACCTGCCAGTTCCAGCAGACATAGACAGCTCTCATGGAACCATGCTCCTGGCAGGATCTCACAAAACCAGGCCCTCAGCTCACCCAGGTGTTGCTGACTCAGGTGGCCACAGACAGCTCCCATTGCACCAGGCACCGGCAGGTTCCCATGAACCCAGGCTTCCATCTTGACCCAATGCCTACTGGCTCCTGCAGCCTCAGGCAGCTCTTGTGGCCCCAGGATCCCAGCAGGCTCCCAGGAATATAGACTTCTGGCCTACTCCAGCACAAGCTGCCTCTCATTGCATCAGGCTCCTGGCAGGCTCCCGTGAACCAAGGCTCTCAGATCATCCCAGCACTGGCCAACTCCCATGGCCCTGGATGACTCCTGTGACCGCAGGCTCTCAATCAGGACCTGCCAAACCAGGCTCCAGTGGGGCTACTCATGAACTCAGGGTTCCAGCTGTGCCCAGGGTCAGACACAATACTGTGGACCCAAGCTTTCCACTCACCCCAGTACCAGGCTGCCCAAGGACTCCAGCAGCAAGCCTGCCCCTGGAGACCACCAGATGGCCTTCCCAGGACCCCTAGATGGGCTACTGTGAAGGGTTTGGTTTGCTAAAACTAGTCTGTAAAGAGTGGAAGAGGTGCCTACTTCCTCAAATTTGCAGACATCAATGGAAGTCCACAAGGACCATGAATAATCAAAGACCCATGACACCACCAAAGAAAAAGAATAAAACTTAAATGACCGACCAAGCAATGGAGATATAGGAACTATGTGACAAAGATTTCAGAATAATCCTCTTTGGGAAACTCATAAAACTCTAAGGAAACACAGATAGACTATTAAATGAAATAAGGAAAGAGTGCATGAACAAGTGAGAAGTTCATCATAGAAACAGAAATCATTAAGGAAAAACAAACAGAAATCCTAAAGTTGAAGAACACATGACTGAACTGAAGAATTCAATAGAGAGCTTCGAAATCAGATTCAACCATGTACAGGAAATAATTAGTGAACTAGAAGATGTGTCATTTGAAATCATCAAGTCAAAGAAGCAAAAAGAAAAAAAGGAATGGATTGGAACAGGTAAAGGCAGTGTGAATTATGGAATACCATGAAAAGAAATAGATAAGCATTATTAAAGTACCAGAGGAGAAAACAGGGAGAAAGGAAAAGAAATTTGACTTAAAAATAATAGCAGCTGACACCTTCTCAAATCTGGGGAGAGATTTAGACATCCAAGGTCCTGAAGGCGATCTCTCAACCTAAAATTTCAAACTAAAACTTTCTTCTCCAGGACACATTATAACAAAACTACCTATACGCAAAAAAAGGATCAAACAACATGATCAAGTTCAACATGATGAGAATCAATGAATGTTAAACACTGCATTGGTAGAATGAAAGATAAAAATCATAAAATAATCTCAAGCGATGCAGAACAAGCAGTTTGACAAAATTCAACACCACTTCATAATAAAAACCCTCAATAAAGGGTTACATAATGAACATACCTGAATATAATAAAAGGTTTACATGACAAAACGCACAGCTAACAATATATTAAACAATGAAAAGTTGAAAGTTTTCTTGCTAAGACAAAGAACAAAACAAGGGTGCCCAGTCTCAACACCATTCTTCAACATACTGTTGCAAGTCTTAACCAGGAACATTTGGCAATAAAAAGAAATAAAATTCATCCAAATTGGAAATGAAGAATCAAAGTGGTCTCTGTTTGCAGACGATATGATTTTATATAGAGAAATACCTAAAGACTCCCCCCCAAACTGTTAGAACTAATAAACAAATTCACTCAAGTTGCAGGAGACAAAATCAACATGTAGAAATCTGTTGCCTTTCTGTACACTAACAATGAACTCTCTAAAAAAAGATATAAAGAAAAAAATCCTATTTACAATAGCATCAAAAACAGTAAAATACTCATAAATAAATTTAACCAAGAAGGTGAAAGATCTAGACACTGACAACTATAAGACATTGATAAAAGAAATCAAAGACACAGAGAAATGAAAAGATATCTTATGTTCATGGATCAGAAGAATTAATATTGTTAAAATGTCCATGCTACCCAATGCCATCTCAAGATTCAATGCAATTCCTATTAAAACTCCCATGACATTTTTCACAGAAATGGGACGAGCAATCCTAATATTCATATGGATCCACAAAAGACCTCTAATAACCAAAGCAACCCTGAGAAAGAAAAAGCTGAAGGCATCACAATTCCTGATTTCAAACTTTATTACAAATCTATAGTAATAAAAACGGTATGATACAGGTATAAAAAGAGACACATAGACGAATAGGATAGAATCAAGGGCCCAGAAATAACCACACACATACACTTTGATAACAGTTGACGAGCCAGCCAAGAAAACTCCATGGGGAACAGATAGTTTCTACAATAAATGGTGTTGGGAAAACTGGATAAGCACATGCAGAAAACTGAAATTGGACCACTATTTTACACCACTCTAAAAAACATCCCAAATTGAATTAAAGACTTAAATGTAAGACATCAAATATAAAACAAGTAGAAGAAAATATAGAGAAAACAGCCCCATAAAACTGGTCTTAACAACCATTTTTTTGGATATAACATCAAAAGTGCAAGCAACAAATGTAAAACTTAACAAGTGGGATGACACCAATCTAAAAAGCTTCTGCACAGCAGATGAACAATCGACAAACTAAAGGGGTTCACATCCACAATATATAAGAAACTCTTACAACTCAACAGCAAAGAAACCAACAAAACAATATGAAAATGGTCAAAGGACCTGAATAGATACTTTTCCAAAGAAGACATAAAAATGGTCAACATATACATGAGAAGATGCTCGTAATCACTCATCATCAGGGAAATGAAATAAAAACTACAATGAAATATCACCTCACACCTGCTAGAATGGTTATTCTCAAAGAGAAAACACACAACAAATGTTGACGAGACTGGGTAGAAAAGAGAATCCTGTGCACTGTTGGTATGAATGTAAATTACTATAGTCACTATGGAAAAAATATGGAATTTTCTCAAAAACATAAAAATAGAAATACTATATAAATGAGCAATTCCACTTCTGGATGTATATCCAAAGGAATTGAAGTCACTATTCTGAAGAGATATCTGCACCCCCATGTTCATTTCAGCATTATTCACAAACTGAGGACATGGACACAATCCATGTGTCCATCAATGGATAAATAGATAAAGAAAACGTCAGACATATGTATATATAGATGAAATATATAATGGAATATTATTTAGCCTTGCAAGAGAATGAAATCCTGCATTTTGTAACAACACAGATGGAACTTGAGGCATTACGCTAAGTGATACAAGTCAGACAAAGACAAATACTATATATTCTCACTCATATGTGAAATCTAAAAATGCCCAACTCAAAGGAATAGAGACTAGAATGGTGTTTGCCAGGACCTTTGGGGTGGGGGAAAGGGAGAGATGTGAGTCAAAGTGCACAAATTCCTAGCTGTAAAATGAATAAGTTTTGGTGATCTAATGTACAGCATGGTGACCATAATTAACAATAATGTATTATACACTTGAAATTTGTTAAGAGAGTAGATCTTAAAAGTGATCGTTAGAAAAAACAAGTTAATTATGTGAGGGAATGGAGGTGTTAACTCACCGTATTGTGGTAATCCTTTCACAAATCATCATCTGGAACACCTAAAACTTACATACATTATATGTCACTAATATTTCAAGACATCTGAAAAAAAAATCTCTCAACAAAGTAAAACCTAGGACCATATGACTGCACTGGTGAATTCTATCAAACATATAAAGAAGTTTTAAAAACAAGCCTTCTTACACTCTGTCAAATATTGAAAAAGGGAACACTTCCAAACACATTTTACGACGCCAGCATTACCCTGATACCAACACTAGACAAGGACACTAAAAGAAAATAAAATTACAGACCATTACCCCTGATGAACATAGATGCAAAAATGCTCAACCAAATGCGAGCAAACATAGTTCAACAACATATTAAAAGAATTATACACTATCACCAAGTGAAATTTATTTCTGTTATACAAGGGTAGTTCAACATACAAAAATCGATCAAGGTAATATGTAACATCAAGAAAATGAAGAGGAAAAAACAGCATCATCTCAATTGATGCAGAAAAACCATTTGACAAAATTCAACATCTTTTCATGATAAAACACTCAACAAACAAAGAATAGGAGGAAAAACACACAGCAAACACAAAACTCAGTGATGGAAGACTGAAAGCTTTCCCTGAAAGCTCTAAGATCAGGAACAAGGCAAGGATGCCCACTTTCACCACTTCTATTCAACACAGCTGAAATTTCAAGCCAGAACCATGAGGCAATAAAAATAAATAAATAAAAGGCATCCAAATTGGAAAGAAAGAAATAAAATGGTCTCTGTTTGAAGATGATATCATCTCATATGTAGAAAATTCGAAAGACTCCACAAAAAATGCCGTTTGATCTAACAGATGAATTCAGGGAAGTAGCAGGATACAAAGTCTATACACAAAAATCAGTTGCATATCTATACACGAACCAGGAGCTCTCTGAAAAGGAAATTACAAAAACAATTCATTTATATCAGAAAGAATAACATGCTTAGGAATTAACTTAACCAAGGAGGTGAAAGGCTTGCACCATAGAAACTACAAAACATTTCAGAAAGAAATTAAAGAAGACATTCATAAATGGACACACATCCCATATTCATGGATTGGAAGGTTTACTATTGTTAAAGTGTCGATATTACCCAAAGCAGTCTACAGATTCAATGTAATCCCTATCCAAATCCTAATGATGTTTTTTGCAGAAATAGAAAAATTTCTCCTAAAATTCACATGGAATCTCAAGGGACTAAGAATAGCCAAAACAATCCTGAAAAAGAAGAACAAAACTGGAGGAAAAACTTACTACAAAGCCACAGTAATCAACAGTATGGTATTGGCATAAAGATAGACATAGAGACCAATGCTATAGAATAGAAAGCCCAGAAACAAACCCTCACATATATGGTCAAGTGATTTTTGACAAGGGTGCCAAGATCATGTGTTGGAGAAAGGTTTCTTTTCCACAAATGGTGCTGGGAAAACTGGATATCTGCATGCAAAAGAATGAACTAGGACCATCATTCAATACCATATGCAAAAATTAACTCAAGGACATAAATGTAAGACCTAAAATAATTAAACTCTTAGAAGAAAACATAGGACAAAATCTTGATAACATCGGACTTGGCAATGATTTCATGGATATGACACCAAAGGCACAGGTAACGAAAGAAAAACAATGGACAAATTGGACTCCACGAAAATTTTATAAGTTAGTACATCAAGAGGCCCTGTCCATAGAGTAAAAATGCAACCCACAGAGTGGGACAAAATATTTGCAAATCATATTTCTGACAAGAGACTGGTATCCGGAATATACAGAGAAGTCCTAAAACTAAACAACTAAAAAACAAGCCAATTCAAATATGGGCAAAGGACTTGAAGAGACAGTTCTCCAAAAACTTATGAATGGCATATAAGCACATGAAAAGACGCTCAACACCACTAATCATTAGGGAAATGCAAATCAAAACCACAATGAGACACCACCTCACACCCACTATGATGAGTGCTATGGAAAAGACAGAAAACAAGTGTTGGCCAGGATGCGGTGGAAAGGGAACACTTGTACACTGTTGATAGGAATGTAAAATGGTGCAGCTGCTACGGAAAACAGTATGAATGTTCCTCAAAAAATAGAACATAGAATTATCACATGATCTAGGAATTCCACTTCTGGATATACACCCAAAAGATCTGAAAGCAGATCCTTGAAGAGATATTTGTACACCCATGTTCATAGCAGTATTATTCACAATAGCTAAAACGTGGAAGCAACCCCAGTGTCCATTGATGCATGAATGGATACACAAAATGTAGTATATCCATACAACGGAATATTATTCAGTGTTACAAAGGAAGCAAATTCTGCAATATGCTACACATGCATTAACCTTGGGGACATTATGCTAACAGAAATAAACCAGTCACAAAAAGATAAATACTGTATGATTCCACTAACATGAGGAACCGAGAGTAGTCAAAATCATAGAGATAGAAAGTGGAATGGTGGCTGCCAAGGGCTGAGGGGAGGGGAGAAGGGAGAGTTATTGTTTAATAGGTATAGAGTTTCAGATTTACAAGAGTTATGGGGATGAATGGTGGTGATGACTGTACAACAGCATAAATGTATTTAACGCCACTGAAGTGTACACTTAAAAATGGTTAAGATGTCACACTTTTAGTATATTTTAACTCAATATACAAAAAGGAAAAAAACACAGAAATTAGCTATCGAGCCACAAAAAGACGTAGTGGACTCTGAAATACATATTGCTAAGTGAAAGAACCCAACAGGAAAAGGCTATATACTCTGTTCCATAGTTTTCATATATTCCAATTACGCGTCATTGTAGACAAGGCAAAACCATAGAAACAGTATAAAGATCAGTGTTGCCAGGAGTTGGAAGGCAAGGGATGAAGAGGCAAAGCACAGGGATTTTAGGGCAATCCAACACTTAGGATACCATCATGGTGGATACATGAGATTATGCATTTGTCAAAATCCAAGTACATGACAGCAAGACAGTGAACCTTAATGTAACTATGGACTTGGTTATGAACACTGTAGCAGCATCAGCTCCTCACTTGTAAGGAATGAACCACACTAACACAGGTGGTCATGCAAGATGTTAACGGTAGGGAAACCGAGGGGCAGGAGAGAGAAATGTTCTGCACTATCTGCTGAATTTCTCTGTCCATCTAAAACTTTCCTAAAAAAATTCTATTAATTAAAAATTAATCAATGGAAGGTAGGGAGTGGGTAGAAATATAGAGGAAACAAGAACATCACAATATTGATGAACGTTGAAGCTGGGTAATAGAGACATGGGGGGCTATCACACATTTCTGTTTAATTTTTGTATGTTCAAGGTTTTCCGCAATAAAACATTTTTAAAGGTCCAGATTAAATCTAGATTACGTGTAGAAGGAATCAAAGAATGTGAAGAAAACAGATATTTTTGAAGCAAGCACTCAGGGGGCACACTGAGGGAACGTTCAATCACACTGGATAGAGAGTGAACGTCCTGGTTCCACCAGGAAAGTTCGGAGCTCAGTGAGCAAGGCAGGCGACAGCACAGTCAGGGAAGTGACAGATAATGATCACAGAAAAGTGTTCACCCTCACTGGTCACAGAGATGCCAATGATGGGCCCGGAGAGGACTGCCTCAGGATTTACAACGTCGTGACACCCACAGTTAGCGCAGGCTCAGGGACAGAGCACCACGGCCTGTGAGAATGCCAATCAGCCCCGGCTTTCTGAAGGGCAAACCTCCTGAACCCTGGAAGCTGCAGGCCACTGGCACTGCAACTCTGTTGTATGTAATCTGTCCAAAAACAAAGGGACTGGGTAAAGATGATGAACTGAATCAACACAGGTAGAGCTCCTTTGACATAAATCCCTAAAAAATGACCCAAAGATTCCTTCATTGATGAATAAATTCATAATATCCCTGGGAACCATCAAGAGAGCCAAAATTTGAGGAAGACATCAAAGAGAGACAGCAGCTGGTGCCCGGGGATCCCAATGGGGAGCTCCGTGTTGGCCATGGAGACCAAGCCAGGGTGACCTTTCTCCCTCCCCGTCCTCCCCCTGCTGCTCACCTAACACCTTCTGCATCACCCCTCCTTTCCCAGCCACTGCCCACCTCACGCTCCAGGATTACAGGAGCAGAGGCACAGGGCGGCCTTTCCACCAGCACATCTGTCCTCTTGCACTCTGTGCCTTCCCAGGAAGCAGAGCCCTGCTCTGCACCTCCTCAGGGCCCAGCATGCTCCCCCTGGGCCCTCAGGCTCCTCTTCTCCATCTGGTCCTACCTGCAGTACCTGCTAGCTCATCTCCACCTTATATACAAAACTCTCCATTGGACACATGTTCCCTTTGGACTACTGTCCAATTTCCCAACTCCCTTTCATGGCTAAACCTCTTAAGTAAAGAGCCTCATCCCTACTTCCCTCCCATGGCCCCCTTCCCCCACTCTAGACCCAGCTTCATTCCCACCTTCTCAAGGAGACTGAGATCATCAGTGATCCCACGTGGCCGAGTCCAGCCATCTTTTCTCCATTCTGATCAGAGCTGTACCAGACTCAGCTGAACACCCCTCCTTTCTGCAATACCCTTTTCCCCTCTTGGCTCCTGCGACGCCATGCTCCACCGTTTCAGTCCCCTTTCCTGGACCCTCTTCAGCTGCACCTCTGCAAACACTGCCTGCTCCTAGGCTGGGCCTTGATCCCTTCTACAGCTACAGTGTCTCCAGGAAACCTCATTCAATTCCATGGTTTTAAACATCTCTGACCTCATCCTGAGTCTGCAGACACACCAATGCAACTTAAGAAGTTAGGTGCTAGCTCCCCAGTGTCAGCACCTAAGAAGTATCTGAGATTTGATTCCTCTCCAAATTTTACTGTCATATGAGTTCCAAAATAGCATCAAATATTTCCAAAAAGGTGGAAAAATTTGGATACAATAAATAGTGGTGAACAAAGTCACCAATAAAACATATACTTACATCCAATCATGGCTGCTTGATGGGGAAAATAAGAACACAGAACTAAGATCAGACAGTCTCGAGCCGGGGAGTGGAAAGTGAGGAATTGGAAGTGTAGAACACAGGAACTGATCAACTCTAAGCATTTACAGAAAGAGAGGCAGAAATGATTGTTCCTAAAAACTGGAAGACACCCACTAGAAGAATAGAAAAATCATGAGAAAGCATAACAAATTAAAAATTAAATTAAATGGTAGACTCAAATTCAAATTTATCAATAATCACAGTTGTAAATGGATCAAATTGCTCTACAAAAAGATGAAGGCTCTCAAGTTGAGTTAAAATATAGTTGCAAAATAAAGGGATATAATATGGTTGAAAATAAGGAGATAAAGAAATAAGACTTTAAATGGGACAAAAAGGGGTTTTCTGAGTTGATAACTGTCACAAACACTTATGCACCTCACAATGTGGTCTTGAAACATAAAGCAAAACTGGACAAACAAGAAGACACAAGCACCTCCAGAATCACAGGGAAACCTACCTTACTTCTCTTAGAAATCCACAGGTCAAGTGATACAGTAAGTTAGGAAACAGATCTGCTGACAAACACAAAAAAGCTAGATCTAGCCTCAGCCTGAGGAACAACAACATAAGCAACTAGTGGAGAGGATACATTCTTCTCAAACCACAATGAAACAGTCACCACAATGGACTGTGTGCTAAGCCACAATGAAATCTCTAAAGAGTCCAAAAAGCAAAAATCTATAAGTGACCATATTACTGGAACTTAAAGCAATAAAAGTAAAAAATAATCACAAAATATTGGCTCCCCTACCCCCAACTTATCCATTTGAAAATCTGTCCACACCTTCTAAATCTCTCAGGTTAAAGAGGGGATCTAGACAGACAGGACAAACTCTTTAGAAATGAAGAGCAATGAGAGCAGCATGAGGCAAATCCATGGCGTGGGGACTAAGAGACAAAAGAAGGACATAGCCGCCACTGCAGGTATCAGGGAATATCAACTGTACATGAAGAAGCTGAGCACTTCCCTCCAGGAGCCAGAACAACACCACAATAAAACCAACAACAGCAGAATGAAGTGAGGATTCACGAGGCGGGAACAACAACGTAGACCTGAGCAATAGAGTCAAAGGCTGGCTCTCCTGAAAGACCTGTAACAGTGAGAAACCTTGTGCAGTCTGACCAAGAGGAACAGACAAAGACACCAAACTGTACCATCAGGTACGACAAACTACAGAAACAGCTTTAACGTGATAGGAGAACATAGTGGATATCTCTGACCAGGACATCAATAGTCCTCAGCTGGAGCTGTCCTTCCCCCAGGATGCATTTGGAAACAGGCAGGACGGGTTTTGTTCCTTGTTTTGGGTTGTCCTAATTGTTGTTGCCCTAGGGGTCCCGCAGGTCCTGAACAGCCTGTCACATAAAGCCGTTTCCCACCTGAAGCGTTACTGACATCTGAGAAGACAAGCACTGATCCAGATTAAATCAACAACGTGGTAGGGAAATGTTTTCCATGGATGTATAACAGGGAAATGATGGTACCCTCAATATGTAAGGAATATCGAGAAACCAATGTTTACAAGTACTAAATTGTAAAAGACCTGGAAAATCAGAAACATAGCCAATGAACACACCAAAAATATATCCAACCTATTTGTACAGGTGGAGAAATATACATGTAAAGCACAGGGAAGAGCCAAGGAGATTACACACCAAATTTTACTACCAACAAGGAATAAAACTTGGGAGGTAGGTGAGAAATAGGAGTTTTTAACACTTCTTAGCTTATATATTTCTGTACTCTTTTAATTTTTACAAAAGAGAATGTATTCTACTCAAAAAGATGTTTAAAGTTTTAAAGAAATTATTAAAATGTTCAAAATGACTTCAGTTCAAAGATATTCGTTAAAACATGAATGTTCATTTCCATGCGTGGAAATGAATGAATGGAGACTCCCCATGACTTTAAGAGTCTCTTATAACTTTTCTAACAGTTTACTGTCGATTTTATTTCACATTTAGATCCTAACTCATTGGAATTTACATTTGTGTGAGAGATGCCACAGAAGCTGACTTTCTCCTGTTCAAGTGGAAAACCAACCGTCCAGGCACCGTTCATTGGGTAGGTCTGGCTTTCCCAGCTGACCTGCAATGCCTCTTTTCCCACCAGCTAAACCCTGACAACTACCACTTTCTCTCGAGCGCCCTAGAGAGAGCGAGGTAAGCTCTGCAACCTGGGCTCGCTGTCTGCGAGGGACGGCTACCAGCAGAGCCTTCTCCCAAAACATCAGCAGGTATGCTGCACACAGAAGTGTTCAGGGGCCGTCTGCTGTGGAGCAGGAAACCCCTCATGAGGAGCAGGCAGTGGGGGAGCCCCAAGCCCTGGGACTGACCTCGGTTGGGGCAGCAGGCTTCTCAGGCAGGGAGCCCCCTCCCTTCAGCTCGTCCAGCTCCTCCTGCAGCGAGTGCACCTGGTTGTCGGTGGCTGCCCCTCTTCAGCTCGCTGTTCTATCCACCTGCTCCCACAGGCGGCACTTGTGCTCCTGTTCCCCGGGAGCAGAAGCAGTAGGAGTGCAGCAAGTCGAGGAGTTCTTTGGTCCCCAGCGCTGACAGGATAACTCCGCTAAGGGACGTGGGTCTGGTGTCGCTGTGCTCGCCCTGCACAGCTTCTGCGGCTGGCTTCGGGGTGATGTCTGTTGGAGTGTTGAGGGGCTCTGGGAGGGTTTCTGAGGCATCATTGTGAATGATGAACTTGGGGGCTCCGGGCCAAGCCCTCCTCAGGCCCCAGGCTAGTCCTGCTGCAGCTGGGCTCCACATCTCTCTTCAGCCTCTTTCGGTCAACAGGCTTCGAGGGACAGATGGCCTCTCTCAAGTGTGCTCTGAGAAGAAACTGTAAGAAGGAAACCAGCCAATAAATCTGTACGCCTCAGATCATGAGGGATAAAGTCACCCACAGAAAGGCCACTCTTAACTAGCAGGCCCTGGCAGGGAAGAGGGGGTCTCATCGCCAGCATCTACAGCAGACGTGTTTGCATCTCCCTGGCTGCCTGACGCTATCAGGCTGTCTCCTGGAGTTCCTTCCAGAGACTCTGCACCCTCTCCTGACTGGCGACTTCCTGGGTGGCACTGGGTGCGGGTTCACCCTGCAGAGTGGCTCGCTTCAACTTGCAGGACCCTGGCTGGGCCCTCAGGTTTTCCCTCAAGGACGATGATGAACCTGCAGCTCCTTTCCCATCTGATTCACTCGAATGTTCCTAGGGCCCCCTGCGTCCTTCTTGGTGTCCTTTCTCCTGGGGTGGCCACGGCCTTCAGCACCCCCTTCTCAGTCAGGAGGAAGATGGAGGCCATGACCGTGGGCTTGAGCACGTAGTACTGATCCTCCAGCCTTTCCAAGGGCTTTTTTTGCTGAAATGTTCACTACAGATGAAAGAATACTTAGTGGTGTCCAGTCATCTCTGTGAACAGCTTTTAGCCACTGGACCAGACGTTTTGAGCCCTGTATGTGGAGCCTGCAAAGATAAATGAAAAAGTAATTAGAAAGAAAGAATTAAATGTCTCCCCCTAAAATAATCAACTATAAAAGCAATACAAGTGTTTTTGGGAACACTCACACCTGTAGCGACTTTGTCCATTTAAAACTTTAGTAAATATTTAAGGAACACTTTCTGCTTGCAAGTTCTTACTGGACTAGAAAGATGAAAGACCCACTGTCTACCTTAAGGAGCTCACCGTCTGTAGGGCAGAGAAAGAAGAAAGGTGAGGACTTCCTCCCACGCTTGGTAAGTGCCCTGTAGGGACACAGACGGTCGGGAAGGTAGCATAGGATGGCATCAAGACAACAGGAAAGGCTTCAGGGAGCCTCGGAAATAGTTCCTAGAAGCTCATGGCTGCCCAACCTTCCTGCTGTCCCTGGCATTCAGGAATTTGGGTGCTAAAACAGGAAGGGTTGGTCTCCCTATTTCAAAACCTGGCCAAGTGTCGGCCAGCAGAGCCTCCCAAGCACTCAGCAGGGCACCTGGCCCCAGCTCTGCTCAAGCAGCTGAGGACATGAGACTGCTGCCAAGAGGAGGTCAGCCCCAAGAGCTGTGGTTCTGTGTTCCTCCTCTATTTCCACTGCCAGTGGGAAAGCTGCTCCCGGTACCAAACAACCAGCGCCTGCAAGGTACTGACTAAGATGACACTTCGTCATCTCTCCTCCTCATTAAGGTGAAATTTTTATTTAGACCAAACTGTGTACATGGGGGGTTGGGGGACTCTCTCCTAAGGGCTGTCTGCTCCACCTGAAGTCATCTAGCCCCCTGAGGCCACTGTGGACCAGACCAGGTGGATACTAGGTTCCTCAGGGAGTTCCAAGCAACATGACCTTCTAACATTTCTCAATGCTTTGTGACTAGTTAACAAAGGACCCCCACCTCCTTTGCCCCCAGACCACGTTAGACCACAACACACGCCAAAAACAACCTTCTCTACGGTCCTTTGCCTCATTCTCAAAAACAATAACAAAACTTTTGGGACACAGGCTCTGAAGGAAACCGTCAAGAAAGCATGGTGGCTGACCTCTGAAACAAGCTCATGTTACTAGTTCTCTGGATAGATTGTCACAACTTCTGACTTAGAACAAACCACTGTAAACTTTCAATAAGACTACAGACCACAAGTGGCATTCAGGTCTTTCAAACATTAGTAACAACCTACAACATGAAACAAAAGGATCTGCCAGGAGGTTTTCAAAGTAGAATGTCTTCAGTGCACTGTGCTGGGACCTCCAGTGCAGAGTCCGCAAGAAAGGACCCCCTGAGCTAGCTGAATTCCAGAAGCCCTCATGAAAGGAGCCAGGCCAGGGGGAAGGCCTGTGGGACCCTCACCATGCTGTAGGAGCCCAAGGAAGACGTGAAGAGAGGATCCTCTTCCCCAAGTCCCTGGGGTAAGCCTCCTGGTGAGGAGTAGGCCATGCCCTCCTCCACCCAGGATGCTGTCAGACGCAGAGTCTGAGTCCGTAGGGTCAGCCTCCCCATGAGGTGTGGGCTGTGCCTTGCTCCATCCAGGATGCTGTCAGATGCAGAGTCCTCTCCAGGATTCACCTCCAGTGTAGAGCCACCTTTCCCTGCACTGCCAGGACCCTTCTAGCAACAGAGCATCTGGGAGGTGTATCCATCCAGCAGGTACAAGCTGCATTTGCTCAGCCACATTCCTGATAACAGAGATCAAGGCAGGATCCCTGCCATCAAAAGAGCAGAAAAGTCACAGCAAATGCAAGAAGATAGTGACCTAAGGAAAAGCATTTCCAGAATACCCTGTTTCTCGACCTTGGTGGCCCCAGCCCAAATCAGTGGAGAGCAGGGTGGCGATGGGGTGTGGGGTGAGAGGGTGGTGGATGCCATAAGGTGGGCGCTGGTGGCCATGGGGTAGCCTAAGTGGCCCAAGGCGCCCGCAGCAGAGATGGTGGCACAGACCAAGGCCACATAGTGCCCAGCGCTGACTCACCTGCTGGACCGGCCCCGAGGCCCTGAGCACAGAGTGCCGCCCACCTCGGGCTGGACTGCAAGGGGGGCTGACCGGGCGGTGGGTGCCGGTTACCTGTGGAAGGAGACAGTGGTTTCTTCTCATTGCCCGGCGGTGGGAGAAGTTAGCAGCCATGCAGCAAACACCATCCTGGGCCTCAGGCTGTCATGCCGCCAGGCTCCGGCCACTCCTCGCCGCCCCACAGCGGGACTGCCCCAAGGTTAGGGCTCATGGTGCCACTGTGCAGCATGTGGGAGTTGGTCCCCACTACCGTAGGATGGCAAGATGTCGGCATGTGCCCGTCCATCCTCTGTAAAGCAAGATGGCCACATCTGTGGGCCTAGGCAAAATGCTGGCTGACACACCCACCCCAGGGTCGTGCTGCCCAAACGCATCTGTTCCACTGCCCTGATGGGTCGCTGCTGTGGTGTTTGGAGCCAATGATCCAGACCGAGGGGGAGCAACACTGCGGCCGGCCCTCCTCGAGGGGCCCCGCCTTATGCCAAGATGGCGAACGATGCACTTCTGCCCCCACTGCGTTGCTCGGCCGGATTGGCACCAGCGGCTGCCCATTGCGTTGTTCTCATTCTCCAGGGCAGTGGGAAGAAGGAAGCAGGTGGGGGCGCACCTGCGCCTGGTGGCCTGGAAGGCTGCGCTTGCCTGGGCCCTCGGCCGCTGGGACTGGCAGGCGTGGTTTGGGGCGGGGCCGTGGGGTGGAGGGGGGTCCTTGGACGGAGCGGGTGGGGACAGCTCCTGTAGTGAGACCGGCGCATCTGACAGCCCAGTCCCTGCAGGTCTGGATGCTCTTGCCGTCTTCCCTCAGCACTCGGGCTCCAGCCTGACAGGTGCATGGCCTCTGGGGAAGGAGGGACAGCGGGGCATCCGGGAGGGGAGGCAGGGGCACCAGCAGGGCTGGGGCACCAGCCTGACAGATCCACGGCCACTGGGGTGGGAGGGGCAGTGAGGCATCGGGGAGGGGAGGAGGGTGCCAGGTGGGGTGGGGCGCTGGTTCTTGGGAGGCTTTTCCCATCCCCTCCAGGAGTTAAGAAGTGGAAGCTATGTAACTCCTTTGAAGTTATGTTGTAGGCTGAAGGGGAGGAACCTACTCCAATGCTCACAACACACGCATGTTTTTGTTGACTGATAGATCATTCCAACCTCTTTTTCTGTGATGAAAAAGAGAAACAATCTATCTCGTCAGGTCTTAACTTCTCGGGGTCCTAATTCAATATGTTTGGGGGAAGGGGTGGGTTATTGGTGCTTTGGCCAATGCTAGTGTCGGGGAAGAGGGAGAATCCTCCTCCGCCCTTTCCCTTAAGGTTCTTATGGTTGCCCAAATAATTAAAAGACAGGTTAGCAGGAGAAAATAATACCAAGTTTAATAACACGTATACATGGGAGAAACTCGGAAATGAGCAGCTCGTCATTCTGTCTAAGCTGCTTGCTTAAGTATCGTATTGTAGCTAAAGGCGTGGAAGGTGTTGGAGGGGTACTGTTTTGGGATTTCAGAGGAGAAAAAGACAATTTACATGGAGATAAAAATGCAAATGTTTGTCAGACAACTCTTTTCAGGGCAAGCTATAGAGAATGTGGCCAGGGAGAGACAGAAATTTTGATAAAATGGGCTTGTTGGTGCCTCTCCTATTGTAACATCTATTTTACATTATATTACAGCCATCATATGATATTGGCTCCCTCCTGAAACAGGTCTTCTATGTTAAATTCTTTAGGCAGTTTGGGAGGGGAAACTCAAATGTTCTTCCTGAGTCTTCTGAGTCTTTATTGCCTTCAGCTCGAAATAATCCGTATATCAGAGTAATACATCTTGGGGTGGCCTGCCCTGAGCACCATCACTAGCATGCTTCTGCTCCAGAGGAGACAGTTTGCTAATTTTTGCTAGTAAGATATTTAGGATTTTTGCAAGTTGCTTTGAAAGCATTTGTACACAGGCTCTCTTTTTCTTCCCACAGCAATTTTAGTTCCCTCATTCCCTGTAAGGAGTGATTTGCTTTCAAGTAACCCTGCATCTGTAAAGGAAGACTTTCATTTGGTTTAATTCCACCTGTCTTCATGGATGGCATTGTTTTTGCTTCCTTTTTCTTTTCCTGGCAGCTGCAAAATAACTTTACTGAAATCTCAGTTTGGGAACTGTACAGTAGACTTGTAGGCAATATTTAAATGCTTTGTGGCATCTGGTCACTTAAAGGTGTTAGGTGGCTGGAGGAAACAGTAGCCCTGACTTCCAAAGGAGCATGTTCAGCAGATGTATTTCTGGTGAAGTTTGTTTAAAAAAGACAAAGAATCAGACAGTGTTGTACTGTTTGCTGGGGGCACAGCGTGGGGGAATGAATAGAATTATTTACTTATCCATTTGTTTCCAGGTTATTACTGCTTGTGTACTTATGACCATTCACAGGCGAGACTTGGTTAAGATAGAAAACACAGTTTAATGTAAGTCATATTACCTTAGATGTGAAAGTCATCATGTTAAAGTTAGGAGTAGTCACGTGATGAGTGGTAATGGAACACTGAAGGCTGCTTCAAAGTAGAAAAGGTGTTTATATTTGAAGGTCTCTGTTGATGCTGATAAAAAACATGTATGGTATTCATAGGATATGGTGGGGAGTTTTCTTTCTAATATGATGCTGTGCGTCCTTTTAGGGCTGATTAATCGACCAGCCTCCCCTGGCCCCTGGGGTTCTTACAGATTCGGCCTTCTTGCCCAAGGGTTATGCAGTTCCTAGCTGTTTTTATAGTCATCCATTCATTAAACTACACTTCTTATTGAGTGCAATGTTTGTGTCACGCATTGTTCTAGACCCTGGGGCCAGAGAAGTCAACAAAACACAAAAAGCGTGCCCTGGGTGATGTTCTGTATGTGACACCAATGGTGTGGCTCATGTGGGAGAGTGATGTGTGCCAGGCTTGAGGGGGGTGGAGTTGTAACCAGGAGGGTCAGGAAAGGTCTCACTGCAGAGGTAGGTTTTGAACAAGGCCCAAAAGCAGTGCAGGAGGAAGGGCAAGTGGCTTGCTTTGGGAACAGCAAGGAGGCCAGTGTGGCCAGGGTACAGCTGGTGAGGGCAGCAGGAGCTGAAGGCAGAGTGGTGACTTGGGCCCAATTGTGGGGCCTTGTTGGTCATAGTGAGGACTTGGGCATTTATTTATTCTGATTGAGATGGTGATCCTTTGGAAGGTTTTGAGAGGAGGAGTAACATGGCCGGGCATATGTTTAGCAGACTCAATCTCACTGCTCTATTGAGAATATACCACAGAGGGGCCGGGGCAGAATCAAGGAGACCAGTTAGGATGCTGTGGCAATAATCCAGGCAAGAGGCCTTGGAGGCTTAGGTCAGTGTGGGGAGAGGAGGTGGAATTCTGGGTGTATTTGGAGGTCGAGACAGTAGGAATGTGTACAGATGGGAAGTGGTGAGGGGTGGGGCTGGGGAGGGAGGAGTTGAAATCGGTGCTGAATTTATGGCCTGAGCTAAGAAATAAGAGACGCAGCTGGGGAGACAAGGGGAGGTCCTGCTTGGTGGGGACCTGTTAGGAGTTTGGTTTTGGCTGAGTCGACTGTGAGATTTATATTTTGTCTGTGACTCTTTTCCATGAGAGGAGAGCAGAGAATGACCTCCTGGAATCCATCATATGAAGTCCCTGTGCCCCTCCCAGGCTCTCTCCTGGCACAGACATCCTATGGGAAGACCTTGGAGTGGAGGTTCCTTTGTGCAAACTTTCTTGTGTGTTCTGGCCTGTCAGCACTGCCCTTACCTGGGTTTGTCACTTTGAAAAGATTTACTCACTTAGTGGAGACTCAGGTTTTCAAAAGTTAAAGTTTATGTAATCAGTGGGCTTGAAAAGCAGTATAAAGTATTTCCAAACAGGCAAGAAATAGGTAAATTTCAGAAAAAAATAAAAGATTCTAGTATTACATTGAATGTGTTAAAAATTCTTGTTTCTCTTTCTGCCTCCCCTGAGCGTGTGTAGTCATATTCTGAGGTCTGTTCTTTTCTTTGTGATGGGGTGTTTTCAAATGGAGTTCCAGGGCTTACACTTCAACAGTAAAAGTGTAAAGTATGATTAATTGTTTATAAAACAGTGTATTGACATGGATATAACCATTAATTAACATTATTTTCTGAAAGTAATAAATATATGTGGCTTTTCTTGTTCAACTAAAAAAATGCTTTACAACTTTCTTCCCTCCTTTCTACATAAACCATATGTTTGTGTGAGTTTGCTGGATTCTTTAAACACTGGGTTGCGCCACTTACAAGATCACTGTGGTCCAAAGCAACGTGATTGAGAGCAGAGGCCTGGGGTCAGGGTCTCTAAGCTAAGCCCCCCTTGGACCTGCACAGGGTAGTACTTGAGGGCCCACACGTTCTTTCTGGGTGTCCTTCCTGCTCATACTCACTGCAGATGGAGGTTTTCTGCTGAAAGAAGCTACAGAGCCCTGGAAAGCTGGGAAGGCACTTGCACAGGGGTTGGGGGTTGCTGCCTTTCCTGAGGTTGTCCCTGTGTTCACCTTGGATCTGTGTCTACACATAGGGTGGAGTTTTGCATCCACAGTGCAGGTGCCCACACAGTGTAATTTGTGCACATTGAGAAAGTCTGTGAAATTCAGGAGTTCTGTCTCTGGATTAGGGTTTATGTATTTAGGGTTCATTTGAGTCACAACCTTAAAGTGCATCCTGCCGAGAGTCTTCTCACTTGTGAGAGTGGAAGCTGAGAGAGGGAGCCCATCTCTTCCTCCCCAGGCAGAGCAGGGTGTGTGAGCCCCCAGAGTCCACTCCTGTAGCTGCTCAGGTGTCCCCACCCTTTTGAGCCATGGACTGGCCCACTCCAGGGTTTCTGTCTCTACTAGCAGAGTTTAGAATGTGTTTAACTTTCTGAATGTGGCTTTCCTTCTGTCCTGTGGGAAGCAGGCTGCTTATCTGTGCTGATCCCAATATTTGAGTTTCTTTCCTTTTTAGTCCAGTATCAATTGAACAGTGCAGCCCTGTGCTTCTGGTTTCCCTTTGCTCTTTGTAATTTTATTTCCTGTATGAGAAATAACATTTTGAGTTTCTTGGCTTTAAAAATGTGAATTGATGGAGAGATATAACATCAGTAAGGCAAGAAAATTGTGGAACTAAATAGAATTTTTGTTCTTTTTAGGCAAGAGAATCTCAAGATGTGAAATGAATGTATTGAAGTTTCCAGGTGCATTTTTTGTTTTTACATCAGTGTTTGCATGTGCATGTCCCTAGAGAACATTGAGATTTAAAAAGCTAAAGCAATGGAATTTATATTTTAATTGATGTGAGGAAAACTAATCAAACTAATCCTACTATGTTTAAGGAGCTAAACCCAAACCCCTATTGCATTATGATATGCCACTGATTCCTGAAAATACTGCCTGTGTGAGACACAGTGGAAGGACAAACTAGGACGCAGCTTGTCCTTTTAGTTAGTGAGAGATATGAAAATATCATTTTCTATGGTTTACTCTTTTGTAACCATTAGTGTGCTAAAGGAATTAAATCTTAGAATGGTTTCCTATGTACAAAAGTTAAAATTAAAGAAAAACTATTAAATGGGAATTCATGGTATGTGTAAATTTCTGTTTATATTAGAAAATTTTAGAGATACAAAAGTCTAACCTCAGAAGTGTCACTGCCAACATTTCTGGGACCCTTCCAGCGCTGTTACTCTAGCCACCCTCAGTACACAGTTTTGATCATTCTTGAGCTTCCTGTTGGTGTTTCTTTATATAAAAACAGGCCATTATGAATGCATATTTTTCTACACATGTTTGTCCTTGTAATGAGTGGTCAGATTCTGCACTTTTTGATGTGTGCTGACAGCTTACGTCTCTCCTCTCCCTCTTCCCCTTGTGTCCACACTTGGAAAACCTGAGGAGAAATTCCAGAGGCTCCCTCCTCTGGCATTGGCTTCAGATCCAACCACACAATCCTTGTCTGTGTGCAGAACTCTTGCCCTGGTCTCACCCCTGGCAAAGATTTATTGCTTTGACCAAACTTTAGTTTGAACCTTCTCGTAGGCCTGTCTGTGCACTTCCTTGTAAAATCCAGTTTTAGCAAGAACATTGCTAAGTCAGTTTAACCAGAACCCCCACCCATATGTCTGATCACCTTCGAGACCTGCTCAGGCTTCTCCTCCTCCTTCACCATCCCTCAGGTGGTGTCTGATCACTCTGGTCTGTCTCTGGTAAGAATCCTGTTAGGTCAGGTTAGTCAGAATCCCCAACACATTTTTTTTCTCTTAGTAATTTTCCATCACCTGAGCCCCACCATGCTGCCTGGCTGTGAATTCCTACTTGCCCATGCTGCATTCAGAGTCTAGTCCAATCTCATTTCTCCCCCACTGTGAATCCCATCACGGTGGTCTCTGCATATCACAGTGGTTCTGAATAAAATAAGCCTTACCGTCTTTGACAAGTGTCATTGAATATTTTTTCTTTAAAACCCCCAACCACAATAAAAACCCAGGCCAGTCTCCTTTCCTTGCTCTCTCAAGCCATGTCAGAGCTGCTTGAGATTCTGGCCTTGTTCTCCTCAGAGACCTGTATTATGTGAGTCATAAGACTTTTCCTAACTTCTGTGTGTGTGTGGAGAAAGGCACACACCAGCATCAGTCTCTACATGGGAACTACAGCACTTGCCAGTAAGCAGTCATATTTTGAAAGGATTCTCTTTCTCTGAGCAGTAGATCTCAACAGTGGACTCAAAATATTCAGTGAACCATGTTGTAAACAGATGTGCTGTCATCTAGGCTTTGTTGTTTCATTGAGCGTTGATTTTAACTTAAAGTCACCGGATGCATTACCCCTAACAAGAGAGTGACCCTGTACAATGGCCCAGGGGGTAGATCGGAAGGGGAAGGGAGAGAACAGGATCAGTTAGAGGAACCAGAGGTCAGAGTGTGAGACAGGAATTGGAGAAGGGGCGAGAGCAATCAGTAACAGCACAGCAGCCAGGTCAAGGCCCTGTGCACCATGTCTGGGAGTCAGGATCTTCTCCTAATTGCAGTCAGTGGGGGAGCCCCACTTCTGCTTGGATCTCTGGGGGACAAGAAGGCAGTGTCTTACCACGTCTGTCTGTCCACAGCCACCAGACCCTGGCCAGGGAGTGTGAAGCGCTGATGCAGAAGTACCTGCACCTGCTGCAGATCATGTAGACGAGAAGACAGTGGGCAAGCAGCTAGGGCAGCAGATCGAAGATGAGATCAATATCGAGTGGCTGAAGGCAGAGGTGACTGCTGGCTAGGGGTGCAGAGGAGGCTGGCCGGGGTGCCCAGGGCACAGGCCCAACACCTCACGCTCCGGGCTCCTACAGGATCAGGGATGGCACATGATGGGTAGGGACACCAGCTTCCAGCCACAGCTAGGCAGCCTCCAGACTTAAATTTAGTGATGCTGGCAAAGTGAGAAGGGCCTTAGTCAGATCTGAGTTCAGATCCTACCTCTGCCACTTGACAGTTGCACCCTGGAGTATGTCCCCAGATCCTCTGTGCCTCCATTCCTTCATCTATAAAACAGCCTTTTTATACTTTCCTGACAAGGTTGTGAGGATTGAGTGAGGTTATTTATGGGTGAGTTTTTAGTTTCTCTGCTGATGATCACATTGACTAAGCATTCCCACATTATCAGGTGAAGGATCCGGGGACACAGAGTCCCTGCTAGGTCATCATAGTGTGGGCTCCTGGCTCAGTTTCACACAGTCATTCTCTCTGCCTGTCATAAGAGCTCCTACTGGGGCTCACTAAGTATTGATCTGGAGGCCACGCTGTTGCTAGGTTAAGACTTCTAGAACTTTATTACTCAAAATGTATTCCACGACGGACAAGCATGTTAGAAATGCAGAATCTCAGGCCCTGCCCAGACCTCTGGAATCAGAATCTGCATTTTCACAACATCCCAGTTGATTGCCATTTACCTTAAAGCTTGGGAGGCGCTGGCTCTCAGTCCCTTAGATGCCCCTCACCAGCTGTCTACTCCAGCATCGAATGATCTGATTGCCTCTCCCCCCTCATCTCACCAGTGCTCACCAGATGCTCAGAGCCATTTGGCCACATCACACAAGGACCGTGGACTCTGAGCTGAGGACAGGAAAATGGAAACATAGATTCTAACCAGGGTTGGCTGCATGATTTGTAGCGCCTGATGCAAGGGAAAAATGCACGGCCTTGAGTGGACTCGGAGAAATCCATCTCCCCTTCTCACAGCCCACCAACCAACCCATGGCAGACAGGCGAACCCCTAATTTCAAACTTCAATCTCCTCTAACCTCTGTGCCATGATACACTTGGTACCTAGATGAGGGGTGGGCAAGATGCCCGTGCGGAGTCACCTTCCTAGTGACTAGACATTGTCTCCTCACCCTACCCTGAGAACCATGGGGTGTGAACTGCACCCACCATTTCTGCACCTACTCTGAGGCCTCTGCAGAGAGCGGAGGGTGACTCACGGTGGGATGTGAGTCTTCCTGGCTGACTCAACCTATTTGCTCCCAGACAGAGGGTAGACGAGGTCATGGGTTCTGAGGTGACAGCATGTGGTGAATGAGCATCTGAGAAACAATCCCAGGGAGGGAGCAGGAGGCAGGAACACATGTGGGCTGAGGTTCCACTCCCCTGAGGAGTGATTCATTGTTCCATCTGATGTTACTCATGAAAGACAAAGTCAAGGAGAAATGATTAAGAACCTCAAGGTTGCAACTGCAGAACTTGAAGCCCGAAGCAGGGGGCTCCCTTCTGAGCATAGAACTCCGTCACACACTGTGAAGACATTCTAAAGGGGAACAAAGGAAGAAAAGAGGCATTTTAGGCGATGGCACATTCAACGTGAAACAGAAATTGGAGTGTGTGTGTCTGTGTGTTTGTGTGGGCACGTGTATCTACATCTATATTTTTTTCACACCACCTTTCCTCCCACTGAGTCCTCTGAGACACTCATTGACCAGTGCTACGTAGCCCTTGGAGAAAACCCCCGAGGTGATGGGAGAAGAGGAGTCTGCACTTCCTAGCAATTTTGGGAGCAGAGGATTCAAACCCTTCCTGGCCAAGAAACAGCCCGCTGGCCAAAGAGGGGCACGGTGCTCCTATCTGGAACACTGAGGGAGCCGGAAGAAGATATCTTTGGCTCTTCTCCTAAGCGCTCTTTGCCAAACATTTGGCAACCCCCTGCAGTGAGTTTTGCTTGGGAAGGAGATCCTCGGAGCAAATGCTTCTGGAATGCTGAGTACTCACTTGCAGTGCGAGCTTGAGGCTGCTCCACTCCATGCAATTGCCCTTCTCCCGCAGAGTCTGTGGACCCCAATCGACCCTGCCTTAGATGTCTCCTGCGTTGGTTTTGAAACCAAATCTGAGTGCCAGAAGAAGAATCAATTGTTATGCAACTCTTGTCAGCAGAATTCCAGAGATCTTTTGCAGTGATTCAAAAGAGAACAAACAACCTAACTAACTAACTAAGAACTAACTAACTAACTGACTAAGGAAAACCCCGAAATAGCTGTCTGCCCAGAGTGGACACGTTTATAATTCGAAGGCACTATATTATCCAAAGGAGAATGCTTTCCTCTCCAAAGGAGAGCACGAAATGTGGGAAAAGACACCATCTGCAATCCGTGGAAAGAATCACTGCTTCTTTGGTCATCCCCCTGCTCTCCAAAGTGAATGCCCCTGATTGAGGAGACAATGCTTGCCTTGCCAAAGGCAGAACGAGCTCGCCAACGTGTCCTCACTCTCCCTCTCCTATTTTCTTGAACCATACCAGTTTCTCTCTCTGTCTTTCTGTCTCTCTTTCTCTCTGTCTGTCCATCTCTGTCTCTCTCTCTTCCTGTCCCTGTCTCTCTGTCTCTGTCTCTCTCTCTCCCCCCTCCCTCTTCTCTCCCTTGCTCTCTCTGGCTCTTTGCGCCTCATCTTTGCTGTGCTCAGTGCCTGATTACCGTTTCTTCACCTGTCTCTTGTTCCCACAGGCAATACTACTTCCTGACACACAATACATGGGGAAGTGCCCCAGTAATAAATTCACTGCAGCAGGAGGTCAATAATGACTAGCCTGTGCTGTTAGGGAGAGACTCATTCAGAGTTGGCTCTTACTGAGTTCATTCCACAGTCACCTCTAGGTTAGGAGGCTCTGACATACCCATACCTATTTTGGAACCGAGTGTCACTCTCATAAACAATGGGATGAGGTACGTTTTTCCTCAGTACCAGAGACAGAAGAGCAGTGGTTTTCTAAAATTTTCTTCCACCAATCATTTCTGACGGTTTCGTGTGGAAAATTTGACTACTCTCAGGAAAAATGTCTAGAGTGAAAGACATCCAATGTCTGTTGGCCTCTTCTAATGTCCCAGGCATTGTGCTCAAGTGTTACTTCTGATTCCTTGGTGACTTACTTCAAACCTGACAGGTGGTTCCTTGGGGGCAAGGAGTAAAGGGACAAATGCCGTGGCACAGCCAGCCTCATCCTTTATGGTTTCGGGGACTTTCCTGCCTGACCATGGATTCAAATGGGCCCAGAGACACTCAACCACCTATGGCCAAGTGCTGCCAAGGGAGGCACATTCAGTACTAGGATTTGAGTCAGTGTTGTCTTGGACACCCAGAAGGGGAGCGTCAAGAGCATGAAATAGGCCTCCTCCCGAGCAGGCCCTCAAATTGAAGTCCCCATACCCCGTGGCTCATCGGGGACTAGAGCAAATCCAAAAACCCCGCCTTCAATACCTGCCTCTGCTAAGTCGCCTTAAATTCTTGGTTGGCGATCTGAAGCCGGCTTCTCCTAGAGTGAGCGTGTACTTCCCAGCTGTCTCTTTGGTCAGGGGAGACATTAGGTTGACTTTCCTTTCTCTATCGACCACTGCTTGGACAATCATTCAATATGGGGTTGGGCTTTAAACTGTCCCATGTGCCCGACCCATTTGAAACCCTTGGTAGCACTAAAGCAAGTGTCAAAACAAAACAAAAACCGCTCTGAGAACCCGGGACACCCATCAACTCTTAACCAGAGGACTCAGTGCTGCAGGGTACTCCGTCTTCTGTAGTAGCGACGGCAGTGATCAAGCGCAACATATCACGACCATGTTGACCCCATGGCTTAAATCCTCTCGAGTGACCACATATGACTGAACGTTTGGCTCTCTGGTGAATGACCCAGTGTACTCCCTTCCTCCATCAGTGAGTACACCAAACCAAGATTTCCAGCGTTGGTGAAAGGCATAGACACGTGTCTTGTTGTTGTGATTGCGTTCTTCGCATGGCATGACACAAGCAGAAAAAAAGCTTCTAAGCCAACTCCCTGACCAAAGAGACTGACTGCAGATTGCTTAGCTCCGATTGTGTCTGTACCTTGAGCCTGGGAGAGGATGAGAGAGAAACTCAAGCCTACCTGGACTCTGGCTTCCGGAATGTCAATTTCTTGGGCCAGTCGTTCTCTGGTGGCGATCCCGGGGTAGGGGTTCTGTTGAAACAATGCTTGCAGAGCATCCCTTTGACTCGGATTCAAAACGGTCCTCCTTCGTCGGGATCCTCTTGGGTGCCGGCCTGTCAGAGAGAAGAGGGTAAACGTACTAGGAAGGCTTCCACAGGGATGCAAACCGGTGGTGCAAGCCTAGCTCTTCTCTTTACGCCATTTGGAACATTTCCACGTCTGAGGAGTGCTGTCCATTTTGAACTAAAGCATGCACCTAAGGTTACGTTGACTGGGAAACAGGCCGGTCCACAAGGAGGGCGCCTTGTGGAGAGGACGAGAGTCAACGACCTAGGGAAGGTACCAACCACACGCAAGTAATCCATATAATTACATGCAAACAGAATGGGGAAGCCACAGAAACAAGGGATGTTATTGGAAATAACAAGGAGCTCCTTTAAATTTTAGACAAACGGCAAGTCCCCCTTCCACAAGCATGCAACTTTTCGTCCATGTGAATGAAAGATATACTTCTAAAATTAGACATAAAATACTTGATAATTCATGTGCTGTTCTCTACCACCAGAGAGCCAACTTGAAGACTTTCAGTAGAGGAGCCATTGATGGAAATCACGGCTATCAACTCGGATTTTCATTCCAAGGAAGCCAGGTCCAAGCTTGTCTCGACACAATCCCTCTGTCGCCCACAAAGTGTCGCTGAAACAGAGCCCTAGACAATCGGTCCCTGCATCCAGCCTGGTAAGTGATATGTTCTTGAAAGCTAGAAAAGCATGAAGGCTCTTGGATGATCTGACTACAGAGCCGAGATGCAGATGGGAACTTACCGCTTAATGAGCTGCTCGAATCCATCTTGGGAGAGTCACTTGGATTCCACAGAGACGGCTGGCCAACTGAGCGGTACCCGGAAGCACAGGGCTTATCAAGGCCCAGCTTGGCCCGCCCCTATTTCTTTCAATAGCTTCCTATGGTAGCGCTTCATTCAATATTTATGACCTTGCGGGGATCCCACCAAACAGGTGGAAGTTGACCGTTAAGGGCCAGTTGAGAGGCTAGCGGGGACCTTTGCAACCGTCATAATCCTTTTCCCAGTATAACTTTGACTTCAGGCTGACGACTTTGCACACGTAGAAACAGTTTGCTCCCTGATACGTTCCATTCCTCTGGGTTTTCCGTGATTGCGGATAACGGTCGTATATCCAATGCGGAGAGCCTTGCTTTGATCGTGTACTTTGCACATTTCCCTCAGCATGCCCCGGAATGCACTTTTTTCCAACCTCGAAGCATTTCCTTTTACTTTCGGGTGAGGAACGAATACTTAAAATTCAACAGGTGAATCGTTTTCTGGGTTTTACCCATGAGTCATGCCCAAGGGCATTGAAGGCTAGGCTGAGGTCAACCCAGGTCATGCACGTCGAAATGGAGGCTGAAGCATTGTCTGCTGTCAAAACCTCAAAAGTCGGAATGAAACATAATACTTTTTATGGTTTGAAGGAAGGGAAACAGACTATCTCTAGCTGGTTTCTACTGTTCTTGATGCCTATTGTCAGGGTAGGTCAAGAGATTCAAGAGGTCAGAAAAGGATAGCACTGCTTAACAACACGGGAGAGGGGGAAGACAATTCAAAGAACATGAGAATGCTGACAGGAGTCCCATGTCTTTGAAGATAGACCTTTCTTTCATAGAAAATGAAAACAAACTAGAAACCAAAAGTGCCGATTTATGTTAAAAAAAATGAGGGGTTTATAAAAGCAAAAGCTTAGACGGTGGATGTGACAGCTGTGGTTGAAAGGAATGGTTGGATAAAAAAGTGTTACCAGTCAATCATTTCAATCGAGTATATGCTCCAGATAACTTTTAGGAAACCCCCAAAATCGAGGGAAGCAAGCAAGGCAAGCAACCAACCAACCAAACGACCAACCTTCGAACACTAGTGTATACTTTTGCCACCCAAGGCTGTGAAACCCAACTCTGTGTGCTAAGAGGAAGAAAATCAGCCTAAGGAGAATGAAGTGAAGATGAGACTATTCATACCAGAAACTAAATGCATTCAATTATTTTAAAATAGTACTAAGGAGGAGTGTGCTTTTGTGTCTGTGTGTGTGTGTGTGTATTTTTAGGTAGCAGAAAGGCCACCGGCTTGACATAGAAGAAACATCGCCTATTTAAATACGAGTAAGGAGTATTCCATTGTGTATATAGACCACAACTCCTTCATCCATTCGTCCCTTGATGGGCACTTAGAAACAATGAAAGCCAGCCATTTGTGACAACATGGATGGACATTGAGGGTATTATGCCAAGCGAAATAAGTCAGAGGGAGAAGGTCAAATACGGTACGATCTCACTCATAAGTAGAAGAAGAAAACCACAACAAATCAACACATAGAGACAGAGATTAGATTGGTGCTTACCAGAGGGGAGGAGGGGGGTGGCGAAAGGGATGATTAGGCACATGTGTGTGGTGATGGACTGTAATTAGTATTTGGGTGGTGGACGTGGTGTAATCAATGCAGAAATAGCGGTATGCCTGAAATTTACACAATGTTACCAACCAATGTTACTGCAATTACAAAAACAAAAAAAGGAAGTAAATATAAATAGAAGTAAGGCGATGTGGAAGGACAGGATCCTTCCCATTTAATAGGTTGTTCTCAGACCGTGGGTTTCAGCAGGATTGTGTTAGAGAGCTGCCATACAGCAGAAGGTGTCAGGTGGGCAGGGAGGCTCCACGAAGGGGTCAATTTCGTTTGCAGGGGTGACGCCCTAACTGCGGAGCCTTCCCCAAAAGCATAAAACCCCCAACCTGGTACAGGAGCAAAGTTCTGATCTTGGCTCCAGAGGCCAAATGTCCAATCTGCCCGCTATGGCATCCTTACTCTCTGATTCTCTCTTTCATTTACTTATGTGTATATTCATTCATTTATTTATTCATTGATGTGTATATTTCTTAAACTATTTGCCCACATGTAGGTGCTCACTAGGTGGAGCCCGAGGGTGGATGCCAAGGGGACTGGACATGGCTTAAGAGTCCCAGGAGGATGTGTTCAATATATCCGAATCCCGGACCCAAGTTGTGAGGCACGGGACATCAGAGGGAGATGCCATCATCTTGTTGGGCTCATGGCGGCTCTCCCAGGTTTGGGTGCGGATCTCCTTGCAGAGAAAAGCACCTGCAACCTCACCGTAGAGTGCTACTCCTGCAGACGTGCTAGTTGTCAGACATCCACCAGCTCCCACTAGGACACCTCGTCTGGCAGGTTGTTCGTGAGCGTGGCAGCTGCCTTATGCAGAGCAGCCAGGGCCTCCTGAGAGCGCCCAGATGTGTTTTCGCCCAGGACATCCATTGACAGTGTAGGCTCCGATGGCCCAGCCCCGGCTCTCAGACTCCTCTGCAGGAGTCAGCATTGCATCCTCACAGGACTGAAACCTGCCTCTTCGATGTAGCTACACCGTCCGCGGAAGGCCGGCACACAACGGAACTGAGGCTTCCAGGCACCCTGAGACAGCTTTCCTCTTCCCCTCTTAAAAGGGCCATTCCTCCAGGTGGCTTCCTTTGCTAAAGAGCCAGTCCCATTTGTCTTGAGCCCACCGTGGCCAGACTCTTGTTTCAGAAGATCTATCCAAACACGTTCAGCCAGCGAAACACATTCTTTCCCTGTCTCTACAGAAATTACAGGTAGATTGTCATATAGAGAGATATGGCCAAAGGGGAACCTAGGGGAGGAGAGATGGGCAGGGATTTTTAGGACTAGATATATCTATAGAGTGATACACTCTCTAGACAAATAGAGGTGGATGCAGATGTAGACAGAGATACAGATATAGTTGTGTATGGGCTTTCATTGGTCAATATCAGAATTCTTTCATTATTGGCCAAGTCTAATCACATGGGAGTAGGAAATATGGGCATGAAGCTAGTGTGTTCAGAATGTCTTACCTCAGAGCATACTGGGGAACGGTCTTGAGACAGAATGAGATAACCAGGGAAGTGAGCTACTGGCATTCACAGTATGCTTCAAAATGCTTTTGGGTGTTTGTGTGTGTGTGTGTGTGTGTGTGTGTGAGAGAGAGAGAGAGAGAGAGAGAGAGAGAAAGAGAGAAAGAGACTCGGTGAGGAAGAGAGAGAGAGAGAGGCAGGGAGGGAGATTTAGAGATAAAGAGAGGGGCAAGGAGACCTGGAGGGTCGATTTTATGGCCTACATAATACCATCAGCCTTAGGGGTTGACATGACCTCTGCTGAGTATAATCTGTTCATAAAGAGTGTGCTGGGATTATTGTGGCACTTGTACTCAATGTATACAGCCTCGAGGAAGGCTTGCGCATTAGGCTGCCCAAATCGAAGGTAAGGTTGTTCACTGCGGGATGATTTTAGTGATTCCAATCTGGTATCTTTGTAGACAGAAGCTTTGAACTAGAGCTGGGCATCCCGACCTCCTTCTCGCACCGTCCCAGGCAAAGGAGGCATTGCCAATCTCCGAAGAATTGCATGACAGATGAGACAGAGGGCGTGTGGACCAAATCACAACCAAGAAGTCACATTACATTTTCAAAGATATTTTTATTGTACCTAAGGAGAGTCACATGCCACCTGAAAGTGCAAGAGGCATTGCTCAAAGTACCACTTGAAGGGAAGGGAGGAGCCATGGATGAAGGAAGACTGCCGAGGGGCTCTGAGATAACGGACACCTTCTCTACAAAACACTAGGAAAGAATATAGGGAGCTATTCATGCCCATACATGCACAAATGTGAAAATGACCGAAGAGTGAGCTTCATCCACTTTCCTGAGTGATTGCTTGGTGTTGCTATTGTATCTTTCCCTGCCGTTTTCTGTACAAGTTCAATGCTTCCAGGGAAACTCCTAGGCAAAGACTCCACGGGAGTATGGACTTGATCTTCAAATGAATCATTGATAGATGGAGACTGAAGTCGCTTCCAGGTGCCAGGTTCAAAACTCACAGCTAGCATAAAATCTCACCTTCCTGGACTCACTCGTTTAAGAAATGTAGCATGCCCTCCTTTTCTAAGCATGCCCCAAGCTGAGGTCATGTTTGACTTCCAGGCATGCCAGAAGGGAAACACGCGTGCGTGTGTCCTTCTTAGACCTATGGCCCTGGCCTCGATTGGGTTCCAGTTCCGGGATGGTCCAGATGGCCGAGGAGAGGAGGAGGTCACGTTTGTCCTGACAAGGCTTTAGCTCCATCAGACTTCAGGGAGGGCACCCACAGCCTGGTGCCCATGGTGCCTCCAGAGGCCCTGTGGAGCTTGGCAACAGTCGTGGAGACAATGCGGTGGGGCCCACAGGACAGGGGGACATGCTCCCTTTGGGATCCCAAGTGATGGACAATGCTTCCAGCCTTGGCCTCCCTCCTGACCACGCTGAGTGTTCCTTGTCTCTCCTCCTTCCTGGTCATGCTGGCTTGGCACCACTGGAGGAGAAGCCTGAATGGGGGTGTGGGAAATGATGCCTTCCTGCCCCTAAATCGGAGGCCCTGGTGAGCATTGCAGCATGTCGAGCAGAGCCTGAAATTCTTCTCCGCTGAGAAGTTCTTCCGGTGTTCCTGGAGGCTCCTCTGCCTGCAGATCCCCATTCAGAAAAGGTTGTGCCTTTTCCTGAACCTCTGCATCTGCGAGGAGTTCATCTAAGAGGCTGGAGGTTTCTGCAGAGCGCTGGTGCTGTTGGCCTGGCGCAGGAGCGGGCTCTTTGGCCGATAACACCTGCTGCTGCCACACGTGTGTGTCAGTGTGCGCAGGCTGCAGAACTGCCCTTTCCTGAGGCTCCTCTCTGGCCGTGACAACCTGAGGCCCCTCGCCCCACTGCTGCATAGCGTGGGATGTGCCTGGCTGAGCCAGATCCTGCAACTGTTGCTTAGGATTGTCAGGGTCAGGCTGAGGGGAGTCTTGGAAGGGCAGCGCTGCCATGCCAGTGTGCTCATTGTGCTCCTGGCATATTCCTCGGTATGGGGGCAGGAGAGGAGGGTGAGTAGGCGGGAGAGCCCCTCCCAGAGTTGGTCTGGTTGACCAGTGGCACGCAAGTGTCCCAGGAGGGTGAGTGTTCTCCTTTCCCTGCACAGGCTGCGTGGGCAGGACCACCAGGGGCCCCGGGGACTGGCCCACAGAGGCAGCAGGAGAAAACCAAGGAAGGAAGCACGTCGGGCAGAGAGGAGGAGCTGCTATAGCAAGCGATTGGATGCTCCTGAGAGGATTGCAGGCAGGGAGAGGAGGTGAGCTGCTGGGGACAGTGGACAGGTTGCTTTGGTCCTGCAGAGCAGCCAGAGGAGGCCTGGCATTGGGGCCTTGCATCAAGGCTTTCACGGGTCCACTCCTGGTCTGCTCTGGGTGCCGAGCTCTTCGGTTCTGAAACCATACCTGGGACAGAAAAAGAGAGACATGGACATCAGAAGAAGTAAGGGATTCCAGCTCTATCTGCCCCCTGATCTGTCAGGCAGTGGGCAAAGTCCGTGAGGCCTAATCTCAAGGGGATTCTATCTATACCTTTCACCTGGTCCTTGCAAACTAGGTGCCCGTTCAGGGCAACTGCTGACATCTGCCTAACAGTGTGGATCCCACCTTGATTTTCTAGAATGGCAGGCCCTTCACACCCTGCTCCCTAGCTCTCTTGCCCTCTCACTCCCTGGGAGTCCATGCCTTCGTATCACCCACCTTATGAGCCTTGAGGTAAATTCTTAAGAGGCCCCCCTCCCCTTCCTTACCCAGAAGACTCCAAGTTGTCAGCTCTACAGGCCTTCCTCAAAACCAAGCTATCCCCTGTCTGCCAATGGCTGTGATGCAAATGAAAAGTCACCTTCTCTGGCTCAGATGCCTTTGCTGGTTCAGGCCTGGGTTGAAACCCATGCCTCCAGCACACATCTCCACTTGACACGTCTACAAGCCAATCAATTGTGGAGGGAGGTCCAGACACAGGCAGCCACCGAATCCAGGTGAACAACACCTGGGTCTAGAATGGGCCCTCGATTTCCATGGCTGCGTCAGAAAAGGAGCTCTCCCGAAGTGGTTCAGTTTCCTCCCCATCCATGGAGAACGGAGGCAAGAACACAGGGCCTTGTCAGCCCGTTGAAGCAGAGCCACAGGTTCTTGGATCCAAGTGAGAGTGTTTCAGAGGCTCTGTCTCGAAACAACTACGAACCTGCTTCCTAGTTTATGTACCCCAAACCACTGTCTCCATGACTTAGGGAGAGCAAGAGTTCACAACCAACCGTGAAGGTGCCCCCACCCCCAGCCAGGATAAGGCCAATGACCCTAGATGATTAGCTTATCTTCAGGGGGGAGGGGGCAGAAGGGAGGGGGAAAGGGCAAGAGTCGCGTGGTTGGCCGGGTCCCTACGGGCTCCTAGGGCCTCGAGGCCCAAGACACTGAGCAACGTGCCACCACCCACAGGACAGCTCCCCCCCTCACCACAAAGAAATCTCTGGGCCCAGATGCCAGCACTGCTAAGCTTGAGAAGCCCTGACAGACAGGGTTTTCTCAAAATAGCTAGCGGCCTTCACGGTTTCCCACTTTTGTCCTGCCACTGCTTTTACATGCATGGGCACAACCACCAATTGGATTTGGAAATTCCTCCTTCGGGTGGACTCTCACTCGCCAGGCCAGGGCTTTCCACACCATGTCTTGGCCCTGGATCAGCGGGATGACCCCAAAGAGCCCACTTTTAGCCGGCAGCAACTAAACGGCCAAGACCCCTTCCACGTGGGACAAACCGTGTGTCACACACTGAGAACTTACCTGAATTCTCGACTCTGGGATGCCTGTTAGTCTGGCCAGTTCTTCCCTGGCAGCAATGCCGGGAAATCGGTTCTTCTCGAAGTTTTGAACGAGGATCCTGGTTTGCGATGGAGTGATGCGTGTCCGCTGTCTCCTGCCTTCTTTTGGGTGGCATTCTAAAGGGGAACAAAGGAAGAAAAGAGGCATTTTAGGCGGATGGCACATTCAACGTGAAACAGAAATTGGTGTGTGTGTGTCTGTGTGTTTGTGTGGGCACGTGTATCTACATCTATATTTTTTTCCCACCACCTTTCCTCCCACTGAGTCCTCTGAGACAGTCATTGACCAGTGCTACGTAGCCCTTGGAGAAAACCCCCGAGGTGATGGGAGAAGAGGAATCTGCACTTCCTAGCAGTTTTGGGAGCAGAGGGTTCAAACCCTTCCTGGCCAAGAAACAGCCCGCTGGCCAAAGAGGGGCACGGTGCTCCTATCTGGAACACTGAGGGAGCCGGAAGAAGATATCTTTGGCTCTTCTCCTAAGCGCTCTTTGCCAAACATTTGGCAACCCCCTGCAGTGAGTTTTGCTTGGGAAGGAGATCCTCGGAGCAAATGCTTCTGGAATGCTGAGTACTCACTTGCAGTGCGAGCTTGAGGCTGCTCCACTCCATGCAATTGCCCTTCTCCCGCAGAGTCTGTGGACCCCAATCGGCCCTGCCTTAGATGTCTCCTGCGTTGGTTTTGAAACCAAATCTGAGTGCCAGAAGAAGAATCAATTGTTATGCAACTCTTGTCAGCAGAATTCCAGAGATCTTTTGCAGTGATTCAAAAGAGAACAAACAACCTAACTAACTAACTAAGAACTAACTAACTAACTGACTAAGGAAAACCCCGAAATAGCTGTCTGCCCAGAGTGGACACGTTTATAATTCGAAGGCACTATATTATCCAAAGGAGAATGCTTTCCTCTCCAAAGGAGAGCACGAAATGTGGGAAAAGACACCATCTGCAATCCGTGGAAAGGATCATTGCTTCTTTGGTCATCTCCCTGCTCTCCAAAGTGAATGCCCCTGATTGAGGAGACAATGCTTGCCTTGCCAAAGGCAGAACGAGCTCGCCAACGTGTCCTCACTCTCCCTCTCCTATTTTCTTGAACCATACCAGTTTCTCTCTCTGTCTTTCTGTCTCTCTTTCTCTCTGTCTGTCCATCTCTGTCTCTCTCTCTTCCTGTCCCTGTCTCTCTGTCTCTGTCTCTCTCTCTCCCCCCTCCCTCTTCTCTCCCTTGCTCTCTCTGGCTCTTTGCGCCTCATCTTTGCTGTGCTCAGTGCCTGATTACCGTTTCTTCACCTGTCTCTTGTTCCCACAGGCAGTACTATTTCCTGACACACAATACATGGGGAAGTGCCCCAGTAATAAATTCACTACAGCAGGAGGTCAATAATGACTAGCCTGTGCTGTTAGGGAGAGACTCATTCAGAGTTGGCTCTTACTGAGTTCATTCCACAGTCACCTCTAGGTTAGGAGGCTCTGACATACCCATACCTATTTTGGAACCGAGTGTCACTCTCATAAACAATGGGATGAGGTACGTTTTTCCTCAGTACCAGAGACAGAAGAGCAGTGGTTTTCTAAAATTTTCTTCCACCAATCATTTCTGACGGTTTCGTGTGGAAAATTTGACTACTCTCAGGAAAAATGTCTAGAGTGAAAGACATCCAATGTCTGTTGGCCTCTTCTAATGTCCCAGGCATTGTGCTCAAGTGTTACTTCTGATTCCTTGGTGACTTACTTCAAACCTGACAGGTGGTTCCTTGGGGGCAAGGAGTAAAGGGACAAATGCCGTGGCACAGCCAGCCTCATCCTTTATGGTTTCGGGGACTTTCCTGCCTGACCATGGATTCAAATGGGCCCAGAGACACTCAACCACCTATGGCCAAGTGCTGCCAAGGGAGGCACATTCAGTACTAGGATTTGAGTCAGTGTTGTCTTGGACACCCAGAAGGGGAGCGTCAAGAGCATGAAATAGGCCTCCTCCCGAGCAGGCCCTCAAATTGAAGTCCCCATACCCCGTGGCTCATCGGGGACTAGAGCAAATCCAAAAACCCCGCCTTCAATACCTGCCTCTGCTAAGTCGCCTTAAATTCTTGGTTGGCGATCTGAAGCCGGCTTCTCCTAGAGTGAGCGTGTACTTCCCAGCTGTCTCTTTGGTCAGGGGAGACATTAGGTTGACTTTCCTTTCTCTATCGACCACTGCTTGGACAATCATTCAATATGGGGTTGGGCTTTAAACTGTCCCATGTGCCCGACCCATTTGAAACCCTTGGTAGCACTAAAGCAAGTGTCAAAACAAAACAAAAACCGCTCTGAGAACCCGGGACACCCATCAACTCTTAACCAGAGGACTCAGTGCTGCAGGGTACTCCGTCTTCTGTAGTAGCGACGGCAGTGATCAAGCGCAACATATCACGACCATGTTGACCCCATGGCTTAAATCCTCTCGAGTGACCACATATGACTGAACGTTTGGCTCTCTGGTGAATGACCCAGTGTACTCCCTTCCTCCATCAGTGAGTACACCAAACCAAGATTTCCAGCGTTGGTGAAAGGCATAGACACGTGTCTTGTTGTTGTGATTGCGTTCTTCGCATGGCATGACACAAGCAGAAAAAAAGCTTCTAAGCCAACTCCCTGACCAAAGAGACTGACTGCAGATTGCTTAGCTCCGATTGTGTCTGTACCTTGAGCCTGGGAGAGGATGAGAGAGAAACTCAAGCCTACCTGGACTCTGGCTTCCGGAATGTCAATTTCTTGGGCCAGTCGTTCTCTGGTGGCGATCCCGGGGTAGGGGTTCTGTTGAAACAATGCTTGCAGAGCATCCCTTTGACTCGGATTCAAAACGGTCCTCCTTCGTCGGGATCCTCGTGGGTGCCGGCCTGTCAGAGAGAAGAGGGTAAACGTACTAGGAAGGCTTCCACAGGGATGCAAACCGGTGGTGCAAGCCTAGCTCTTCTCTTTACGCCATTTGGAACATTTCCACGTCTGAGGAGTGCTGTCCATTTTGAACTAAAGCATGCACCTAAGGTTACGTTGACTGGGAAACAGGCCGGTCCACAAGGAGGGCGCCTTGTGGAGAGGACGAGAGTCAACGACCTAGGGAAGGTACCAACCACACGCAAGTAATCCATATAATTACATGCAAACAGAATGGGGAAGCCACAGAAACAAGGGATGTTATTGGAAATAACAAGGAGCTCCTTTAAATTTTAGACAAACGGCAAGTCCCCCTTCCACAAGCATGCAACTTTTCGTCCATGTGAATGAAAGATATACTTCTAAAATTAGACATAAAATACTTGATAATTCATGTGCTGTTCTCTACCACCAGAGAGCCAACTTGAAGACTTTCAGTAGAGGAGCCATTGATGGAAATCACGGCTATCAACTCGGATTTTCATTCCAAGGAAGCCAGGTCCAAGCTTGTCTCGACACAATCCCTCTGTCGCCCACAAAGTGTCGCTGAAACAGAGCCCTAGACAATCGGTCCCTGCATCCAGCCTGGTAATTGATATGTTCTTGAAAGCTAGAAAAGCATGAAGGCTCTTGGATGATCTGACTACAGAGCCGAGATGCAGATGGGAACTTACCGCTTAATGAGCTGCTCGAATCCATCTTGGGAGAGTCACTTGGATTCCACAGAGACGGCTGGCCAACTGAGCGGTACCCGGAAGCACAGGGCTTATCAAGGCCCAGCTTGGCCCGCCCCTATTTCTTTCAATAGCTTCCTATGGTAGCGCTTCATTCAATATTTATGACCTTGCGGGGATCCCACCAAACAGGTGGAAGTTGACCGTTAAGGGCCAGTTGAGAGGCTAGCGGGGACCTTTGCAACCGTCATAATCCTTTTCCCAGTATAACTTTGACTTCAGGCTGACGACTTTGCACACGTAGAAACAGTTTGCTCCCTGATACGTTCCATTCCTCTGGGTTTTCCGTGATTGCGGATAACGGTCGTATATCCAATGCGGAGAGCCTTGCTTTGATCGTGTACTTTGCACATTTCCCTCAGCATGCCCCGGAATGCACTTTTTTCCAACCTCGAAGCATTTCCTTTTACTTTCGGGTGAGGAACGAATACTTAAAATTCAACAGGTGAATCGTTTTCTGGGTTTTACCCATGAGTCATGCCCAAGGGCATTGAAGGCTAGGCTGAGGTCAACCCAGGTCATGCACGTCGAAATGGAGGCTGAAGCATTGTCTGCTGTCAAAACCTCAAAAGTCGGAATGAAACATAATACTTTTTATGGTTTGAAGGAAGGGAAACAGACTATCTCTAGCTGGTTTCTACTGTTCTTGATGCCTATTGTCAGGGTAGGTCAAGAGATTCAAGAGGTCAGAAAAGGATAGCACTGCTTAACAACACGGGAGAGGGGGAAGACAATTCAAAGAACATGAGAATGCTGACAGGAGTCCCATGTCTTTGAAGATAGACCTTTCTTTCATAGAAAATGAAAACAAACTAGAAACCAAAAGTGCCGATTTATGTTAAAAAAAATGAGGGGTTTATAAAAGCAAAAGCTTAGACGGTGGATGTGACAGCTGTGGTTGAAAGGAATGGTTGGATAAAAAAGTGTTACCAGTCAATCATTTCAATCGAGTATATGCTCCAGATAACTTTTAGGAAACCCCCAAAATCGAGGGAAGCAAGCAAGGCAAGCAACCAACCAACCAAACGACCAACCTTCGAACACTAGTGTATACTTTTGCCACCCAAGGCTGTGAAACCCAACTCTGTGTGCTAAGAGGAAGAAAATCAGCCTAAGGAGAATGAAGTGAAGATGAGACTATTTATACCAGAAACTAAATGCATTCAATTATTTTAAAATAGTACTAGGGAGGAGTGTGCTTTTGTGTCTGTGTGTGTGTGTGTGTATTTTTAGGTAGCAGAAAGGCCACCGGCTTGACATAGAAGAAACATCGCCTATTTAAATACGAGTAAGGAGTATTCCATTGTGTATATAGACCACAACTCCTTCATCCATTCGTCCCTTGATGGGCACTTAGAAACAATGAAAGCCAGCCATTTGTGACAACATGGATGGACATTGAGGGTATTATGCCAAGCGAAATAAGTCAGAGGGAGAAGGTCAAATACGGTACGATCTCACTCATAAGTAGAAGAAGAAAACCACAACAAATCAACACATAGAGACAGAGATTAGATTGGTGCTTACCAGAGGGGAGGAGGGGGGGTGGCGAAAGGGATGATTAGGCACATGTGTGTGGTGATGGACTGTAATTAGTATTTGGGTGGTGGACGTGGTGTAATCAATGCAGAAATAGCGGTATGCCTGAAATTTACACAATGTTACCAACCAATGTTACTGCAATTACAAAAACAAAAAAAGGAAGTAAATATAAATAGAAGTAAGGCGATGTGGAAGGACAGGATCCTTCCCATTTAATAGGTTGTTCTCAGACCGTGGGTTTCAGCAGGATTGTGTTAGAGAGCTGCCATACAGCAGAAGGTGTCAGGTGGGCAGGAAGGCTCCACGAAGGGGTCAATTTCGTTTGCAGGGGTGACGCCCTAACTGCGGAGCCTTCCCCAAAAGCATAAAACCCCCAACCTGGTACAGGAGCAAAGTTCTGATCTTGGCTCCAGAGGCCAAATGTCCAATCTGCCCGCTATGGCATCCTTACTCTCTGATTCTCTCTTTCATTTACTTATGTGTATATTCATTCATTTATTTATTCATTGATGTGTATATTTCTTAAACTATTTGCCCACATGTAGGTGCTCACTAGGTGGAGCCCGAGGGTGGATGCCAAGGGGACTGGACGTGGCCTAAGAGTCCCAGGAGGCTGTGTTCAATATATCCGAATCCCGGACCCTAGTTGTGAGGCACGGGACATCAGAGGGAGATGCCATCATCTTGTTGGGCTCATGGCGGCTCTCCCAGGTTTGGGTGCGGATCTCCTTGCAGAGAAAAGCACCTGCAACCTCACCGTAGAGTGCTACTCCTGCAGACGTGCTAGTTGTCAGACATCCACCAGCTCCCACTAGGACACCTCGTCTGGCAGGTTGTTCGTGAGCGTGGCAGCTGCCTTATGCAGAGCAGCCAGGGCCTCCTGAGAGCGCCCATATGTGTTTTCGCCCAGGACATCCATTGACAGTGTAGGCTCCGATGGCCCAGCCCCGGCTCTCAGACTCCTCTGCAGGAGTCAGCATTGCATCCTCACAGGACTGAAACCTGCCTCTTCGATGTAGCTACACCGTCCGCGGAAGGCCGGCACACAACGGAACTGAGGCTTCCAGGCACCCTGAGACAGCTTTCCTCTTCCCCTCTTAAAAGGGCCATTCCTCCAGGTGGCTTCCTTTGCTAAAGAGCCAGTCCCATTTGTCTTGAGCCCACCGTGGCCAGACTCTTGTTTCAGAAGCTCTATCCGAACACGTTCAGCCAGCGAAACACATTCTTTCCCTGTCTCTACAGAAATTACAGGTAGATTGTCTTATAGAGAGATATGGCCAAAGGGGAACCTAGGGGAGGAGAGATGGGCAGGGATTTTTAGGACTAGATATATCTATAGAGTGATACACTCTCTAGACAAATAGAGGTGGATGCAGATGTAGACAGAGATACAGATATAGTTGTGTATGGGCTTTCATTGGTCAATATCAGAATTCTTTCATTATTGGCCAAGTCTAATCACATGGGAGTAGGAAATATGGGCATGAAGCTAGTGTGTTCAGAATGTCTTACCTCAGAGCATACTGGGGAACGGTCTTGAGACAGAATGAGATAACCAGGGAAGTGAGCTACTGGCATTCACAGTATGCTTCAAAATGCTTTTGGGTGTTTGTGTGTGTGTGTGTGTGTGTGTGTGTGTGTGTGAGAGAGAGAGAGAGAGAGAGAGAGAGAGAGAGAGAGAGAGAGAGAAGAGAGAAAGAGACTCGGTGAGGAAGAGAGAGAGAGAGAGGCAGGGAGGGAGATTTAGAGATAAAGAGAGGGGCAAGGAGACCTGGAGGGTCGATTTTATGGCCTACATAATACCATCAGCCTTAGGGGTTGACATGACCTCTGCTGAGTATAATCTGTTCATAAAGAGTGTGCTGGGATTATTGTGGCACTTGTACTCAATGTATACAGCCTTGAGGAAGGCTTGCGCATTAGGCTGCCCAAATCGAAGGTAAGGTTGTTCACTGCGGGACGATTTTAGTGATTCCAATCTGGTATCTTTGTAGACAGAAGCTTTGAACTAGAGCTGGGCATCCCGACCTCCTTCTCGCACCGTCCCAGGCAAAGGAGGCATTGCCAATCTCCGAAGAATTGCATGACAGATGAGACAGAGGGCGTGTGGACCAAATCACAACCAAGAAGTCACATTACATTTTCAAAGATATTTTTATTGTACCTAAGGAGAGTCACATGCCACCTGAAAGTGCAAGAGGCATTGCTCAAAGTACCACTTGAAGGGAAGGGAGGAGCCATGGATGAAGGAAGACTGCCGAGGGGCTCTGAGATAACGGACACCTTCTCTACAAAACACTAGGAAAGAATATAGGGAGCTATTCATGCCCATACATGCACAAATGTGAAAATGACCGAAGAGTGAGCTTCATCCACTTTCCTGAGTGATTGCTTGGTGTTGCTATTGTATCTTTCCCTGCCGTTTTCTGTACAAGTTCAATGCTCCCAGGGAAACTCCTAGGCAAAGACTCCATGGGAGTATGGACTTGATCTTCAAATGAATCATTGATAGATGGAGACTGAAGTCGCTTCCAGGTGCCAGGTTCAAAACTCACAGCTAGCATAAAATCTCACCTTCCTGGACTCACTCGTTTAAGAAATGTAGCATGCCCTCCTTTTCTAAGCATGCCCCAAGCTGAGGTCATGTTTGACTTCCAGGCATGCCAGAAGGGAAACACGCGTGCGTGTGTCCTTCTTAGACCTATGGCCCTGGCCTCGATTGGGTTCCAGTTCCGGGATGGTCCAGATGGCCGAGGAGAGGAGGAGGTCACGTTTGTCCTGACAAGGCTTTAGCTCCATCAGACTTCAGGGAGGGCACCCACAGCCTGGTGCCCATGGTGCCTCCAGAGGCCCTGTGGAGCTTGGCAACAGTCGTGGAGACAATGCGGTGGGGCCCACAGGACAGGGGGACATGCTCCCTTTGGGATCCCAAGTGATGGACAATGCTTCCAGCCTTGGCCTCCCTCCTGACCACGCTGAGTGTTCCTTGTCTCTCCTCCTTCCTGGTCATGCTGGCTTGGCACCACTGGAGGAGAAACCTGAATGGGGGTGTGGGAAATGATGCCTTCCTGCCCCTAAATCGGAGGCCCTGGTGAGCATTGCAGCATGTCGAGCAGAGCCTGAAATTCTTCTCCGCTGAGAAGTTCTTCCGGTGTTCCTGGAGGCTCCTCTGCCTGCAGATCCCCATTCAGAAAAGGTTGTGCCTTTTCCTGAACCTCTGCATCTGCGAGGAGTTCATCTAAGAGGCTGGAGGTTTCTGCAGAGCGCTGGTGCTGTTGGCCTGGCGCAGGAGCGGGCTCTTTGGCCGATAACACCTGCTGCTGCCACACGTGTGTGTCAGTGTGCGCAGGCTGCAGAACTGCCCTTTCCTGAGGCTCCTCTCTGGCCGTGACAATCTGAGGCCCCTCGCCCCACTGCTGCATAGCGTGGGATGAGCCTGGCTGAGCCAGATCCTGCAACTGTTGCTTAGGATTGTCAGGGTCAGGCTGAGGGGAGTCTTGGAAGGGCAGCGCTGCCATGCCAGTGTGCTCATTGTGCTCCTGGCATATTCCTCGGTATGGGGGCAGGAGAGGAGGGTGAGTAGGCGGGAGAGCCCCTCCCAGAGTTGGTCTGGTTGACCAGTGGCACGCAAGTGTCCCAGGAGGGTGAGTGTTCTCCTTTCCCTGCACAGGCTGCGTGGGCAGGACCACCAGGGGCCCCGGGGACTGGCCCACAGAGGCAGCAGGAGAAAACCAAGGAAGGAAGCACGTCGGGCAGAGAGGAGGAGCTGCTATAGCAAGCGATTGGATGCTCCTGAGAGGATTGCAGGCAGGGAGAGGAGGTGAGCTGCTGGGGACAGTGGACAGGTTGCTTTGGTCCTGCAGAGCAGCCAGAGGAGGCCTGGCATTGGGGCCTTGCATCAAGGCTTTCACGGGTCCACTCCTGGTCTGCTCTGGGTGCCGAGCTCTTCGGTTCTGAAACCATACCTGGGACAGAAAAAGAGAGACATGGACATCAGAAGAAGTAAGGGATTCCAGCTCTATCTGCCCCCTGATCTGTCAGGCAGTGGGCAAAGTCCGTGAGGCCTAATCTCAAGGGGATTCTATCTATACCTTTCACCTGGTCCTTGCAAACTAGGTGCCCGTTCAGGGCAACTGCTGACATCTGCCTAACAGTGTGGATCCCACCTTGATTTTCTAGAATGGCAGGCCCTTCACACCCTGCTCCCTAGCTCTCTTGCCCTCTCACTCCCTGGGAGTCCATGCCTTCGTATCACCCACCTTATGAGCCTTGAGGTAAATTCTTAAGAGGCCCCCCTCCCCTTCCTTACCCAGAAGACTCCAAGTTGTCAGCTCTACAGGCCTTCCTCAAAACCAAGCTATCCCCTGTCTGCCAATGGCTGTGATGCAAATGAAAAGTCACCTTCTCTGGCTCAGATGCCTTTGCTGGTTCAGGCCTGGGTTGAAACCCATGCCTCCAGCACACATCTCCACTTGACACGTCTACAAGCCAATCAATTGTGGAGGGAGGTCCAGACACAGGCAGCCACCGAATCCAGGTGAACAACACCTGGGTCTAGAATGGGCCCTCGATTTCCATGGCTGCGTCAGAAAAGGAGCTCTCCCGAAGTGGTTCAGTTTCCTCCCCATCCATGGAGAACGGAGGCAAGAACACAGGGCCTTGTCAGCCCGTTGAAGCAGAGCCACAGGTTCTTGGATCCAAGTGAGAGTGTTTCAGAGGCTCTGTCTCGAAACAACTACGAACCTGCTTCCTAGTTTATGTACCCCAAACCACTGTCTCCATGACTTAGGGAGAGCAAGAGTTCACAACCAACCGTGAAGGTGCCCCCACCCCCAGCCAGGATAAGGCCAATGACCCTAGATGATTAGCTTATCTTCAGGGGGGAGGGGGCAGAAGGGAGGGGGAAAGGGCAAGAGTCGCGTGGTTGGCCGGGTCCCTACGGGCTCCTAGGGCCTCGAGGCCCAAGACACTGAGCAACGTGCCACCACCCACAGGACAGCTCCCCCCCTCACCACAAAGAAATCTCTGGGCCCAGATGCCAGCACTGCTAAGCTTGAGAAGCCCTGACAGACAGGGTTTTCTCAAAATAGCTAGCGGCCTTCACGGTTTCCCACTTTTGTCCTGCCACTGCTTTTACATGCATGGGCACAACCACCAATTGGATTTGGAAATTCCTCCTTCGGGTGGACTCTCACTCGCCAGGCCAGGGCTTTCCACACCATGTCTTGGCCCTGGATCAGCGGGATGACCCCAAAGAGCCCACTTTTAGCCGGCAGCAACTAAACGGCCAAGACCCCTTCCACGTGGGACAAACCGTGTGTCACACACTGAGAACTTACCTGAATTCTCGACTCTGGGATGCCTGTTAGTCTGGCCAGTTCTTCCCTGGCAGCAATGCCGGGAAATCGGTTCTTCTCGAAGTTTTGAACGAGGATCCTGGTTTGCGATGGAGTGATGCGTGTCCGCTGTCTCCTGCCTTCTTTTGGGTGGCATTCTAAAGGGGAACAAAGGAAGAAAAGAGGCATTTTAGGCGGATGGCACATTCAACGTGAAACAGAAATTGGTGTGTGTGTGTCTGTGTGTTTGTGTGGGCACGTGTATCTACATCTATATTTTTTTCCCACCACCTTTCCTCCCACTGAGTCCTCTGAGACAGTCATTGACCAGTGCTACGTAGCCCTTGGAGAAAACCCCCGAGGTGATGGGAGAAGAGGAATCTGCACTTCCTAGCAGTTTTGGGAGCAGAGGGTTCAAACCCTTCCTGGCCAAGAAACAGCCCGCTGGCCAAAGAGGGGCACGGTGCTCCTATCTGGAACACTGAGGGAGCCGGAAGAAGATATCTTTGGCTCTTCTCCTAAGCGCTCTTTGCCAAACATTTGGCAACCCCCTGCAGTGAGTTTTGCTTGGGAAGGAGATCCTCGGAGCAAATGCTTCTGGAATGCTGAGTACTCACTTGCAGTGCGAGCTTGAGGCTGCTCCACTCCATGCAATTGCCCTTCTCCCGCAGAGTCTGTGGACCCCAATCGGCCCTGCCTTAGATGTCTCCTGCGTTGGTTTTGAAACCAAATCTGAGTGCCAGAAGAAGAATCAATTGTTATGCAACTCTTGTCAGCAGAATTCCAGAGATCTTTTGCAGTGATTCAAAAGAGAACAAACAACCTAACTAACTAACTAAGAACTAACTAACTAACTGACTAAGGAAAACCCCGAAATAGCTGTCTGCCCAGAGTGGACACGTTTATAATTCGAAGGCACTATATTATCCAAAGGAGAATGCTTTCCTCTCCAAAGGAGAGCACGAAATGTGGGAAAAGACACCATCTGCAATCCGTGGAAAGGATCATTGCTTCTTTGGTCATCTCCCTGCTCTCCAAAGTGAATGCCCCTGATTGAGGAGACAATGCTTGCCTTGCCAAAGGCAGAACGAGCTCGCCAACGTGTCCTCACTCTCCCTCTCCTATTTTCTTGAACCATACCAGTTTCTCTCTCTGTCTTTCTGTCTCTCTTTCTCTCTGTCTGTCCATCTCTGTCTCTCTCTCTTCCTGTCCCTGTCTCTCTGTCTCTGTCTCTCTCTCTCCCCCCTCCCTCTTCTCTCCCTTGCTCTCTCTGGCTCTTTGCGCCTCATCTTTGCTGTGCTCAGTGCCTGATTACCGTTTCTTCACCTGTCTCTTGTTCCCACAGGCAGTACTATTTCCTGACACACAATACATGGGGAAGTGCCCCAGTAATAAATTCACTACAGCAGGAGGTCAATAATGACTAGCCTGTGCTGTTAGGGAGAGACTCATTCAGAGTTGGCTCTTACTGAGTTCATTCCACAGTCACCTCTAGGTTAGGAGGCTCTGACATACCCATACCTATTTTGGAACCGAGTGTCACTCTCATAAACAATGGGATGAGGTACGTTTTTCCTCAGTACCAGAGACAGAAGAGCAGTGGTTTTCTAAAATTTTCTTCCACCAATCATTTCTGACGGTTTCGTGTGGAAAATTTGACTACTCTCAGGAAAAATGTCTAGAGTGAAAGACATCCAATGTCTGTTGGCCTCTTCTAATGTCCCAGGCATTGTGCTCAAGTGTTACTTCTGATTCCTTGGTGACTTACTTCAAACCTGACAGGTGGTTCCTTGGGGGCAAGGAGTAAAGGGACAAATGCCGTGGCACAGCCAGCCTCATCCTTTATGGTTTCGGGGACTTTCCTGCCTGACCATGGATTCAAATGGGCCCAGAGACACTCAACCACCTATGGCCAAGTGCTGCCAAGGGAGGCACATTCAGTACTAGGATTTGAGTCAGTGTTGTCTTGGACACCCAGAAGGGGAGCGTCAAGAGCATGAAATAGGCCTCCTCCCGAGCAGGCCCTCAAATTGAAGTCCCCATACCCCGTGGCTCATCGGGGACTAGAGCAAATCCAAAAACCCCGCCTTCAATACCTGCCTCTGCTAAGTCGCCTTAAATTCTTGGTTGGCGATCTGAAGCCGGCTTCTCCTAGAGTGAGCGTGTACTTCCCAGCTGTCTCTTTGGTCAGGGGAGACATTAGGTTGACTTTCCTTTCTCTATCGACCACTGCTTGGACAATCATTCAATATGGGGTTGGGCTTTAAACTGTCCCATGTGCCCGACCCATTTGAAACCCTTGGTAGCACTAAAGCAAGTGTCAAAACAAAACAAAAACCGCTCTGAGAACCCGGGACACCCATCAACTCTTAACCAGAGGACTCAGTGCTGCAGGGTACTCCGTCTTCTGTAGTAGCGACGGCAGTGATCAAGCGCAACATATCACGACCATGTTGACCCCATGGCTTAAATCCTCTCGAGTGACCACATATGACTGAACGTTTGGCTCTCTGGTGAATGACCCAGTGTACTCCCTTCCTCCATCAGTGAGTACACCAAACCAAGATTTCCAGCGTTGGTGAAAGGCATAGACACGTGTCTTGTTGTTGTGATTGCGTTCTTCGCATGGCATGACACAAGCAGAAAAAAAGCTTCTAAGCCAACTCCCTGACCAAAGAGACTGACTGCAGATTGCTTAGCTCCGATTGTGTCTGTACCTTGAGCCTGGGAGAGGATGAGAGAGAAACTCAAGCCTACCTGGACTCTGGCTTCCGGAATGTCAATTTCTTGGGCCAGTCGTTCTCTGGTGGCGATCCCGGGGTAGGGGTTCTGTTGAAACAATGCTTGCAGAGCATCCCTTTGACTCGGATTCAAAACGGTCCTCCTTCGTCGGGATCCTCTTGGGTGCCGGCCTGTCAGAGAGAAGAGGGTAAACGTACTAGGAAGGCTTCCACAGGGATGCAAACCGGTGGTGCAAGCCTAGCTCTTCTCTTTACGCCATTTGGAACATTTCCACGTCTGAGGAGTGCTGTCCATTTTGAACTAAAGCATGCACCTAAGGTTACGTTGACTGGGAAACAGGCCGGTCCACAAGGAGGGCGCCTTGTGGAGAGGACGAGAGTCAACGACCTAGGGAAGGTACCAACCACACGCAAGTAATCCATATAATTACATGCAAACAGAATGGGGAAGCCACAGAAACAAGGGATGTTATTGGAAATAACAAGGAGCTCCTTTAAATTTTAGACAAACGGCAAGTCCCCCTTCCACAAGCATGCAACTTTTCGTCCATGTGAATGAAAGATATACTTCTAAAATTAGACATAAAATACTTGATAATTCATGTGCTGTTCTCTACCACCAGAGAGCCAACTTGAAGACTTTCAGTAGAGGAGCCATTGATGGAAATCACGGCTATCAACTCGGATTTTCATTCCAAGGAAGCCAGGTCCAAGCTTGTCTCGACACAATCCCTCTGTCGCCCACAAAGTGTCGCTGAAACAGAGCCCTAGACAATCGGTCCCTGCATCCAGCCTGGTAAGTGATATGTTCTTGAAAGCTAGAAAAGCATGAAGGCTCTTGGATGATCTGACTACAGAGCCGAGATGCAGATGGGAACTTACCGCTTAATGAGCTGCTCGAATCCATCTTGGGAGAGTCACTTGGATTCCACAGAGACGGCTGGCCAACTGAGCGGTACCCGGAAGCACAGGGCTTATCAAGGCCCAGCTTGGCCCGCCCCTATTTCTTTCAATAGCTTCCTATGGTAGCGCTTCATTCAATATTTATGACCTTGCGGGGATCCCACCAAACAGGTGGAAGTTGACCGTTAAGGGCCAGTTGAGAGGCTAGCGGGGACCTTTGCAACCGTCATAATCCTTTTCCCAGTATAACTTTGACTTCAGGCTGACGACTTTGCACACGTAGAAACAGTTTGCTCCCTGATACGTTCCATTCCTCTGGGTTTTCCGTGATTGCGGATAACGGTCGTATATCCAATGCGGAGAGCCTTGCTTTGATCGTGTACTTTGCACATTTCCCTCAGCATGCCCCGGAATGCACTTTTTTCCAACCTCGAAGCATTTCCTTTTACTTTCGGGTGAGGAACGAATACTTAAAATTCAACAGGTGAATCGTTTTCTGGGTTTTACCCATGAGTCATGCCCAAGGGCATTGAAGGCTAGGCTGAGGTCAACCCAGGTCATGCACGTCGAAATGGAGGCTGAAGCATTGTCTGCTGTCAAAACCTCAAAAGTCGGAATGAAACATAATACTTTTTATGGTTTGAAGGAAGGGAAACAGACTATCTCTAGCTGGTTTCTACTGTTCTTGATGCCTATTGTCAGGGTAGGTCAAGAGATTCAAGAGGTCAGAAAAGGATAGCACTGCTTAACAACACGGGAGAGGGGGAAGACAATTCAAAGAACATGAGAATGCTGACAGGAGTCCCATGTCTTTGAAGATAGACCTTTCTTTCATAGAAAATGAAAACAAACTAGAAACCAAAAGTGCCGATTTATGTTAAAAAAAATGAGGGGTTTATAAAAGCAAAAGCTTAGACGGTGGATGTGACAGCTGTGGTTGAAAGGAATGGTTGGATAAAAAAGTGTTACCAGTCAATCATTTCAATCGAGTATATGCTCCAGATAACTTTTAGGAAACCCCCAAAATCGAGGGAAGCAAGCAAGGCAAGCAACCAACCAACCAAACGACCAACCTTCGAACACTAGTGTATACTTTTGCCACCCAAGGCTGTGAAACCCAACTCTGTGTGCTAAGAGGAAGAAAATCAGCCTAAGGAGAATGAAGTGAAGATGAGACTATTTATACCAGAAACTAAATGCATTCAATTATTTTAAAATAGTACTAGGGAGGAGTGTGCTTTTGTGTCTGTGTGTGTGTGTGTGTATTTTTAGGTAGCAGAAAGGCCACCGGCTTGACATAGAAGAAACATCGCCTATTTAAATACGAGTAAGGAGTATTCCATTGTGTATATAGACCACAACTCCTTCATCCATTCGTCCCTTGATGGGCACTTAGAAACAATGAAAGCCAGCCATTTGTGACAACATGGATGGACATTGAGGGTATTATGCCAAGCGAAATAAGTCAGAGGGAGAAGGTCAAATACGGTACGATCTCACTCATAAGTAGAAGAAGAAAACCACAACAAATCAACACATAGAGACAGAGATTAGATTGGTGCTTACCAGAGGGGAGGAGGGGGGGTGGCGAAAGGGATGATTAGGCACATGTGTGTGGTGATGGACTGTAATTAGTATTTGGGTGGTGGACGTGGTGTAATCAATGCAGAAATAGCGGTATGCCTGAAATTTACACAATGTTACCAACCAATGTTACTGCAATTACAAAAACAAAAAAAGGAAGTAAATATAAATAGAAGTAAGGCGATGTGGAAGGACAGGATCCTTCCCATTTAATAGGTTGTTCTCAGACCGTGGGTTTCAGCAGGATTGTGTTAGAGAGCTGCCATACAGCAGAAGGTGTCAGGTGGGCAGGGAGGCTCCACGAAGGGGTCAATTTCGTTTGCAGGGGTGACGCCCTAACTGCGGAGCCTTCCCCAAAAGCATAAAACCCCCAACCTGGTACAGGAGCAAAGTTCTGATCTTGGCTCCAGAGGCCAAATGTCCAATCTGCCCGCTATGGCATCCTTACTCTCTGATTCTCTCTTTCATTTACTTATGTGTATATTCATTCATTTATTTATTCATTGATGTGTATATTTCTTAAACTATTTGCCCACATGTAGGTGCTCACTAGGTGGAGCCCGAGGGTGGATGCCAAGGGGACTGGACGTGGCCTAAGAGTCCCAGGAGGCTGTGTTCAATATATCCGAATCCCGGACCCTAGTTGTGAGGCACGGGACATCAGAGGGAGATGCCATCATCTTGTTGGGCTCATGGCGGCTCTCCCAGGTTTGGGTGCGGATCTCCTTGCAGAGAAAAGCACCTGCAACCTCACCGTAGAGTGCTACTCCTGCAGACGTGCTAGTTGTCAGACATCCACCAGCTCCCACTAGGACACCTCGTCTGGCAGGTTGTTCGTGAGCGTGGCAGCTGCCTTATGCAGAGCAGCCAGGGCCTCCTGAGAGCGCCCAGATGTGTTTTCGCCCAGGACATCCATTGACAGTGTAGGCTCCGATGGCCCAGCCCCGGCTCTCAGACTCCTCTGCAGGAGTCAGCATTGCATCCTCACAGGACTGAAACCTGCCTCTTCGATGTAGCTACACCGTCCGCGGAAGGCCGGCACACAACGGAACTGAGGCTTCCAGGCACCCTGAGACAGCTTTCCTCTTCCCCTCTTAAAAGGGCCATTCCTCCAGGTGGCTTCCTTTGCTAAAGAGCCAGTCCCATTTGTCTTGAGCCCACCGTGGCCAGACTCTTGTTTCAGAAGCTCTATCCGAACACGTTCAGCCAGCGAAACACATTCTTTCCCTGTCTCTACAGAAATTACAGGTAGATTGTCTTATAGAGAGATATGGCCAAAGGGGAACCTAGGGGAGGAGAGATGGGCAGGGATTTTTAGGACTAGATATATCTATAGAGTGATACACTCTCTAGACAAATAGAGGTGGATGCAGATGTAGACAGAGATACAGATATAGTTGTGTATGGGCTTTCATTGGTCAATATCAGAATTCTTTCATTATTGGCCAAGTCTAATCACATGGGAGTAGGAAATATGGGCATGAAGCTAGTGTGTTCAGAATGTCTTACCTCAGAGCATACTGGGGAACGGTCTTGAGACAGAATGAGATAACCAGGGAAGTGAGCTACTGGCATTCACAGTATGCTTCAAAATGCTTTTGGGTGTTTGTGTGTGTGTGTGTGTGTGTGTGTGTGTGAGAGAGAGAGAGAGAGAGAGAGAGAGAGAGAGAAAGAGAGAAAGAGACTCGGTGAGGAAGAGAGAGAGAGAGAGGCAGGGAGGGAGATTTAGAGATAAAGAGAGGGGCAAGGAGACCTGGAGGGTCGATTTTATGGCCTACATAATACCATCAGCCTTAGGGGTTGACATGACCTCTGCTGAGTATAATCTGTTCATAAAGAGTGTGCTGGGATTATTGTGGCACTTGTACTCAATGTATACAGCCTTGAGGAAGGCTTGCGCATTAGGCTGCCCAAATCGAAGGTAAGGTTGTTCACTGCGGGACGATTTTAGTGATTCCAATCTGGTATCTTTGTAGACAGAAGCTTTGAACTAGAGCTGGGCATCCCGACCTCCTTCTCGCACCGTCCCAGGCAAAGGAGGCATTGCCAATCTCCGAAGAATTGCATGACAGATGAGACAGAGGGCGTGTGGACCAAATCACAACCAAGAAGTCACATTACATTTTCAAAGATATTTTTATTGTACCTAAGGAGAGTCACATGCCACCTGAAAGTGCAAGAGGCATTGCTCAAAGTACCACTTGAAGGGAAGGGAGGAGCCATGGATGAAGGAAGACTGCCGAGGGGCTCTGAGATAACGGACACCTTCTCTACAAAACACTAGGAAAGAATATAGGGAGCTATTCATGCCCATACATGCACAAATGTGAAAATGACCGAAGAGTGAGCTTCATCCACTTTCCTGAGTGATTGCTTGGTGTTGCTATTGTATCTTTCCCTGCCGTTTTCTGTACAAGTTCAATGCTCCCAGGGAAACTCCTAGGCAAAGACTCCATGGGAGTATGGACTTGATCTTCAAATGAATCATTGATAGATGGAGACTGAAGTCGCTTCCAGGTGCCAGGTTCAAAACTCACAGCTAGCATAAAATCTCACCTTCCTGGACTCACTCGTTTAAGAAATGTAGCATGCCCTCCTTTTCTAAGCATGCCCCAAGCTGAGGTCATGTTTGACTTCCAGGCATGCCAGAAGGGAAACACGCGTGCGTGTGTCCTTCTTAGACCTATGGCCCTGGCCTCGATTGGGTTCCAGTTCCGGGATGGTCCAGATGGCCGAGGAGAGGAGGAGGTCACGTTTGTCCTGACAAGGCTTTAGCTCCATCAGACTTCAGGGAGGGCACCCACAGCCTGGTGCCCATGGTGCCTCCAGAGGCCCTGTGGAGCTTGGCAACAGTCGTGGAGACAATGCGGTGGGGCCCACAGGACAGGGGGACATGCTCCCTTTGGGATCCCAAGTGATGGACAATGCTTCCAGCCTTGGCCTCCCTCCTGACCACGCTGAGTGTTCCTTGTCTCTCCTCCTTCCTGGTCATGCTGGCTTGGCACCACTGGAGGAGAAGCCTGAATGGGGGTGTGGGAAATGATGCCTTCCTGCCCCTAAATCGGAGGCCCTGGTGAGCATTGCAGCATGTCGAGCAGAGCCTGAAATTCTTCTCCGCTGAGAAGTTCTTCCGGTGTTCCTGGAGGCTCCTCTGCCTGCAGATCCCCATTCAGAAAAGGTTGTGCCTTTTCCTGAACCTCTGCATCTGCGAGGAGTTCATCTAAGAGACTGGAGGTTTCTGCAGAGCGCTGGTGCTGTTGGCCTGGCGCAGGAGCGGGCTCTTTGGCCGATAACACCTGCTGCTGCCACACGTGTGTGTCAGTGTGCGCAGGCTGCAGAACTGCCCTTTCCTGAGGCTCCTCTCTGGCCGTGACAACCTGAGGCCCCTCGCCCCACTGCTGCATAGCGTGGGATGTGCCTGGCTGAGCCAGATCCTGCAACTGTTGCTTAGGATTGTCAGGGTCAGGCTGAGGGGAGTCTTGGAAGGGCAGCGCTGCCATGCCAGTGTGCTCATTGTGCTCCTGGCATATTCCTCGGTATGGGGGCAGGAGAGGAGGGTGAGTAGGCGGGAGAGCCCCTCCCAGAGTTGGTCTGGTTGACCAGTGGCACGCAAGTGTCCCAGGAGGGTGAGTGTTCTCCTTTCCCTGCACAGGCTGCGTGGGCAGGACCACCAGGGGCCCCGGGGACTGGCCCACAGAGGCAGCAGGAGAAAACCAAGGAAGGAAGCACGTCGGGCAGAGAGGAGGAGCTGCTATAGCAAGCGATTGGATGCTCCTGAGAGGATTGCAGGCAGGGAGAGGAGGTGAGCTGCTGGGGACAGTGGACAGGTTGCTTTGGTCCTGCAGAGCAGCCAGAGGAGGCCTGGCATTGGGGCCTTGCATCAAGGCTTTCACGGGTCCACTCCTGGTCTGCTCTGGGTGCCGAGCTCTTCGGTTCTGAAACCATACCTGGGACAGAAAAAGAGAGACATGGACATCAGAAGAAGTAAGGGATTCCAGCTCTATCTGCCCCCTGATCTGTCAGGCAGTGGGCAAAGTCCGTGAGGCCTAATCTCAAGGGGATTCTATCTATACCTTTCACCTGGTCCTTGCAAACTAGGTGCCCGTTCAGGGCAACTGCTGACATCTGCCTAACAGTGTGGATCCCACCTTGATTTTCTAGAATGGCAGGCCCTTCACACCCTGCTCCCTAGCTCTCTTGCCCTCTCACTCCCTGGGAGTCCATGCCTTCGTATCACCCACCTTATGAGCCTTGAGGTAAATTCTTAAGAGGCCCCCCTCCCCTTCCTTACCCAGAAGACTCCAAGTTGTCAGCTCTACAGGCCTTCCTCAAAACCAAGCTATCCCCTGTCTGCCAATGGCTGTGATGCAAATGAAAAGTCACCTTCTCTGGCTCAGATGCCTTTGCTGGTTCAGGCCTGGGTTGAAACCCATGCCTCCAGCACACATCTCCACTTGACACGTCTACAAGCCAATCAATTGTGGAGGGAGGTCCAGACACAGGCAGCCACCGAATCCAGGTGAACAACACCTGGGTCTAGAATGGGCCCTCGATTTCCATGGCTGCGTCAGAAAAGGAGCTCTCCCGAAGTGGTTCAGTTTCCTCCCCATCCATGGAGAACGGAGGCAAGAACACAGGGCCTTGTCAGCCCGTTGAAGCAGAGCCACAGGTTCTTGGATCCAAGTGAGAGTGTTTCAGAGGCTCTGTCTCGAAACAACTACGAACCTGCTTCCTAGTTTATGTACCCCAAACCACTGTCTCCATGACTTAGGGAGAGCAAGAGTTCACAACCAACCGTGAAGGTGCCCCCACCCCCAGCCAGGATAAGGCCAATGACCCTAGATGATTAGCTTATCTTCAGGGGGGAGGGGGCAGAAGGGAGGGGGAAAGGGCTAGAGTCGCGTGGTTGGCCGGGTCCCTACGGGCTCCTAGGGCCTCGAGGCCCAAGACACTGAGCAACGTGCCACCACCCACAGGACAGCTCCCCCCCTCACCACAAAGAAATCTCTGGGCCCAGATGCCAGCACTGCTAAGCTTGAGAAGCCCTGACAGACAGGGTTTTCTCAAAATAGCTAGCGGCCTTCACGGTTTCCCACTTTTGTCCTGCCACTGCTTTTACATGCATGGGCACAACCACCAATTGGATTTGGAAATTCCTCCTTCGGGTGGACTCTCACTCGCCAGGCCAGGGCTTTCCACACCATGTCTTGGCCCTGGATCAGCGGGATGACCCCAAAGAGCCCACTTTTAGCCGGCAGCAACTAAACGGCCAAGACCCCTTCCACGTGGGACAAACCGTGTGTCACACACTGAGAACTTACCTGAATTCTCGACTCTGGGATGCCTGTTAGTCTGGCCAGTTCTTCCCTGGCAGCAATGCCGGGAAATCGGTTCTTCTCGAAGTTTTGAACGAGGATCCTGGTTTGCGATGGAGTGATGCGTGTCCGCTGTCTCCTGCCTTCTTTTGGGTGGCATTCTAAAGGGGAACAAAGGAAGAAAAGAGGCATTTTAGGCGGATGGCACATTCAACGTGAAACAGAAATTAGTGTGTGTGTGTCTGTGTGTTTGTGTGGGCACGTGTATCTACATCTATATTTTTTTTCCCACCACCTTTCCTCCCACTGAGTCCTCTGAGACAGTCATTGACCAGTGCTACGTAGCCCTTGGAGAAAACCCCCGAGGTGATGGGAGAAGAGGAATCTGCACTTCCTAGCAGTTTTGGGAGCAGAGGGTTCAAACCCTTCCTGGCCAAGAAACAGCCCGCTGGCCAAAGAGGGGCACGGTGCTCCTATCTGGAACACTGAGGGAGCCGGAAGAAGATATCTTTGGCTCTTCTCCTAAGCGCTCTTTGCCAAACATTTGGCAACCCCCTGCAGTGAGTTTTGCTTGGGAAGGAGATCCTCGGAGCAAATGCTTCTGGAATGCTGAGTACTCACTTGCAGTGCGAGCTTGAGGCTGCTCCACTCCATGCAATTGCCCTTCTCCCGCAGAGTCTGTGGACCCCAATCGGCCCTGCCTTAGATGTCTCCTGCGTTGGTTTTGAAACCAAATCTGAGTGCCAGAAGAAGAATCAATTGTTATGCAACTCTTGTCAGCAGAATTCCAGAGATCTTTTGCAGTGATTCAAAAGAGAACAAACAACCTAACTAACTAACTAAGAACTAACTAACTAACTGACTAAGGAAAACCCCGAAATAGCTGTCTGCCCAGAGTGGACACGTTTATAATTCGAAGGCACTATATTATCCAAAGGAGAATGCTTTCCTCTCCAAAGGAGAGCACGAAATGTGGGAAAAGACACCATCTGCAATCCGTGGAAAGAATCATTGCTTCTTTGGTCATCTCCCTGCTCTCCAAAGTGAATGCCCCTGATTGAGGAGACAATGCTTGCCTTGCCAAAGGCAGAACGAGCTCGCCAACGTGTCCTCACTCTCCCTCTCCTATTTTCTTGAACCATACCAGTTTCTCTCTCTGTCTTTCTGTCTCTCTTTCTCTCTGTCTGTCCATCTCTGTCTCTCTCTCTTCCTGTCCCTGTCTCTCTGTCTCTGTCTCTCTCTCTCCCCCCTCCCTCTTCTCTCCCTTGCTCTCTCTGGCTCTTTGCGCCTCATCTTTGCTGTGCTCAGTGCCTGATTACCGTTTCTTCACCTGTCTCTTGTTCCCACAGGCAGTACTATTTCCTGACACACAATACATGGGGAAGTGCCCCAGTAATAAATTCACTACAGCAGGAGGTCAATAATGACTAGCCTGTGCTGTTAGGGAGAGACTCATTCAGAGTTGGCTCTTACTGAGTTCATTCCACAGTCACCTCTAGGTTAGGAGGCTCTGACATACCCATACCTATTTTGGAACCGAGTGTCACTCTCATAAACAATGGGATGAGGTACGTTTTTCCTCAGTACCAGAGACAGAAGAGCAGTGGTTTTCTAAAATTTTCTTCCACCAATCATTTCTGACGGTTTCGTGTGGAAAATTTGACTACTCTCAGGAAAAATGTCTAGAGTGAAAGACATCCAATGTCTGTTGGCCTCTTCTAATGTCCCAGGCATTGTGCTCAAGTGTTACTTCTGATTCCTTGGTGACTTACTTCAAACCTGACAGGTGGTTCCTTGGGGGCAAGGAGTAAAGGGACAAATGCCGTGGCACAGCCAGCCTCATCCTTTATGGTTTCGGGGACTTTCCTGCCTGACCATGGATTCAAATGGGCCCAGAGACACTCAACCACCTATGGCCAAGTGCTGCCAAGGGAGGCACATTCAGTACTAGGATTTGAGTCAGTGTTGTCTTGGACACCCAGAAGGGGAGCGTCAAGAGCATGAAATAGGCCTCCTCCCGAGCAGGCCCTCAAATTGAAGTCCCCATACCCCGTGGCTCATCGGGGACTAGAGCAAATCCAAAAACCCCGCCTTCAATACCTGCCTCTGCTAAGTCGCCTTAAATTCTTGGTTGGCGATCTGAAGCCGGCTTCTCCTAGAGTGAGCGTGTACTTCCCAGCTGTCTCTTTGGTCAGGGGAGACATTAGGTTGACTTTCCTTTCTCTATCGACCACTGCTTGGACAATCATTCAATATGGGGTTGGGCTTTAAACTGTCCCATGTGCCCGACCCATTTGAAACCCTTGGTAGCACTAAAGCAAGTGTCAAAACAAAACAAAAACCGCTCTGAGAACCCGGGACACCCATCAACTCTTAACCAGAGGACTCAGTGCTGCAGGGTACTCCGTCTTCTGTAGTAGCGACGGCAGTGATCAAGCGCAACATATCACGACCATGTTGACCCCATGGCTTAAATCCTCTCGAGTGACCACATATGACTGAACGTTTGGCTCTCTGGTGAATGACCCAGTGTACTCCCTTCCTCCATCAGTGAGTACACCAAACCAAGATTTCCAGCGTTGGTGAAAGTCATAGACACGTGTCTTGTTGTTGTGATTGCGTTCTTCGCATGGCATGACACAAGCAGAAAAAAAGCTTCCAAGCCAACTCCCTGACCAAAGAGACTGACTGCAGATTGCTTAGCTCCGATTGTGTCTGTACCTTGAGCCTGGGAGAGGATGAGAGAGAAACTCAAGCCTACCTGGACTCTGGCTTCCGGAATGTCAATTTCTTGGGCCAGTCGTTCTCTGGTGGCGATCCCGGGGTAGGGGTTCTGTTGAAACAATGCTTGCAGAGCATCCCTTTGACTCGGATTCAAAACGGTCCTCCTTCGTCGGGATCCTCGTGGGTGCCGGCCTGTCAGAGAGAAGAGGGTAAACGTACTAGGAAGGCTTCCACAGGGATGCAAACCGGTGGTGCAAGCCTAGCTCTTCTCTTTACGCCATTTGGAACATTTCCACGTCTGAGGAGTGCTGTCCATTTTGAACTAAAGCATGCACCTAAGGTTACGTTGACTGGGAAACAGGCCGGTCCACAAGGAGGGCGCCTTGTGGAAAGGACGAGAGTCAACGACCTAGGGAAGGTACCAACCACACGCAAGTAATCCATATAATTACATGCAAACAGAATGGGGAAGCCACAGAAACAAGGGATGTTATTGGAAATAACAAGGAGCTCCTTTAAATTTTAGACAAACGGCAAGTCCCCCTTCCACAAGCATGCAACTTTTCGTCCATGTGAATGAAAGATATACTTCTAAAATTAGACATAAAATACTTGATAATTCATGTGCTGTTCTCTACCACCAGAGAGCCAACTTGAAGACTTTCAGTAGAGGAGCCATTGATGGAAATCACGGCTATCAACTCGGATTTTCATTCCAAGGAAGCCAGGTCCAAGCTTGTCTCGACACAATCCCTCTGTCGCCCACAAAGTGTCGCTGAAACAGAGCCCTAGACAATCGGTCCCTGCATCCAGCCTGGTAAGTGATATGTTCTTGAAAGCTAGAAAAGCATGAAGGCTCTTGGATGATCTGACTACAGAGCCGAGATGCAGATGGGAACTTACCGCTTAATGAGCTGCTCGAATCCATCTTGGGAGAGTCACTTGGATTCCACAGAGACGGCTGGCCAACTGAGCGGTACCCGGAAGCACAGGGCTTATCAAGGCCCAGCTTGGCCCGCCCCTATTTCTTTCAATAGCTTCCTATGGTAGCGCTTCATTCAATATTTATGACCTTGCGGGGATCCCACCAAACAGGTGGAAGTTGACCGTTAAGGGCCAGTTGAGAGGCTAGCGGGGACCTTTGCAACCGTCATAATCCTTTTCCCAGTATAACTTTGACTTCAGGCTGACGACTTTGCACACGTAGAAACAGTTTGCTCCCTGATACATTCCATTCCTCTGGGTTTTCCGTGATTGCGGATAACGGTCGTATATCCAATGCGGAGAGCCTTGCTTTGATCGTGTACTTTGCACATTTCCCTCAGCATGCCCCGGAATGCACTTTTTTCCAACCTCGAAGCATTTCCTTTTACTTTCGGGTGAGGAACGAATACTTAAAATTCAACAGGTGAATCGTTTTCTGGGTTTTACCCATGAGTCATGCCCAAGGGCATTGAAGGCTAGGCTGAGGTCAACCCAGGTCATGCACGTCGAAATGGAGGCTGAAGCATTGTCTGCTGTCAAAACCTCAAAAGTCGGAATGAAACATAATACTTTTTATGATTTGAAGGAAGGGAAACAGACTATCTCTAGCTGGTTTCTACTGTTCTTGATGCCTATTGTCAGGGTAGGTCAAGAGATTCAAGAGGTCAGAAAAGGATAGCACTGCTTAACAACACGGGAGAGGGGGAAGACAATTCAAAGAACATGAGAATGCTGACAGGAGTCCCATGTCTTTGAAGATAGACCTTTCTTTCATAGAAAATGAAAACAAACTAGAAACCAAAAGTGCCGATTTATGTTAAAAAAAATGAGGGGTTTATAAAAGCAAAAGCTTAGACGGTGGATGTGACAGCTGTGGTTGAAAGGAATGGTTGGATAAAAAAGTGTTACCAGTCAATCATTTCAATCGAGTATATGCTCCAGATAACTTTTAGGAAACCCCCAAAATCGAGGGAGGCAAGCAAGGCAAGCAACCAACCAACCAAACGACCAACCTTCGAACACTAGTGTATACTTTTGCCACCCAAGGCTGTGAAACCCAACTCTGTGTGCTAAGAGGAAGAAAATCAGCCTAAGGAGAATGAAGTGAAGATGAGACTTTTTATACCAGAAACTAAATGCATTCAATTATTTTAAAATAGTACTAGGGAGGAGTGTGCTTTTGTGTCTGTGTGTGTGTGTGTGTATTTTTAGGTAGCAGAAAGGCCACCGGCTTGACATAGAAGAAACATCGCCTATTTAAATACGAGTAAGGAGTATTCCATTGTGTATATAGACCACAACTCCTTCATCCATTCGTCCCTTGATGGGCACTTAGAAACAATGAAAGCCAGCCATTTGTGACAACATGGATGGACATTGAGGGTATTATGCCAAGCGAAATAAGTCAGAGGGAGAAGGTCAAATACGGTACGATCTCACTCATAAGTAGAAGAAGAAAACCACAACAAATCAACACATAGAGACAGAGATTAGATTGGTGCTTACCAGAGGGGAGGAGGGGGGGTGGCGAAAGGGATGATTAGGCACATGTGTGTGGTGATAGACTGTAATTAGTATTTGGGTGGTGGACGTGGTGTAATCAATGCAGAAATAGCGGTATGCCTGAAATTTACACAATGTTACCAACCAATGTTACTGCAATTACAAAAACAAAAAAAGGAAGTAAATATAAATAGAAGTAAGGCGATGTGGAAGGACAGGATCCTTCCCATTTAATAGGTTGTTCTCAGACCGTGGGTTTCAGCAGGATTGTGTTAGAGAGCTGCCATACAGCAGAAGGTGTCAGGTGGGCAGGGAGGCTCCACGAAGGGGTCAATTTCGTTTGCAGGGGTGACGCCCTAACTGCGGAGCCTTCCCCAAAAGCATAAAACCCCCAACCTGGTACAGGAGCAAAGTTCTGATCTTGGCTCCAGAGGCCAAATGTCCAATCTGCCCGCTATGGCATCCTTACTCTCTGATTCTCTCTTTCATTTACTTATGTGTATATTCATTCATTTATTTATTCATTGATGTGTATATTTCTTAAACTATTTGCCCACATGTAGGTGCTCACTAGGTGGAGCCCGAGGGTGGATGCCAAGGGGACTGGACATGGCCTAAGAGTCCCAGGAGGATGTGTTCAATATATCCGAATCCCGGACCCTAGTTGTGAGGCACGGGACATCAGAGGGCGATGCCATCATTTTGTTGGGCTCATGGCGGCTCTCCCAGGTTTGGGTGCGGATCTCCTTGCAGAGAAAAGCACCTGCAACCTCACCGTAGAGTGCTACTCCTGCAGACGTGCTAGTTGTCAGACATCCACCAGCTCCCACTAGGACACCTCGTCTGGCAGGTTGTTCGTGAGCGTGGCAGCTGCCTTATGCAGAGCAGCCAGGGCCTCCTGAGAGCGCCCAGATGTGTTTTCGCCCAGGACATCCATTGACAGTGTAGGCTCCAATGGCCCAGCCCCGGCTCTCAGACTCCTCTGCAGGAGTCAGCATTGCATCCTCACAGGACTGAAACCTGCCTCTTCGATGTAGCTACACCGTCCGCGGAAGGCCGGCACACAACGGAACTGAGGCTTCCAGGCACCCTGAGACAGCTTTCCTCTTCCCCTCTTAAAAGGGCCATTCCTCCAGGTGGCTTCCTTTGCTAAAGAGCCAGTCCCATTTGTCTTGAGCCCACCGTGGCCAGACTCTTGTTTCAGAAGCTCTATCCGAACACGTTCAGCCAGCGAAACACATTCTTTCCCTGTCTCTACAGAAATTACAGGTAGATTGTCTTATAGAGAGATATGGCCAAAGGGGAACCTAGGGGAGGAGAGATGGGCAGGGATTTTTAGGACTAGATATATCTATAGAGTGATACACTCTCTAGACAAATAGAGGTGGATGCAGATGTAGACAGAGATACAGATATAGTTGTGTATGGGCTTTCATTGGTCAATATCAGAATTCTTTCATTATTGGCCAAGTCTAATCACATGGGAGTAGGAAATATGGGCATGAAGCTAGTGTGTTCAGAATGTCTTACCTCAGAGCATACTGGGGAACGGTCTTGAGACAGAATGAGATAACCAGGGAAGTGAGCTACTGGCATTCACAGTATGCTTCAAAATGCTTTTGGGTGTTTGTGTGTGTGTGTGTTTGTGTGTGTGTGTGTGTGAGAGAGAGAGAGAGAGAGAGAGAGAGAGAGAAAGAGAGAAAGAGACTCGGTGAGGAAGAGAGAGAGAGAGAGGCAGGGAGGGAGATTTAGAGATAAAGAGAGGGGCAAGGAGACCTGGAGGGTCGATTTTATGGCCTACATAATACCATCAGCCTTAGGGGTTGACATGACCTCTGCTGAGTATAATCTGTTCATAAAGAGTGTGCTGGGATTATTGTGGCACTTGTACTCAATGTATACAGCCTCGAGGAAGGCTTGCGCATTAGGCTGCCCAAATCGAAGGTAAGGTTGTTCACTGCGGGACGATTTTAGTGATTCCAATCTGGTATCTTTGTAGACAGAAGCTTTGAACTAGAGCTGGGCATCCCGACCTCCTTCTCGCACCGTCCCAGGCAAAGGAGGCATTGCCAATCTCCGAAGAATTGCATGACAGATGAGACAGAGGGCGTGTGGACCAAATCACAACCAAGAAGTCACATTACATTTTCAAAGATATTTTTATTGTACCTAAGGAGAGTCACATGCCACCTGAAAGTGCAAGAGGCATTGCTCAAAGTACCACTTGAAGGGAAGGGAGGAGCCATGGATGAAGGAAGACTGCCGAGGGGCTCTGAGATAACGGACACCTTCTCTACAAAACACTAGGAAAGAATATAGGGAGCTATTCATGCCCATACATGCACAAATGTGAAAATGACCGAAGAGTGAGCTTCATCCACTTTCCTGAGTGATTGCTTGGTGTTGCTATTGTATCTTTCCCTGCCGTTTTCTGTACAAGTTCAATGCTCCCAGGGAAACTCCTAGGCAAAGACTCCATGGGAGTATGGACTTGATCTTCAAATGAATCATTGATAGATGGAGACTGAAGTCGCTTCCAGGTGCCAGGTTCAAAACTCACAGCTAGCATAAAATCTCACCTTCCTGGACTCACTCGTTTAAGAAATGTAGCATGCCCTCCTTTTCTAAGCATGCCCCAAGCTGAGGTCATGTTTGACTTCCAGGCATGCCAGAAGGGAAACACGCGTGCGTGTGTCCTTCTTAGACCTATGGCCCTGGCCTCGATTGGGTTCCAGTTCCGGGATGGTCCAGATGGCCGAGGAGAGGAGGAGGTCACGTTTGTCCTGACAAGGCTTTAGCTCCATCAGACTTCAGGGAGGGCACCCACAGCCTGGTGCCCATGGTGCCTCCAGAGGCCCTGTGGAGCTTGGCAACAGTCGTGGAGACAACGCGGTGGGGCCCACAGGACAGGGGGACATGCTCCCTTTGGGATCCCAAGTGATGGACAATGCTTCCAGCCTTGGCCTCCCTCCTGACCACGCTGAGTGTTCCTTGTCTCTCCTCCTTCCTGGTCATGCTGGCTTGGCACCACTGGAGGAGAAGCCTGAATGGGGGTGTGGGAAATGATGCCTTCCTGCCCCTAAATCGGAGGCCCTGGTGAGCATTGCAGCATGTCGAGCAGAGCCTGAAATTCTTCTCCGCTGAGAAGTTCTTCCGGTGTTCCTGGAGGCTCCTCTGCCTGCAGATCCCCATTCAGAAAAGGTTGTGCCTTTTCCTGAACCTCTGCATCTGCGAGGAGTTCATCTAAGAGGCTGGAGGTTTCTGCAGAGCGCTGGTGCTGTTGGCCTGGCGCAGGAGCGGGCTCTTTGGCCGATAACACCTGCTGCTGCCACACGTGTGTGTCAGTGTGCGCAGGCTGCAGAACTGCCCTTTCCTGAGGCTCCTCTCTGGCCGTGACAACCTGAGGCCCCTCGCCCCACTGCTGCATAGCGTGGGATGTGCCTGGCTGAGCCAGATCCTGCAACTGTTGCTTAGGATTGTCAGGGTCAGGCTGAGGGGAGTCTTGGAAGGGCAGCGCTGCCATGCCAGTGTGCTCATTGTGCTCCTGGCATATTCCTCGGTATGGGGGCAGGAGAGGAGGGTGAGTAGGCGGGAGAGCCCCTCCCAGAGTTGGTCTGGTTGACCAGTGGCACGCAAGTGTCCCAGGAGGGTGAGTGTTCTCCTTTCCCTGCACAGGCTGCGTGGGCAGGACCACCAGGGGCCCCGGGGACTGGCCCACAGAGGCAGCAGGAGAAAACCAAGGAAGGAAGCACGTCGGGCAGAGAGGAGGAGCTGCTATAGCAAGCGATTGGATGCTCCTGAGAGGATTGCAGGCAGGGAGAGGAGGTGAGCTGCTGGGGACAGTGGACAGGTTGCTTTGGTCCTGCAGAGCAGCCAGAGGAGGCCTGGCATTGGGGCCTTGCATCAAGGCTTTCACGGGTCCACTCCTGGTCTGCTCTGGGTGCCGAGCTCTTCGGTTCTGAAACCATACCTGGGACAGAAAAAGAGAGACATGGACATCAGAAGAAGTAAGGGATTCCAGCTCTATCTGCCCCCTGATCTGTCAGGCAGTGGGCAAAGTCCGTGAGGCCTAATCTCAAGGGGATTCTATCTATACCTTTCACCTGGTCCTTGCAAACTAGGTGCCCGTTCAGGGCAACTGCTGACATCTGCCTAACAGTGTGGATCCCACCTTGATTTTCTAGAATGGCAGGCCCTTCACACCCTGCTCCCTAGCTCTCTTGCCCTCTCACTCCCTGGGAGTCCATGCCTTCGTATCACCCACCTTATGAGCCTTGAGGTAAATTCTTAAGAGGCCCCCCTCCCCTTCCTTACCCAGAAGACTCCAAGTTGTCAGCTCTACAGGCCTTCCTCAAAACCAAGCTATCCCCTGTCTGCCAATGGCTGTGATGCAAATGAAAAGTCACCTTCTCTGGCTCAGATGCCTTTGCTGGTTCAGGCCTGGGTTGAAACCCATGCCTCCAGCACACATCTCCACTTGACACGTCTACAAGCCAATCAATTGTGGAGGGAGGTCCAGACACAGGCAGCCACCGAATCCAGGTGAACAACACCTGGGTCTAGAATGGGCCCTCGATTTCCATGGCTGCGTCAGAAAAGGAGCTCTCCCGAAGTGGTTCAGTTTCCTCCCCATCCATGGAGAACGGAGGCAAGAACACAGGGCCTTGTCAGCCCGTTGAAGCAGAGCCACAGGTTCTTGGATCCAAGTGAGAGTGTTTCAGAGGCTCTGTCTCGAAACAACTACGAACCTGCTTCCTAGTTTATGTACCCCAAACCACTGTCTCCATGACTTAGGGAGAGCAAGAGTTCACAACCAACCGTGAAGGTGCCCCCACCCCCAGCCAGGATAAGGCCAATGACCCTAGATGATTAGCTTATCTTCAGGGGGGAGGGGGCAGAAGGGAGGGGGAAAGGGCTAGAGTCGCGTGGTTGGCCGGGTCCCTACGGGCTCCTAGGGCCTCGAGGCCCAAGACACTGAGCAACGTGCCACCACCCACAGGACAGCTCCCCCCCTCACCACAAAGAAATCTCTGGGCCCAGATGCCAGCACTGCTAAGCTTGAGAAGCCCTGACAGACAGGGTTTTCTCAAAATAGCTAGCGGCCTTCACGGTTTCCCACTTTTGTCCTGCCACTGCTTTTACATGCATGGGCACAACCACCAATTGGATTTGGAAATTCCTCCTTCGGGTGGACTCTCACTCGCCAGGCCAGGGCTTTCCACACCATGTCTTGGCCCTGGATCAGCGGGATGACCCCAAAGAGCCCACTTTTAGCCGGCAGCAACTAAACGGCCAAGACCCCTTCCACGTGGGACAAACCGTGTGTCACACACTGAGAACTTACCTGAATTCTCGACTCTGGGATGCCTGTTAGTCTGGCCAGTTCTTCCCTGGCAGCAATGCCGGGAAATCGGTTCTTCTCGAAGTTTTGAACGAGGATCCTGGTTTGCGATGGAGTGATGCGTGTCCGCTGTCTCCTGCCTTCTTTTGGGTGGCATTCTAAAGGGGAACAAAGGAAGAAAAGAGGCATTTTAGGCGGATGGCACATTCAACGTGAAACAGAAATTAGTGTGTGTGTGTCTGTGTGTTTGTGTGGGCACGTGTATCTACATCTATATTTTTTTTCCCACCACCTTTCCTCCCACTGAGTCCTCTGAGACAGTCATTGACCAGTGCTACGTAGCCCTTGGAGAAAACCCCCGAGGTGATGGGAGAAGAGGAATCTGCACTTCCTAGCAGTTTTGGGAGCAGAGGGTTCAAACCCTTCCTGGCCAAGAAACAGCCCGCTGGCCAAAGAGGGGCACGGTGCTCCTATCTGGAACACTGAGGGAGCCGGAAGAAGATATCTTTGGCTCTTCTCCTAAGCGCTCTTTGCCAAACATTTGGCAACCCCCTGCAGTGAGTTTTGCTTGGGAAGGAGATCCTCGGAGCAAATGCTTCTGGAATGCTGAGTACTCACTTGCAGTGCGAGCTTGAGGCTGCTCCACTCCATGCAATTGCCCTTCTCCCGCAGAGTCTGTGGACCCCAATCGGCCCTGCCTTAGATGTCTCCTGCGTTGGTTTTGAAACCAAATCTGAGTGCCAGAAGAAGAATCAATTGTTATGCAACTCTTGTCAGCAGAATTCCAGAGATCTTTTGCAGTGATTCAAAAGAGAACAAACAACCTAACTAACTAAGAACTAACTAACTAACTGACTAAGGAAAACCCCGAAATAGCTGTCTGCCCAGAGTGGACACGTTTATAATTCGAAGGCACTATATTATCCAAAGGAGAATGCTTTCCTCTCCAAAGGAGAGCACGAAATGTGGGAAAAGACACCATCTGCAATCCGTGGAAAGAATCACTGCTTCTTTGGTCATCTCCCTGCTCTCCAAAGTGAATGCCCCTGATTGAGGAGACAATGCTTGCCTTGCCAAAGGCAGAACGAGCTCGCCAACGTGTCCTCACTCTCCCTCTCCTATTTTCTTGAACCATACCAGTTTCTCTCTCTGTCTTTCTGTCTCTCTTTCTCTCTGTCTGTCCATCTCTGTCTCTCTCTCTTCCTGTCCCTGTCTCTCTGTCTCTGTCTCTCTCTCTCCCCCCTCCCTCTTCTCTCCCTTGCTCTCTCTGGCTCTTTGCGCCTCATCTTTGCTGTGCTCAGTGCCTGATTACCGTTTCTTCACCTGTCTCTTGTTCCCACAGGCAGTACTATTTCCTGACACACAATACATGGGGAAGTGCCCCAGTAATAAATTCACTACAGCAGGAGGTCAATAATGACTAGCCTGTGCTGTTAGGGAGAGACTCATTCAGAGTTGGCTCTTACTGAGTTCATTCCACAGTCACCTCTAGGTTAGGAGGCTCTGACATACCCATACCTATTTTGGAACCGAGTGTCACTCTCATAAACAATGGGATGAGGTACGTTTTTCCTCAGTACCAGAGACAGAAGAGCAGTGGTTTTCTAAAATTTTCTTCCACCAATCATTTCTGACGGTTTCGTGTGGAAAATTTGACTACTCTCAGGAAAAATGTCTAGAGTGAAAGACATCCAATGTCTGTTGGCCTCTTCTAATGTCCCAGGCATTGTGCTCAAGTGTTACTTCTGATTCCTTGGTGACTTACTTCAAACCTGACAGGTGGTTCCTTGGGGGCAAGGAGTAAAGGGACAAATGCCGTGGCACAGCCAGCCTCATCCTTTATGGTTTCGGGGACTTTCCTGCCTGACCATGGATTCAAATGGGCCCAGAGACACTCAACCACCTATGGCCAAGTGCTGCCAAGGGAGGCACATTCAGTACTAGGATTTGAGTCAGTGTTGTCTTGGACACCCAGAAGGGGAGCGTCAAGAGCATGAAATAGGCCTCCTCCCGAGCAGGCCCTCAAATTGAAGTCCCCATACCCCGTGGCTCATCGGGGACTAGAGCAAATCCAAAAACCCCGCCTTCAATACCTGCCTCTGCTAAGTCGCCTTAAATTCTTGGTTGGCGATCTGAAGCCGGCTTCTCCTAGAGTGAGCGTGTACTTCCCAGCTGTCTCTTTGGTCAGGGGAGACATTAGGTTGACTTTCCTTTCTCTATCGACCACTGCTTGGACAATCATTCAATATGGGGTTGGGCTTTAAACTGTCCCATGTGCCCGACCCATTTGAAACCCTTGGTAGCACTAAAGCAAGTGTCAAAACAAAACAAAAACCGCTCTGAGAACCCGGGACACCCATCAACTCTTAACCAGAGGACTCAGTGCTGCAGGGTACTCCGTCTTCTGTAGTAGCGACGGCAGTGATCAAGCGCAACATATCACGACCATGTTGACCCCATGGCTTAAATCCTCTCGAGTGACCACATATGACTGAACGTTTGGCTCTCTGGTGAATGACCCAGTGTACTCCCTTCCTCCATCAGTGAGTACACCAAACCAAGATTTCCAGCGTTGGTGAAAGTCATAGACACGTGTCTTGTTGTTGTGATTGCGTTCTTCGCATGGCATGACACAAGCAGAAAAAAAGCTTCCAAGCCAACTCCCTGACCAAAGAGACTGACTGCAGATTGCTTAGCTCCGATTGTGTCTGTACCTTGAGCCTGGGAGAGGATGAGAGAGAAACTCAAGCCTACCTGGACTCTGGCTTCCGGAATGTCAATTTCTTGGGCCAGTCGTTCTCTGGTGGCGATCCCGGGGTAGGGGTTCTGTTGAAACAATGCTTGCAGAGCATCCCTTTGACTCGGATTCAAAACGGTCCTCCTTCGTCGGGATCCTCGTGGGTGCCGGCCTGTCAGAGAGAAGAGGGTAAACGTACTAGGAAGGCTTCCACAGGGATGCAAACCGGTGGTGCAAGCCTAGCTCTTCTCTTTACGCCATTTGGAACATTTCCACGTCTGAGGAGTGCTGTCCATTTTGAACTAAAGCATGCACCTAAGGTTACGTTGACTGGGAAACAGGCCGGTCCACAAGGAGGGCGCCTTGTGGAAAGGACGAGAGTCAACGACCTAGGGAAGGTACCAACCACACGCAAGTAATCCATATAATTACATGCAAACAGAATGGGGAAGCCACAGAAACAAGGGATGTTATTGGAAATAACAAGGAGCTCCTTTAAATTTTAGACAAACGGCAAGTCCCCCTTCCACAAGCATGCAACTTTTCGTCCATGTGAATGAAAGATATACTTCTAAAATTAGACATAAAATACTTGATAATTCATGTGCTGTTCTCTACCACCAGAGAGCCAACTTGAAGACTTTCAGTAGAGGAGCCATTGATGGAAATCACGGCTATCAACTCGGATTTTCATTCCAAGGAAGCCAGGTCCAAGCTTGTCTCGACACAATCCCTCTGTCGCCCACAAAGTGTCGCTGAAACAGAGCCCTAGACAATCGGTCCCTGCATCCAGCCTGGTAAGTGATATGTTCTTGAAAGCTAGAAAAGCATGAAGGCTCTTGGATGATCTGACTACAGAGCCGAGATGCAGATGGGAACTTACCGCTTAATGAGCTGCTCGAATCCATCTTGGGAGAGTCACTTGGATTCCACAGAGACGGCTGGCCAACTGAGCGGTACCCGGAAGCACAGGGCTTATCAAGGCCCAGCTTGGCCCGCCCCTATTTCTTTCAATAGCTTCCTATGGTAGCGCTTCATTCAATATTTATGACCTTGCGGGGATCCCACCAAACAGGTGGAAGTTGACCGTTAAGGGCCAGTTGAGAGGCTAGCGGGGACCTTTGCAACCGTCATAATCCTTTTCCCAGTATAACTTTGACTTCAGGCTGACGACTTTGCACACGTAGAAACAGTTTGCTCCCTGATACGTTCCATTCCTCTGGGTTTTCCGTGATTGCGGATAACGGTCGTATATCCAATGCGGAGAGCCTTGCTTTGATCGTGTACTTTGCACATTTCCCTCAGCATGCCCCGGAATGCACTTTTTTCCAACCTCGAAGCATTTCCTTTTACTTTCGGGTGAGGAACGAATACTTAAAATTCAACAGGTGAATCGTTTTCTGGGTTTTACCCATGAGTCATGCCCAAGGGCATTGAAGGCTAGGCTGAGGTCAACCCAGGTCATGCACGTCGAAATGGAGGCTGAAGCATTGTCTGCTGTCAAAACCTCAAAAGTCGGAATGAAACATAATACTTTTTATGATTTGAAGGAAGGGAAACAGACTATCTCTAGCTGGTTTCTACTGTTCTTGATGCCTATTGTCAGGGTAGGTCAAGAGATTCAAGAGGTCAGAAAAGGATAGCACTGCTTAACAACACGGGAGAGGGGGAAGACAATTCAAAGAACATGAGAATGCTGACAGGAGTCCCATGTCTTTGAAGATAGACCTTTCTTTCATAGAAAATGAAAACAAACTAGAAACCAAAAGTGCCGATTTATGTTAAAAAAAATGAGGGGTTTATAAAAGCAAAAGCTTAGACGGTGGATGTGACAGCTGTGGTTGAAAGGAATGGTTGGATAAAAAAGTGTTACCAGTCAATCATTTCAATCGAGTATATGCTCCAGATAACTTTTAGGAAACCCCCAAAATCGAGGGAGGCAAGCAAGGCAAGCAACCAACCAACCAAACGACCAACCTTCGAACACTAGTGTATACTTTTGCCACCCAAGGCTGTGAAACCCAACTCTGTGTGCTAAGAGGAAGAAAATCAGCCTAAGGAGAATGAAGTGAAGATGAGACTTTTTATACCAGAAACTAAATGCATTCAATTATTTTAAAATAGTACTAGGGAGGAGTGTGCTTTTGTGTCTGTGTGTGTGTGTGTGTATTTTTAGGTAGCAGAAAGGCCACCGGCTTGACATAGAAGAAACATCGCCTATTTAAATACGAGTAAGGAGTATTCCATTGTGTATATAGACCACAACTCCTTCATCCATTCGTCCCTTGATGGGCACTTAGAAACAATGAAAGCCAGCCATTTGTGACAACATGGATGGACATTGAGGGTATTATGCCAAGCGAAATAAGTCAGAGGGAGAAGGTCAAATACGGTACGATCTCACTCATAAGTAGAAGAAGAAAACCACAACAAATCAACACATAGAGACAGAGATTAGATTGGTGCTTACCAGAGGGGAGGAGGGGGGGTGGCGAAAGGGATGATTAGGCACATGTGTGTGGTGATAGACTGTAATTAGTATTTGGGTGGTGGACGTGGTGTAATCAATGCAGAAATAGCGGTATGCCTGAAATTTACACAATGTTACCAACCAATGTTACTGCAATTACAAAAACAAAAAAAGGAAGTAAATATAAATAGAAGTAAGGCGATGTGGAAGGACAGGATCCTTCCCATTTAATAGGTTGTTCTCAGACCGTGGGTTTCAGCAGGATTGTGTTAGAGAGCTGCCATACAGCAGAAGGTGTCAGGTGGGCAGGGAGGCTCCACGAAGGGGTCAATTTCGTTTGCAGGGGTGACGCCCTAACTGCGGAGCCTTCCCCAAAAGCATAAAACCCCCAACCTGGTACAGGAGCAAAGTTCTGATCTTGGCTCCAGAGGCCAAATGTCCAATCTGCCCGCTATGGCATCCTTACTCTCTGATTCTCTCTTTCATTTACTTATGTGTATATTCATTCATTTATTTATTCATTGATGTGTATATTTCTTAAACTATTTGCCCACATGTAGGTGCTCACTAGGTGGAGCCCGAGGGTGGATGCCAAGGGGACTGGACGTGGCCTAAGAGTCCCAGGAGGATGTGTTCAATATATCCGAATCCCGGACCCTAGTTGTGAGGCACGGGACATCAGAGGGCGATGCCATCATTTTGTTGGGCTCATGGCGGCTCTCCCAGGTTTGGGTGCGGATCTCCTTGCAGAGAAAAGCACCTGCAACCTCACCGTAGAGTGCTACTCCTGCAGACGTGCTAGTTGTCAGACATCCACCAGCTCCCACTAGGACACCTCGTCTGGCAGGTTGTTCGTGAGCGTGGCAGCTGCCTTATGCAGAGCAGCCAGGGCCTCCTGAGAGCGCCCAGATGTGTTTTCGCCCAGGACATCCATTGACAGTGTAGGCTCCGATGGCCCAGCCCCGGCTCTCAGACTCCTCTGCAGGAGTCAGCATTGCATCCTCACAGGACTGAAACCTGCCTCTTCGATGTAGCTACACCGTCCGCGGAAGGCCGGCACACAACGGAACTGAGGCTTCCAGGCACCCTGAGACAGCTTTCCTCTTCCCCTCTTAAAAGGGCCATTCCTCCAGGTGGCTTCCTTTGCTAAAGAGCCAGTCCCATTTGTCTTGAGCCCACCGTGGCCAGACTCTTGTTTCAGAAGCTCTATCCGAACACGTTCAGCCAGCGAAACACATTCTTTCCCTGTCTCTACAGAAATTACAGGTAGATTGTCTTATAGAGAGATATGGCCAAAGGGGAACCTAGGGGAGGAGAGATGGGCAGGGATTTTTAGGACTAGATATATCTATAGAGTGATACACTCTCTAGACAAATAGAGGTGGATGCAGATGTAGACAGAGATACAGATATAGTTGTGTATGGGCTTTCATTGGTCAATATCAGAATTCTTTCATTATTGGCCAAGTCTAATCACATGGGAGTAGGAAATATGGGCATGAAGCTAGTGTGTTCAGAATGTCTTACCTCAGAGCATACTGGGGAACGGTCTTGAGACAGAATGAGATAACCAGGGAAGTGAGCTACTGGCATTCACAGTATGCTTCAAAATGCTTTTGGGTGTTTGTGTGTGTGTGTGTGTGTGTGTGTGTGTGAGAGAGAGAGAGAGAGAGAGAGAGAAAGAGAGAAAGAGACTCGGTGAGGAAGAGAGAGAGAGAGAGGCAGGGAGGGAGATTTAGAGATAAAGAGAGGGGCAAGGAGACCTGGAGGGTCGATTTTATGGCCTACATAATACCATCAGCCTTAGGGGTTGACATGACCTCTGCTGAGTATAATCTGTTCATAAAGAGTGTGCTGGGATTATTGTGGCACTTGTACTCAATGTATACAGCCTTGAGGAAGGCTTGCGCATTAGGCTGCCCAAATCGAAGGTAAGGTTGTTCACTGCGGGACGATTTTAGTGATTCCAATCTGGTATCTTTGTAGACAGAAGCTTTGAACTAGAGCTGGGCATCCCGACCTCCTTCTCGCACCGTCCCAGGCAAAGGAGGCATTGCCAATCTCCGAAGAATTGCATGACAGATGAGACAGAGGGCGTGTGGACCAAATCACAACCAAGAAGTCACATTACATTTTCAAAGATATTTTTATTGTACCTAAGGAGAGTCACATGCCACCTGAAAGTGCAAGAGGCATTGCTCAAAGTACCACTTGAAGGGAAGGGAGGAGCCATGGATGAAGGAAGACTGCCGAGGGGCTCTGAGATAACGGACACCTTCTCTACAAAACACTAGGAAAGAATATAGGGAGCTATTCATGCCCATACATGCACAAATGTGAAAATGACCGAAGAGTGAGCTTCATCCACTTTCCTGAGTGATTGCTTGGTGTTGCTATTGTATCTTTCCCTGCCGTTTTCTGTACAAGTTCAATGCTCCCAGGGAAACTCCTAGGCAAAGACTCCATGGGAGTATGGACTTGATCTTCAAATGAATCATTGATAGATGGAGACTGAAGTCGCTTCCAGGTGCCAGGTTCAAAACTCACAGCTAGCATAAAATCTCACCTTCCTGGACTCACTCGTTTAAGAAATGTAGCATGCCCTCCTTTTCTAAGCATGCCCCAAGCTGAGGTCATGTTTGACTTCCAGGCATGCCAGAAGGGAAACACGCGTGCGTGTGTCCTTCTTAGACCTATGGCCCTGGCCTCGATTGGGTTCCAGTTCCGGGATGGTCCAGATGGCCGAGGAGAGGAGGAGGTCACGTTTGTCCTGACAAGGCTTTAGCTCCATCAGACTTCAGGGAGGGCACCCACAGCCTGGTGCCCATGGTGCCTCCAGAGGCCCTGTGGAGCTTGGCAACAGTCGTGGAGACAACGCGGTGGGGCCCACAGGACAGGGGGACATGCTCCCTTTGGGATCCCAAGTGATGGACAATGCTTCCAGCCTTGGCCTCCCTCCTGACCACGCTGAGTGTTCCTTGTCTCTCCTCCTTCCTGGTCATGCTGGCTTGGCACCACTGGAGGAGAAGCCTGAATGGGGGTGTGGGAAATGATGCCTTCCTGCCCCTAAATCGGAGGCCCTGGTGAGCATTGCAGCATGTCGAGCAGAGCCTGAAATTCTTCTCCGCTGAGAAGTTCTTCCGGTGTTCCTGGAGGCTCCTCTGCCTGCAGATCCCCATTCAGAAAAGGTTGTGCCTTTTCCTGAACCTCTGCATCTGCGAGGAGTTCATCTAAGAGGCTGGAGGTTTCTGCAGAGCGCTGGTGCTGTTGGCCTGGCGCAGGAGCGGGCTCTTTGGCCGATAACACCTGCTGCTGCCACACGTGTGTGTCAGTGTGCGCAGGCTGCAGAACTGCCCTTTCCTGAGGCTCCTCTCTGGCCGTGACAACCTGAGGCCCCTCGCCCCACTGCTGCATAGCGTGGGATGTGCCTGGCTGAGCCAGATCCTGCAACTGTTGCTTAGGATTGTCAGGGTCAGGCTGAGGGGAGTCTTGGAAGGGCAGCGCTGCCATGCCAGTGTGCTCATTGTGCTCCTGGCATATTCCTCGGTATGGGGGCAGGAGAGGAGGGTGAGTAGGCGGGAGAGCCCCTCCCAGAGTTGGTCTGGTTGACCAGTGGCACGCAAGTGTCCCAGGAGGGTGAGTGTTCTCCTTTCCCTGCACAGGCTGCGTGGGCAGGACCACCAGGGGCCCCGGGGACTGGCCCACAGAGGCAGCAGGAGAAAACCAAGGAAGGAAGCACGTCGGGCAGAGAGGAGGAGCTGCTATAGCAAGCGATTGGATGCTCCTGAGAGGATTGCAGGCAGGGAGAGGAGGTGAGCTGCTGGGGACAGTGGACAGGTTGCTTTGGTCCTGCAGAGCAGCCAGAGGAGGCCTGGCATTGGGGCCTTGCATCAAGGCTTTCACGGGTCCACTCCTGGTCTGCTCTGGGTGCCGAGCTCTTCGGTTCTGAAACCATACCTGGGACAGAAAAAGAGAGACATGGACATCAGAAGAAGTAAGGGATTCCAGCTCTATCTGCCCCCTGATCTGTCAGGCAGTGGGCAAAGTCCGTGAGGCCTAATCTCAAGGGGATTCTATCTATACCTTTCACCTGGTCCTTGCAAACTAGGTGCCCGTTCAGGGCAACTGCTGACATCTGCCTAACAGTGTGGATCCCACCTTGATTTTCTAGAATGGCAGGCCCTTCACACCCTGCTCCCTAGCTCTCTTGCCCTCTCACTCCCTGGGAGTCCATGCCTTCGTATCACCCACCTTATGAGCCTTGAGGTAAATTCTTAAGAGGCCCCCCTCCCCTTCCTTACCCAGAAGACTCCAAGTTGTCAGCTCTACAGGCCTTCCTCAAAACCAAGCTATCCCCTGTCTGCCAATGGCTGTGATGCAAATGAAAAGTCACCTTCTCTGGCTCAGATGCCTTTGCTGGTTCAGGCCTGGGTTGAAACCCATGCCTCCAGCACACATCTCCACTTGACACGTCTACAAGCCAATCAATTGTGGAGGGAGGTCCAGACACAGGCAGCCACCGAATCCAGGTGAACAACACCTGGGTCTAGAATGGGCCCTCGATTTCCATGGCTGCGTCAGAAAAGGAGCTCTCCCGAAGTGGTTCAGTTTCCTCCCCATCCATGGAGAACGGAGGCAAGAACACAGGGCCTTGTCAGCCCGTTGAAGCAGAGCCACAGGTTCTTGGATCCAAGTGAGAGTGTTTCAGAGGCTCTGTCTCGAAACAACTACGAACCTGCTTCCTAGTTTATGTACCCCAAACCACTGTCTCCATGACTTAGGGAGAGCAAGAGTTCACAACCAACCGTGAAGGTGCCCCCACCCCCAGCCAGGATAAGGCCAATGACCCTAGATGATTAGCTTATCTTCAGGGGGGAGGGGGCAGAAGGGAGGGGGAAAGGGCTAGAGTCGCGTGGTTGGCCGGGTCCCTACGGGCTCCTAGGGCCTCGAGGCCCAAGACACTGAGCAACGTGCCACCACCCACAGGACAGCTCCCCCCCTCACCACAAAGAAATCTCTGGGCCCAGATGCCAGCACTGCTAAGCTTGAGAAGCCCTGACAGACAGGGTTTTCTCAAAATAGCTAGCGGCCTTCACGGTTTCCCACTTTTGTCCTGCCACTGCTTTTACATGCATGGGCACAACCACCAATTGGATTTGGAAATTCCTCCTTCGGGTGGACTCTCACTCGCCAGGCCAGGGCTTTCCACACCATGTCTTGGCCCTGGATCAGCGGGATGACCCCAAAGAGCCCACTTTTAGCCGGCAGCAACTAAACGGCCAAGACCCCTTCCACGTGGGACAAACCGTGTGTCACACACTGAGAACTTACCTGAATTCTCGACTCTGGGATGCCTGTTAGTCTGGCCAGTTCTTCCCTGGCAGCAATGCCGGGAAATCGGTTCTTCTCGAAGTTTTGAACGAGGATCCTGGTTTGCGATGGAGTGATGCGTGTCCGCTGTCTCCTGCCTTCTTTTGGGTGGCATTCTAAAGGGGAACAAAGGAAGAAAAGAGGCATTTTAGGCGGATGGCACATTCAACGTGAAACAGAAATTGGTGTGTGTGTGTCTGTGTGTTTGTGTGGGCACGTGTATCTACATCTATATTTTTTTCCCACCACCTTTCCTCCCACTGAGTCCTCTGAGACAGTCATTGACCAGTGCTACGTAGCCCTTGGAGAAAACCCCCGAGGTGATGGGAGAAGAGGAATCTGCACTTCCTAGCAGTTTTGGGAGCAGAGGGTTCAAACCCTTCCTGGCCAAGAAACAGCCCGCTGGCCAAAGAGGGGCACGGTGCTCCTATCTGGAACACTGAGGGAGCCGGAAGAAGATATCTTTGGCTCTTCTCCTAAGCGCTCTTTGCCAAACATTTGGCAACCCCCTGCAGTGAGTTTTGCTTGGGAAGGAGATCCTCGGAGCAAATGCTTCTGGAATGCTGAGTACTCACTTGCAGTGCGAGCTTGAGGCTGCTCCACTCCATGCAATTGCCCTTCTCCCGCAGAGTCTGTGGACCCCAATCGGCCCTGCCTTAGATGTCTCCTGCGTTGGTTTTGAAACCAAATCTGAGTGCCAGAAGAAGAATCAATTGTTATGCAACTCTTGTCAGCAGAATTCCAGAGATCTTTTGCAGTGATTCAAAAGAGAACAAACAACCTAACTAACTAAGAACTAACTAACTAACTGACTAAGGAAAACCCCGAAATAGCTGTCTGCCCAGAGTGGACACGTTTATAATTCGAAGGCACTATATTATCCAAAGGAGAATGCTTTCCTCTCCAAAGGAGAGCACGAAATGTGGGAAAAGACACCATCTGCAATCCGTGGAAAGAATCACTGCTTCTTTGGTCATCTCCCTGCTTTCCAAAGTGAATGCCCCTGATTGAGGAGACAATGCTTGCCTTGCCAAAGGCAGAACGAGCTCGCCAACGTGTCCTCACTCTCCCTCTCCTATTTTCTTGAACCATACCAGTTTCTCTCTCTGTCTTTCTGTCTCTCTTTCTCTCTGTCTGTCCATCTCTGTCTCTCTCTCTTCCTGTCCCTGTCTCTCTGTCTCTGTCTCTCTCTCTCCCCCCTCCCTCTTCTCTCCCTTGCTCTCTCTGGCTCTTTGCGCCTCATCTTTGCTGTGCTCAGTGCCTGATTACCGTTTCTTCACCTGTCTCTTGTTCCCACAGGCAGTACTATTTCCTGACACACAATACATGGGGAAGTGCCCCAGTAATAAATTCACTACAGCAGGAGGTCAATAATGACTAGCCTGTGCTGTTAGGGAGAGACTCATTCAGAGTTGGCTCTTACTGAGTTCATTCCACAGTCACCTCTAGGTTAGGAGGCTCTGACATACCCATACCTATTTTGGAACCGAGTGTCACTCTCATAAACAATGGGATGAGGTACGTTTTTCCTCAGTACCAGAGACAGAAGAGCAGTGGTTTTCTAAAATTTTCTTCCACCAATCATTTCTGACGGTTTCGTGTGGAAAATTTGACTACTCTCAGGAAAAATGTCTAGAGTGAAAGACATCCAATGTCTGTTGGCCTCTTCTAATGTCCCAGGCATTGTGCTCAAGTGTTACTTCTGATTCCTTGGTGACTTACTTCAAACCTGACAGGTGGTTCCTTGGGGGCAAGGAGTAAAGGGACAAATGCCGTGGCACAGCCAGCCTCATCCTTTATGGTTTCGGGGACTTTCCTGCCTGACCATGGATTCAAATGGGCCCAGAGACACTCAACCACCTATGGCCAAGTGCTGCCAAGGGAGGCACATTCAGTACTAGGATTTGAGTCAGTGTTGTCTTGGACACCCAGAAGGGGAGCGTCAAGAGCATGAAATAGGCCTCCTCCCGAGCAGGCCCTCAAATTGAAGTCCCCATACCCCGTGGCTCATCGGGGACTAGAGCAAATCCAAAAACCCCGCCTTCAATACCTGCCTCTGCTAAGTCGCCTTAAATTCTTGGTTGGCGATCTGAAGCCGGCTTCTCCTAGAGTGAGCGTGTACTTCCCAGCTGTCTCTTTGGTCAGGGGAGACATTAGGTTGACTTTCCTTTCTCTATCGACCACTGCTTGGACAATCATTCAATATGGGGTTGGGCTTTAAACTGTCCCATGTGCCCGACCCATTTGAAACCCTTGGTAGCACTAAAGCAAGTGTCAAAACAAAACAAAAACCGCTCTGAGAACCCGGGACACCCATCAACTCTTAACCAGAGGACTCAGTGCTGCAGGGTACTCCGTCTTCTGTAGTAGCGACGGCAGTGATCAAGCGCAACATATCACGACCATGTTGACCCCATGGCTTAAATCCTCTCGAGTGACCACATATGACTGAACGTTTGGCTCTCTGGTGAATGACCCAGTGTACTCCCTTCCTCCATCAGTGAGTACACCAAACCAAGATTTCCAGCGTTGGTGAAAGGCATAGACACGTGTCTTGTTGTTGTGATTGCGTTCTTCGCATGGCATGACACAAGCAGAAAAAAAGCTTCTAAGCCAACTCCCTGACCAAAGAGACTGACTGCAGATTGCTTAGCTCCGATTGTGTCTGTACCTTGAGCCTGGGAGAGGATGAGAGAGAAACTCAAGCCTACCTGGACTCTGGCTTCCGGAATGTCAATTTCTTGGGCCAGTCGTTCTCTGGTGGCGATCCCGGGGTAGGGGTTCTGTTGAAACAATGCTTGCAGAGCATCCCTTTGACTCGGATTCAAAACGGTCCTCCTTCGTCGGGATCCTCGTGGGTGCCGGCCTGTCAGAGAGAAGAGGGTAAACGTACTAGGAAGGCTTCCACAGGGATGCAAACCGGTGGTGCAAGCCTAGCTCTTCTCTTTACGCCATTTGGAACATTTCCACGTCTGAGGAGTGCTGTCCATTTTGAACTAAAGCATGCACCTAAGGTTACGTTGACTGGGAAACAGGCCGGTCCACAAGGAGGGCGCCTTGTGGAAAGGACGAGAGTCAACGACCTAGGGAAGGTACCAACCACACGCAAGTAATCCATATAATTACATGCAAACAGAATGGGGAAGCCACAGAAACAAGGGATGTTATTGGAAATAACAAGGAGCTCCTTTAAATTTTAGACAAACGGCAAGTCCCCCTTCCACAAGCATGCAACTTTTCGTCCATGTGAATGAAAGATATACTTCTAAAATTAGACATAAAATACTTGATAATTCATGTGCTGTTCTCTACCACCAGAGAGCCAACTTGAAGACTTTCAGTAGAGGAGCCATTGATGGAAATCACGGCTATCAACTCGGATTTTCATTCCAAGGAAGCCAGGTCCAAGCTTGTCTCGACACAATCCCTCTGTCGCCCACAAAGTGTCGCTGAAACAGAGCCCTAGACAATCGGTCCCTGCATCCAGCCTGGTAAGTGATATGTTCTTGAAAGCTAGAAAAGCATGAAGGCTCTTGGATGATCTGACTACAGAGCCGAGATGCAGATGGGAACTTACCGCTTAATGAGCTGCTCGAATCCATCTTGGGAGAGTCACTTGGATTCCACAGAGACGGCTGGCCAACTGAGCGGTACCCGGAAGCACAGGGCTTATCAAGGCCCAGCTTGGCCCGCCCCTATTTCTTTCAATAGCTTCCTATGGTAGCGCTTCATTCAATATTTATGACCTTGCGGGGATCCCACCAAACAGGTGGAAGTTGACCGTTAAGGGCCAGTTGAGAGGCTAGCGGGGACCTTTGCAACCGTCATAATCCTTTTCCCAGTATAACTTTGACTTCAGGCTGACGACTTTGCACACGTAGAAACAGTTTGCTCCCTGATACGTTCCATTCCTCTGGGTTTTCCGTGATTGCGGATAACGGTCGTATATCCAATGCGGAGAGCCTTGCTTTGATCGTGTACTTTGCACATTTCCCTCAGCATGCCCCGGAATGCACTTTTTTCCAACCTCGAAGCATTTCCTTTTACTTTCGGGTGAGGAACGAATACTTAAAATTCAACAGGTGAATCGTTTTCTGGGTTTTACCCATGAGTCATGCCCAAGGGCATTGAAGGCTAGGCTGAGGTCAACCCAGGTCATGCACGTCGAAATGGAGGCTGAAGCATTGTCTGCTGTCAAAACCTCAAAAGTCGGAATGAAACATAATACTTTTTATGGTTTGAAGGAAGGGAAACAGACTATCTCTAGCTGGTTTCTACTGTTCTTGATGCCTATTGTCAGGGTAGGTCAAGAGATTCAAGAGGTCAGAAAAGGATAGCACTGCTTAACAACACGGGAGAGGGGGAAGACAATTCAAAGAACATGAGAATGCTGACAGGAGTCCCATGTCTTTGAAGATAGACCTTTCTTTCATAGAAAATGAAAACAAACTAGAAACCAAAAGTGCCGATTTATGTTAAAAAAAATGAGGGGTTTATAAAAGCAAAAGCTTAGACGGTGGATGTGACAGCTGTGGTTGAAAGGAATGGTTGGATAAAAAAGTGTTACCAGTCAATCATTTCAATCGAGTATATGCTCCAGATAACTTTTAGGAAACCCCCAAAATCGAGGGAAGCAAGCAAGGCAAGCAACCAACCAACCAAACGACCAACCTTCGAACACTAGTGTATACTTTTGCCACCCAAGGCTGTGAAACCCAACTCTGTGTGCTAAGAGGAAGAAAATCAGCCTAAGGAGAATGAAGTGAAGATGAGACTATTTATACCAGAAACTAAATGCATTCAATTATTTTAAAATAGTACTAGGGAGGAGTGTGCTTTTGTGTCTGTGTGTGTGTGTGTGTGTATTTTTAGGTAGCAGAAAGGCCACCGGCTTGACATAGAAGAAACATCGCCTATTTAAATACGAGTAAGGAGTATTCCATTGTGTATATAGACCACAACTCCTTCATCCATTCGTCCCTTGATGGGCACTTAGAAACAATGAAAGCCAGCCATTTGTGACAACATGGATGGACATTGAGGGTATTATGCCAAGCGAAATAAGTCAGAGGGAGAAGGTCAAATACGGTACGATCTCACTCATAAGTAGAAGAAGAAAACCACAACAAATCAACACATAGAGACAGAGATTAGATTGGTGCTTACCAGAGGGGAGGAGGGGGGGTGGCGAAAGGGATGATTAGGCACATGTGTGTGGTGATGGACTGTAATTAGTATTTGGGTGGTGGACGTGGTGTAATCAATGCAGAAATAGCGGTATGCCTGAAATTTACACAATGTTACCAACCAATGTTACTGCAATTACAAAAACAAAAAAAGGAAGTAAATATAAATAGAAGTAAGGCGATGTGGAAGGACAGGATCCTTCCCATTTAATAGGTTGTTCTCAGACCGTGGGTTTCAGCAGGATTGTGTTAGAGAGCTGCCATACAGCAGAAGGTGTCAGGTGGGCAGGGAGGCTCCACGAAGGGGTCAATTTCGTTTGCAGGGGTGACGCCCTAACTGCGGAGCCTTCCCCAAAAGCATAAAACCCCCAACCTGGTACAGGAGCAAAGTTCTGATCTTGGCTCCAGAGGCCAAATGTCCAATCTGCCCGCTATGGCATCCTTACTCTCTGATTCTCTCTTTCATTTACTTATGTGTATATTCATTCATTTATTTATTCATTGATGTGTATATTTCTTAAACTATTTGCCCACATGTAGGTGCTCACTAGGTGGAGCCCGAGGGTGGATGCCAAGGGGACTGGACGTGGCCTAAGAGTCCCAGGAGGATGTGTTCAATATATCCGAATCCCGGACCCTAGTTGTGAGGCACGGGACATCAGAGGGAGATGCCATCATCTTGTTGGGCTCATGGCGGCTCTCCCAGGTTTGGGTGCGGATCTCCTTGCAGAGAAAAGCACCTGCAACCTCACCGTAGAGTGCTACTCCTGCAGACGTGCTAGTTGTCAGACATCCACCAGCTCCCACTAGGACACCTCGTCTGGCAGGTTGTTCGTGAGCGTGGCAGCTGCCTTATGCAGAGCAGCCAGGGCCTCCTGAGAGCGCCCAGATGTGTTTTCGCCCAGGACATCCATTGACAGTGTAGGCTCCGATGGCCCAGCCCCGGCTCTCAGACTCCTCTGCAGGAGTCAGCATTGCATCCTCACAGGACTGAAACCTGCCTCTTCGATGTAGCTACACCGTCCGCGGAAGGCCGGCACACAACGGAACTGAGGCTTCCAGGCACCCTGAGACAGCTTTCCTCTTCCCCTCTTAAAAGGGCCATTCCTCCAGGTGGCTTCCTTTGCTAAAGAGCCAGTCCCATTTGTCTTGAGCCCACCGTGGCCAGACTCTTGTTTCAGAAGCTCTATCCGAACACGTTCAGCCAGCGAAACACATTCTTTCCCTGTCTCTACAGAAATTACAGGTAGATTGTCATATAGAGAGATATGGCCAAAGGGGAACCTAGGGGAGGAGAGATGGGCAGGGATTTTTAGGACTAGATATATCTATAGAGTGATACACTCTCTAGACAAATAGAGGTGGATGCAGATGTAGACAGAGATACAGATATAGTTGTGTATGGGCTTTCATTGGTCAATATCAGAATTCTTTCATTATTGGCCAAGTCTAATCACATGGGAGTAGGAAATATGGGCATGAAGCTAGTGTGTTCAGAATGTCTTACCTCAGAGCATACTGGGGAACGGTCTTGAGACAGAATGAGATAACCAGGGAAGTGAGCTACTGGCATTCACAGTATGCTTCAAAATGCTTTTGGGTGTTTGTGTGTGTGTGTGTGTGTGTGTGTGTGTGAGAGAGAGAGAGAGAGAGAGAGAGAGAGAAAGAGAGAAAGAGACTCGGTGAGGAAGAGAGAGAGAGAGAGGCAGGGAGGGAGATTTAGAGATAAAGAGAGGGGCAAGGAGACCTGGAGGGTCGATTTTATGGCCTACATAATACCATCAGCCTTAGGGGTTGACATGACCTCTGCTGAGTATAATCTGTTCATAAAGAGTGTGCTGGGATTATTGTGGCACTTGTACTCAATGTATACAGCCTTGAGGAAGGCTTGCGCATTAGGCTGCCCAAATCGAAGGTAAGGTTGTTCACTGCGGGACGATTTTAGTGATTCCAATCTGGTATCTTTGTAGACAGAAGCTTTGAACTAGAGCTGGGCATCCCGACCTCCTTCTCGCACCGTCCCAGGCAAAGGAGGCATTGCCAATCTCCGAAGAATTGCATGACAGATGAGACAGAGGGCGTGTGGACCAAATCACAACCAAGAAGTCACATTACATTTTCAAAGATATTTTTATTGTACCTAAGGAGAGTCACATGCCACCTGAAAGTGCAAGAGGCATTGCTCAAAGTACCACTTGAAGGGAAGGGAGGAGCCATGGATGAAGGAAGACTGCCGAGGGGCTCTGAGATAACGGACACCTTCTCTACAAAACACTAGGAAAGAATATAGGGAGCTATTCATGCCCATACATGCACAAATGTGAAAATGACCGAAGAGTGAGCTTCATCCACTTTCCTGAGTGATTGCTTGGTGTTGCTATTGTATCTTTCCCTGCCGTTTTCTGTACAAGTTCAATGCTCCCAGGGAAACTCCTAGGCAAAGACTCCATGGGAGTATGGACTTGATCTTCAAATGAATCATTGATAGATGGAGACTGAAGTCGCTTCCAGGTGCCAGGTTCAAAACTCACAGCTAGCATAAAATCTCACCTTCCTGGACTCACTCGTTTAAGAAATGTAGCATGCCCTCCTTTTCTAAGCATGCCCCAAGCTGAGGTCATGTTTGACTTCCAGGCATGCCAGAAGGGAAACACGCGTGCGTGTGTCCTTCTTAGACCTATGGCCCTGGCCTCGATTGGGTTCCAGTTCCGGGATGGTCCAGATGGCCGAGGAGAGGAGGAGGTCACGTTTGTCCTGACAAGGCTTTAGCTCCATCAGACTTCAGGGAGGGCACCCACAGCCTGGTGCCCATGGTGCCTCCAGAGGCCCTGTGGAGCTTGGCAACAGTCGTGGAGACAATGCGGTGGGGCCCACAGGACAGGGGGACATGCTCCCTTTGGGATCCCAAGTGATGGACAATGCTTCCAGCCTTGGCCTCCCTCCTGACCACGCTGAGTGTTCCTTGTCTCTCCTCCTTCCTGGTCATGCTGGCTTGGCACCACTGGAGGAGAAGCCTGAATGGGGGTGTGGGAAATGATGCCTTCCTGCCCCTAAATCGGAGGCCCTGGTGAGCATTGCAGCATGTCGAGCAGAGCCTGAAATTCTTCTCCGCTGAGAAGTTCTTCCGGTGTTCCTGGAGGCTCCTCTGCCTGCAGATCCCCATTCAGAAAAGGTTGTGCCTTTTCCTGAACCTCTGCATCTGCGAGGAGTTCATCTAAGAGGCTGGAGGTTTCTGCAGAGCGCTGGTGCTGTTGGCCTGGCGCAGGAGCGGGCTCTTTGGCCGATAACACCTGCTGCTGCCACACGTGTGTGTCAGTGTGCGCAGGCTGCAGAACTGCCCTTTCCTGAGGCTCCTCTCTGGCCGTGACAACCTGAGGCCCCTCGCCCCACTGCTGCATAGCGTGGGATGAGCCTGGCTGAGCCAGATCCTGCAACTGTTGCTTAGGATTGTCAGGGTCAGGCTGAGGGGAGTCTTGGAAGGGCAGCGCTGCCATGCCAGTGTGCTCATTGTGCTCCTGGCATATTCCTCGGTATGGGGGCAGGAGAGGAGGGTGAGTAGGCGGGAGAGCCCCTCCCAGAGTTGGTCTGGTTGACCAGTGGCACGCAAGTGTCCCAGGAGGGTGAGTGTTCTCCTTTCCCTGCACAGGCTGCGTGGGCAGGACCACCAGGGGCCCCGGGGACTGGCCCACAGAGGCAGCAGGAGAAAACCAAGGAAGGAAGCACGTCGGGCAGAGAGGAGGAGCTGCTATAGCAAGCGATTGGATGCTCCTGAGAGGATTGCAGGCAGGGAGAGGAGGTGAGCTGCTGGGGACAGTGGACAGGTTGCTTTGGTCCTGCAGAGCAGCCAGAGGAGGCCTGGCATTGGGGCCTTGCATCAAGGCTTTCACGGGTCCACTCCTGGTCTGCTCTGGGTGCCGAGCTCTTCGGTTCTGAAACCATACCTGGGACAGAAAAAGAGAGACATGGACATCAGAAGAAGTAAGGGATTCCAGCTCTATCTGCCCCCTGATCTGTCAGGCAGTGGGCAAAGTCCGTGAGGCCTAATCTCAAGGGGATTCTATCTATACCTTTCACCTGGTCCTTGCAAACTAGGTGCCCGTTCAGGGCAACTGCTGACATCTGCCTAACAGTGTGGATCCCACCTTGATTTTCTAGAATGGCAGGCCCTTCACACCCTGCTCCCTAGCTCTCTTGCCCTCTCACTCCCTGGGAGTCCATGCCTTCGTATCACCCACCTTATGAGCCTTGAGGTAAATTCTTAAGAGGCCCCCCTCCCCTTCCTTACCCAGAAGACTCCAAGTTGTCAGCTCTACAGGCCTTCCTCAAAACCAAGCTATCCCCTGTCTGCCAATGGCTGTGATGCAAATGAAAAGTCACCTTCTCTGGCTCAGATGCCTTTGCTGGTTCAGGCCTGGGTTGAAACCCATGCCTCCAGCACACATCTCCACTTGACACGTCTACAAGCCAATCAATTGTGGAGGGAGGTCCAGACACAGGCAGCCACCGAATCCAGGTGAACAACACCTGGGTCTAGAATGGGCCCTCGATTTCCATGGCTGCGTCAGAAAAGGAGCTCTCCCGAAGTGGTTCAGTTTCCTCCCTATCCATGGAGAACGGAGGCAAGAACACAGGGCCTTGTCAGCCCGTTGAAGCAGAGCCACAGGTTCTTGGATCCAAGTGAGAGTGTTTCAGAGGCTCTGTCTCGAAACAACTACGAACCTGCTTCCTAGTTTATGTACCCCAAACCACTGTCTCCATGACTTAGGGAGAGCAAGAGTTCACAACCAACCGTGAAGGTGCCCCCACCCCCAGCCAGGATAAGGCCAATGACCCTAGATGATTAGCTTATCTTCAGGGGGGAGGGGGCAGAAGGGAGGGGGAAAGGGCTAGAGTCGCGTGGTTGGCCGGGTCCCTACGGGCTCCTAGGGCCTCGAGGCCCAAGACACTGAGCAACGTGCCACCACCCACAGGACAGCTCCCCCCCTCACCACAAAGAAATCTCTGGGCCCAGATGCCAGCACTGCTAAGCTTGAGAAGCCCTGACAGACAGGGTTTTCTCAAAATAGCTAGCGGCCTTCACGGTTTCCCACTTTTGTCCTGCCACTGCTTTTACATGCATGGGCACAACCACCAATTGGATTTGGAAATTCCTCCTTCGGGTGGACTCTCACTCGCCAGGCCAGGGCTTTCCACACCATGTCTTGGCCCTGGATCAGTGGGATGACCCCAAAGAGCCCACTTTTAGCCGGCAGCAACTAAACGGCCAAGACCCCTTCCACGTGGGACAAACCGTGTGTCACACACTGAGAACTTACCTGAATTCTCGACTCTGGGATGCCTCTTAGTCTGGCCAGTTCTTCCCTGGCAGCAATGCTGGGAAATCGGTTCTTCTCGAAGTTTTGAACGAGGATCCTGGTTTGCGATGGAGTGATGCGTGTCCGCTGTCTCCTGCCTTCTTTTGGGTGGCATTCTAAAGGGGAACAAAGGAAGAAAAGAGGCATTTTAGGCGGATGGCACATTCAACGTGAAACAGAAATTGGTGTGTGTGTGTCTGTGTGTTTGTGTGGGCACGTGTATCTACATCTATATTTTTTTCCCACCACCTTTCCTCCCACTGAGTCCTCTGAGACAGTCATTGACCAGTGCTACGTAGCCCTTGGAGAAAACCCCCGAGGTGATGGGAGAAGAGGAATCTGCACTTCCTAGCAGTTTTGGGAGCAGAGGGTTCAAACCCTTCCTGGCCAAGAAACAGCCCGCTGGCCAAAGAGGGGCACGGTGCTCCTATCTGGAACACTGAGGGAGCCGGAAGAAGATATCTTTGGCTCTTCTCCTAAGCGCTCTTTGCCAAACATTTGGCAACCCCCTGCAGTGAGTTTTGCTTGGGAAGGAGATCCTCGGAGCAAATGCTTCTGGAATGCTGAGTACTCACTTGCAGTGCGAGCTTGAGGCTGCTCCACTCCATGCAATTGCCCTTCTCCCGCAGAGTCTGTGGACCCCAATCGGCCCTGCCTTAGATGTCTCCTGCGTTGGTTTTGAAACCAAATCTGAGTGCCAGAAGAAGAATCAATTGTTATGCAACTCTTGTCAGCAGAATTCCAGAGATCTTTTGCAGTGATTCAAAAGAGAACAAACAACCTAACTAACTAACTAAGAACTAACTAACTAACTGACTAAGGAAAACCCCGAAATAGCTGTCTGCCCAGAGTGGACACGTTTATAATTCGAAGGCACTATATTATCCAAAGGAGAATGCTTTCCTCTCCAAAGGAGAGCACGAAATGTGGGAAAAGACACCATCTGCAATCCGTGGAAAGAATCATTGCTTCTTTGGTCATCTCCCTGCTCTCCAAAGTGAATGCCCCTGATTGAGGAGACAATGCTTGCCTTGCCAAAGGCAGAACGAGCTCGCCAACGTGTCCTCACTCTCCCTCTCCTATTTTCTTGAACCATACCAGTTTCTCTCTCTGTCTTTCTGTCTCTCTTTCTCTCTGTCTGTCCATCTCTGTCTCTCTCTCTTCCTGTCCCTGTCTCTCTGTCTCTGTCTCTCTCTCTCCCCCCTCCCTCTTCTCTCCCTTGCTCTCTCTGGCTCTTTGCGCCTCATCTTTGCTGTGCTCAGTGCCTGATTACCGTTTCTTCACCTGTCTCTTGTTCCCACAGGCAGTACTATTTCCTGACACACAATACATGGGGAAGTGCCCCAGTAATAAATTCACTACAGCAGGAGGTCAATAATGACTAGCCTGTGCTGTTAGGGAGAGACTCATTCAGAGTTGGCTCTTACTGAGTTCATTCCACAGTCACCTCTAGGTTAGGAGGCTCTGACATACCCATACCTATTTTGGAACCGAGTGTCACTCTCATAAACAATGGGATGAGGTACGTTTTTCCTCAGTACCAGAGACAGAAGAGCAGTGGTTTTCTAAAATTTTCTTCCACCAATCATTTCTGACGGTTTCGTGTGGAAAATTTGACTACTCTCAGGAAAAATGTCTAGAGTGAAAGACATCCAATGTCTGTTGGCCTCTTCTAATGTCCCAGGCATTGTGCTCAAGTGTTACTTCTGATTCCTTGGTGACTTACTTCAAACCTGACAGGTGGTTCCTTGGGGGCAAGGAGTAAAGGGACAAATGCCGTGGCACAGCCAGCCTCATCCTTTATGGTTTCGGGGACTTTCCTGCCTGACCATGGATTCAAATGGGCCCAGAGACACTCAACCACCTATGGCCAAGTGCTGCCAAGGGAGGCACATTCAGTACTAGGATTTGAGTCAGTGTTGTCTTGGACACCCAGAAGGGGAGCGTCAAGAGCATGAAATAGGCCTCCTCCCGAGCAGGCCCTCAAATTGAAGTCCCCATACCCCGTGGCTCATCGGGGACTAGAGCAAATCCAAAAACCCCGCCTTCAATACCTGCCTCTGCTAAGTCGCCTTAAATTCTTGGTTGGCGATCTGAAGCCGGCTTCTCCTAGAGTGAGCGTGTACTTCCCAGCTGTCTCTTTGGTCAGGGGAGACATTAGGTTGACTTTCCTTTCTCTATCGACCACTGCTTGGACAATCATTCAATATGGGGTTGGGCTTTAAACTGTCCCATGTGCCCGACCCATTTGAAACCCTTGGTAGCACTAAAGCAAGTGTCAAAACAAAACAAAAACCGCTCTGAGAACCCGGGACACCCATCAACTCTTAACCAGAGGACTCAGTGCTGCAGGGTACTCCGTCTTCTGTAGTAGCGACGGCAGTGATCAAGCGCAACATATCACGACCATGTTGACCCCATGGCTTAAATCCTCTCGAGTGACCACATATGACTGAACGTTTGGCTCTCTGGTGAATGACCCAGTGTACTCCCTTCCTCCATCAGTGAGTACACCAAACCAAGATTTCCAGCGTTGGTGAAAGGCATAGACACGTGTCTTGTTGTTGTGATTGCGTTCTTCGCATGGCATGACACAAGCAGAAAAAAAGCTTCTAAGCCAACTCCCTGACCAAAGAGACTGACTGCAGATTGCTTAGCTCCGATTGTGTCTGTACCTTGAGCCTGGGAGAGGATGAGAGAGAAACTCAAGCCTACCTGGACTCTGGCTTCCGGAATGTCAATTTCTTGGGCCAGTCGTTCTCTGGTGGCGATCCCGGGGTAGGGGTTCTGTTGAAACAATGCTTGCAGAGCATCCCTTTGACTCGGATTCAAAACGGTCCTCCTTCGTCGGGATCCTCGTGGGTGCCGGCCTGTCAGAGAGAAGAGGGTAAACGTACTAGGAAGGCTTCCACAGGGATGCAAACCGGTGGTGCAAGCCTAGCTCTTCTCTTTACGCCATTTGGAACATTTCCACGTCTGAGGAGTGCTGTCCATTTTGAACTAAAGCATGCACCTAAGGTTACGTTGACTGGGAAACAGGCCGGTCCACAAGGAGGGCGCCTTGTGGAAAGGACGAGAGTCAACGACCTAGGGAAGGTACCAACCACACGCAAGTAATCCATATAATTACATGCAAACAGAATGGGGAAGCCACAGAAACAAGGGATGTTATTGGAAATAACAAGGAGCTCCTTTAAATTTTAGACAAACGGCAAGTTCCCCTTCCACAAGCATGCAACTTTTCGTCCATGTGAATGAAAGATATACTTCTAAAATTAGACATAAAATACTTGATAATTCATGTGCTGTTCTCTACCACCAGAGAGCCAACTTGAAGACTTTCAGTAGAGGAGCCATTGATGGAAATCACGGCTATCAACTCGGATTTTCATTCCAAGGAAGCCAGGTCCAAGCTTGTCTCGACACAATCCCTCTGTCGCCCACAAAGTGTCGCTGAAACAGAGCCCTAGACAATCGGTCCCTGCATCCAGCCTGGTAAGTGATATGTTCTTGAAAGCTAGAAAAGCATGAAGGCTCTTGGATGATCTGACTACAGAGCCGAGATGCAGATGGGAACTTACCGCTTAATGAGCTGCTCGAATCCATCTTGGGAGAGTCACTTGGATTCCACAGAGACGGCTGGCCAACTGAGCGGTACCCGGAAGCACAGGGCTTATCAAGGCCCAGCTTGGCCCGCCCCTATTTCTTTCAATAGCTTCCTATGGTAGCGCTTCATTCAATATTTATGACCTTGCGGGGATCCCACCAAACAGGTGGAAGTTGACCGTTAAGGGCCAGTTGAGAGGCTAGCGGGGACCTTTGCAACCGTCATAATCCTTTTCCCAGTATAACTTTGACTTCAGGCTGACGACTTTGCACACGTAGAAACAGTTTGCTCCCTGATACGTTCCATTCCTCTGGGTTTTCCGTGATTGCGGATAACGGTCGTATATCCAATGCGGAGAGCCTTGCTTTGATCGTGTACTTTGCACATTTCCCTCAGCATGCCCCGGAATGCACTTTTTTCCAACCTCGAAGCATTTCCTTTTACTTTCGGGTGAGGAACGAATACTTAAAATTCAACAGGTGAATCGTTTTCTGGGTTTTACCCATGAGTCATGCCCAAGGGCATTGAAGGCTAGGCTGAGGTCAACCCAGGTCATGCACGTCGAAATGGAGGCTGAAGCATTGTCTGCTGTCAAAACCTCAAAAGTCGGAATGAAACATAATACTTTTTATGGTTTGAAGGAAGGGAAACAGACTATCTCTAGCTGGTTTCTACTGTTCTTGATGCCTATTGTCAGGGTAGGTCAAGAGATTCAAGAGGTCAGAAAAGGATAGCACTGCTTAACAACACGGGAGAGGGGGAAGACAATTCAAAGAACATGAGAATGCTGACAGGAGTCCCATGTCTTTGAAGATAGACCTTTCTTTCATAGAAAATGAAAACAAACTAGAAACCAAAAGTGCCGATTTATGTTAAAAAAAATGAGGGGTTTATAAAAGCAAAAGCTTAGACGGTGGATGTGACAGCTGTGGTTGAAAGGAATGGTTGGATAAAAAAGTGTTACCAGTCAATCATTTCAATCGAGTATATGCTCCAGATAACTTTTAGGAAACCCCCAAAATCGAGGGAAGCAAGCAAGGCAAGCAACCAACCAACCAAACGACCAACCTTCGAACACTAGTGTATACTTTTGCCACCCAAGGCTGTGAAACCCAACTCTGTGTGCTAAGAGGAAGAAAATCAGCCTAAGGAGAATGAAGTGAAGATGAGACTATTTATACCAGAAACTAAATGCATTCAATTATTTTAAAATAGTACTAGGGAGGAGTGTGCTTTTGTGTCTGTGTGTGTGTGTGTGTGTATTTTTAGGTAGCAGAAAGGCCACCGGCTTGACATAGAAGAAACATCGCCTATTTAAATACGAGTAAGGAGTATTCCATTGTGTATATAGACCACAACTCCTTCATCCATTCGTCCCTTGATGGGCACTTAGAAACAATGAAAGCCAGCCATTTGTGACAACATGGATGGACATTGAGGGTATTATGCCAAGCGAAATAAGTCAGAGGGAGAAGGTCAAATACGGTACGATCTCACTCATAAGTAGAAGAAGAAAACCACAACAAATCAACACATAGAGACAGAGATTAGATTGGTGCTTACCAGAGGGGAGGAGGGGGGGTGGCGAAAGGGATGATTAGGCACATGTGTGTGGTGATGGACTGTAATTAGTATTTGGGTGGTGGACGTGGTGTAATCAATGCAGAAATAGCGGTATGCCTGAAATTTACACAATGTTACCAACCAATGTTACTGCAATTACAAAAACAAAAAAAGGAAGTAAATATAAATAGAAGTAAGGCGATGTGGAAGGACAGGATCCTTCCCATTTAATAGGTTGTTCTCAGACCGTGGGTTTCAGCAGGATTGTGTTAGAGAGCTGCCATACAGCAGAAGGTGTCAGGTGGGCAGGGAGGCTCCACGAAGGGGTCAATTTCGTTTGCAGGGGTGACGCCCTAACTGCGGAGCCTTCCCCAAAAGCATAAAACCCCCAACCTGGTACAGGAGCAAAGTTCTGATCTTGGCTCCAGAGGCCAAATGTCCAATCTGCCCGCTATGGCATCCTTACTCTCTGATTCTCTCTTTCATTTACTTATGTGTATATTCATTCATTTATTTATTCATTGATGTGTATATTTCTTAAACTATTTGCCCACATGTAGGTGCTCACTAGGTGGAGCCCGAGGGTGGATGCCAAGGGGACTGGACGTGGCCTAAGAGTCCCAGGAGGATGTGTTCAATATATCCGAATCCCGGACCCTAGTTGTGAGGCACGGGACATCAGAGGGAGATGCCATCATCTTGTTGGGCTCATGGCGGCTCTCCCAGGTTTGGATGCGGATCTCCTTGCAGAGAAAAGCACCTGCAACCTCACCGTAGAGTGCTACTCCTGCAGACGTGCTAGTTGTCAGACATCCACCAGCTCCCACTAGGACACCTCGTCTGGCAGGTTGTTCGTGAGCGTGGCAGCTGCCTTATGCAGAGCAGCCAGGGCCTCCTGAGAGCGCCCAGATGTGTTTTCGCCCAGGACATCCATTGACAGTGTAGGCTCCGATGGCCCAGCCCCGGCTCTCAGACTCCTCTGCAGGAGTCAGCATTGCATCCTCACAGGACTGAAACCTGCCTCTTCGATGTAGCTACACCGTCCGCGGAAGGCCGGCACACAACGGAACTGAGGCTTCCAGGCACCCTGAGACAGCTTTCCTCTTCCCCTCTTAAAAGGGCCATTCCTCCAGGTGGCTTCCTTTGCTAAAGAGCCAGTCCCATTTGTCTTGAGCCCACCGTGGCCAGACTCTTGTTTCAGAAGCTCTATCCGAACACGTTCAGCCAGCGAAACACATTCTTTCCCTGTCTCTACAGAAATTACAGGTAGATTGTCATATAGAGAGATATGGCCAAAGGGGAACCTAGGGGAGGAGAGATGGGCAGGGATTTTTAGGACTAGATATATCTATAGAGTGATACACTCTCTAGACAAATAGAGGTGGATGCAGATGTAGACAGAGATACAGATATAGTTGTGTATGGGCTTTCATTGGTCAATATCAGAATTCTTTCATTATTGGCCAAGTCTAATCACATGGGAGTAGGAAATATGGGCATGAAGCTAGTGTGTTCAGAATGTCTTACCTCAGAGCATACTGGGGAACGGTCTTGAGACAGAATGAGATAACCAGGGAAGTGAGCTACTGGCATTCACAGTATGCTTCAAAATGCTTTTGGGTGTTTGTGTGTGTGTGTGTGTGTGTGTGTGAGAGAGAGAGAGAGAGAGAGAGAAAGAGAGAAAGAGACTCGGTGAGGAAGAGAGAGAGAGAGAGGCAGGGAGGGAGATTTAGAGATAAAGAGAGGGGCAAGGAGACCTGGAGGGTCGATTTTATGGCCTACATAATACCATCAGCCTTAGGGGTTGACATGACCTCTGCTGAGTATAATCTGTTCATAAAGAGTGTGCTGGGATTATTGTGGCACTTGTACTCAATGTATACAGCCTTGAGGAAGGCTTGCGCATTAGGCTGCCCAAATCGAAGGTAAGGTTGTTCACTGCGGGACGATTTTAGTGATTCCAATCTGGTATCTTTGTAGACAGAAGCTTTGAACTAGAGCTGGGCATCCCGACCTCCTTCTCGCACCGTCCCAGGCAAAGGAGGCATTGCCAATCTCCGAAGAATTGCATGACAGATGAGACAGAGGGCGTGTGGACCAAATCACAACCAAGAAGTCACATTACATTTTCAAAGATATTTTTATTGTACCTAAGGAGAGTCACATGCCACCTGAAAGTGCAAGAGGCATTGCTCAAAGTACCACTTGAAGGGAAGGGAGGAGCCATGGATGAAGGAAGACTGCCGAGGGGCTCTGAGATAACGGACACCTTCTCTACAAAACACTAGGAAAGAATATAGGGAGCTATTCATGCCCATACATGCACAAATGTGAAAATGACCGAAGAGTGAGCTTCATCCACTTTCCTGAGTGATTGCTTGGTGTTGCTATTGTATCTTTCCCTGCCGTTTTCTGTACAAGTTCAATGCTCCCAGGGAAACTCCTAGGCAAAGACTCCATGGGAGTATGGACTTGATCTTCAAATGAATCATTGATAGATGGAGACTGAAGTCGCTTCCAGGTGCCAGGTTCAAAACTCACAGCTAGCATAAAATCTCACCTTCCTGGACTCACTCGTTTAAGAAATGTAGCATGCCCTCCTTTTCTAAGCATGCCCCAAGCTGAGGTCATGTTTGACTTCCAGGCATGCCAGAAGGGAAACACGCGTGCGTGTGTCCTTCTTAGACCTATGGCCCTGGCCTCGATTGGGTTCCAGTTCCGGGATGGTCCAGATGGCCGAGGAGAGGAGGAGGTCACGTTTGTCCTGACAAGGCTTTAGCTCCATCAGACTTCAGGGAGGGCACCCACAGCCTGGTGCCCATGGTGCCTCCAGAGGCCCTGTGGAGCTTGGCAACAGTCGTGGAGACAATGCGGTGGGGCCCACAGGACAGGGGGACATGCTCCCTTTGGGATCCCAAGTGATGGACAATGCTTCCAGCCTTGGCCTCCCTCCTGACCACGCTGAGTGTTCCTTGTCTCTCCTCCTTCCTGGTCATGCTGGCTTGGCACCACTGGAGGAGAAGCCTGAATGGGGGTGTGGGAAATGATGCCTTCCTGCCCCTAAATCGGAGGCCCTGGTGAGCATTGCAGCATGTCGAGCAGAGCCTGAAATTCTTCTCCGCTGAGAAGTTCTTCCGGTGTTCCTGGAGGCTCCTCTGCCTGCAGATCCCCATTCAGAAAAGGTTGTGCCTTTTCCTGAACCTCTGCATCTGCGAGGAGTTCATCTAAGAGGCTGGAGGTTTCTGCAGAGCGCTGGTGCTGTTGGCCTGGCGCAGGAGCGGGCTCTTTGGCCGATAACACCTGCTGCTGCCACACGTGTGTGTCAGTGTGCGCAGGCTGCAGAACTGCCCTTTCCTGAGGCTCCTCTCTGGCCGTGACAACCTGAGGCCCCTCGCCCCACTGCTGCATAGCGTGGGATGTGCCTGGCTGAGCCAGATCCTGCAACTGTTGCTTAGGATTGTCAGGGTCAGGCTGAGGGGAGTCTTGGAAGGGCAGCGCTGCCATGCCAGTGTGCTCATTGTGCTCCTGGCATATTCCTCGGTATGGGGGCAGGAGAGGAGGGTGAGTAGGCGGGAGAGCCCCTCCCAGAGTTGGTCTGGTTGACCAGTGGCACGCAAGTGTCCCAGGAGGGTGAGTGTTCTCCTTTCCCTGCACAGGCTGCGTGGGCAGGACCACCAGGGGCCCCGGGGACTGGCCCACAGAGGCAGCAGGAGAAAACCAAGGAAGGAAGCACGTCGGGCAGAGAGGAGGAGCTGCTATAGCAAGCGATTGGATGCTCCTGAGAGGATTGCAGGCAGGGAGAGGAGGTGAGCTGCTGGGGACAGTGGACAGGTTGCTTTGGTCCTGCAGAGCAGCCAGAGGAGGCCTGGCATTGGGGCCTTGCATCAAGGCTTTCACGGGTCCACTCCTGGTCTGCTCTGGGTGCCGAGCTCTTCGGTTCTGAAACCATACCTGGGACAGAAAAAGAGAGACATGGACATCAGAAGAAGTAAGGGATTCCAGCTCTATCTGCCCCCTGATCTGTCAGGCAGTGGGCAAAGTCCGTGAGGCCTAATCTCAAGGGGATTCTATCTATACCTTTCACCTGGTCCTTGCAAACTAGGTGCCCGTTCAGGGCAACTGCTGACATCTGCCTAACAGTGTGGATCCCACCTTGATTTTCTAGAATGGCAGGCCCTTCACACCCTGCTCCCTAGCTCTCTTGCCCTCTCACTCCCTGGGAGTCCATGCCTTCGTATCACCCACCTTATGAGCCTTGAGGTAAATTCTTAAGAGGCCCCCCTCCCCTTCCTTACCCAGAAGACTCCAAGTTGTCAGCTCTACAGGCCTTCCTCAAAACCAAGCTATCCCCTGTCTGCCAATGGCTGTGATGCAAATGAAAAGTCACCTTCTCTGGCTCAGATGCCTTTGCTGGTTCAGGCCTGGGTTGAAACCCATGCCTCCAGCACACATCTCCACTTGACACGTCTACAAGCCAATCAATTGTGGAGGGAGGTCCAGACACAGGCAGCCACCGAATCCAGGTGAACAACACCTGGGTCTAGAATGGGCCCTCGATTTCCATGGCTGCGTCAGAAAAGGAGCTCTCCCGAAGTGGTTCAGTTTCCTCCCCATCCATGGAGAACGGAGGCAAGAACACAGGGCCTTGTCAGCCCGTTGAAGCAGAGCCACAGGTTCTTGGATCCAAGTGAGAGTGTTTCAGAGGCTCTGTCTCGAAACAACTACGAACCTGCTTCCTAGTTTATGTACCCCAAACCACTGTCTCCATGACTTAGGGAGAGCAAGAGTTCACAACCAACCGTGAAGGTGCCCCCACCCCCAGCCAGGATAAGGCCAATGACCCTAGATGATTAGCTTATCTTCAGGGGGGAGGGGGCAGAAGGGAGGGGGAAAGGGCTAGAGTCGCGTGGTTGGCCGGGTCCCTACGGGCTCCTAGGGCCTCGAGGCCCAAGACACTGAGCAACGTGCCACCACCCACAGGACAGCTCCCCCCCTCACCACAAAGAAATCTCTGGGCCCAGATGCCAGCACTGCTAAGCTTGAGAAGCCCTGACAGACAGGGTTTTCTCAAAATAGCTAGCGGCCTTCACGGTTTCCCACTTTTGTCCTGCCACTGCTTTTACATGCATGGGCACAACCACCAATTGGATTTGGAAATTCCTCCTTCGGGTGGACTCTCACTCGCCAGGCCAGGGCTTTCCACACCATGTCTTGGCCCTGGATCAGCGGGATGACCCCAAAGAGCCCACTTTTAGCCGGCAGCAACTAAACGGCCAAGACCCCTTCCACGTGGGACAAACCGTGTGTCACACACTGAGAACTTACCTGAATTCTCGACTCTGGGATGCCTGTTAGTCTGGCCAGTTCTTCCCTGGCAGCAATGCCGGGAAATCGGTTCTTCTCGAAGTTTTGAACGAGGATCCTGGTTTGCGATGGAGTGATGCGTGTCCGCTGTCTCCTGCCTTCTTTTGGGTGGCATTCTAAAGGGGAACAAAGGAAGAAAAGAGGCATTTTAGGCGGATGGCACATTCAACGTGAAACAGAAATTGGTGTGTGTGTGTCTGTGTGTTTGTGTGGGCACGTGTATCTACATCTATATTTTTTTTCCCACCACCTTTCCTCCCACTGAGTCCTCTGAGACAGTCATTGACCAGTGCTACGTAGCCCTTGGAGAAAACCCCCGAGGTGATGGGAGAAGAGGAATCTGCACTTCCTAGCAGTTTTGGGAGCAGAGGGTTCAAACCCTTCCTGGCCAAGAAACAGCCCGCTGGCCAAAGAGGGGCACGGTGCTCCTATCTGGAACACTGAGGGAGCCGGAAGAAGATATCTTTGGCTCTTCTCCTAAGCGCTCTTTGCCAAACATTTGGCAACCCCCTGCAGTGAGTTTTGCTTGGGAAGGAGATCCTCGGAGCAAATGCTTCTGGAATGCTGAGTACTCACTTGCAGTGCGAGCTTGAGGCTGCTCCACTCCATGCAATTGCCCTTCTCCCGCAGAGTCTGTGGACCCCAATCGGCCCTGCCTTAGATGTCTCCTGCGTTGGTTTTGAAACCAAATCTGAGTGCCAGAAGAAGAATCAATTGTTATGCAACTCTTGTCAGCAGAATTCCAGAGATCTTTTGCAGTGATTCAAAAGAGAACAAACAACCTAACTAACTAACTAAGAACTAACTAACTAACTGACTAAGGAAAACCCCGAAATAGCTGTCTGCCCAGAGTGGACACGTTTATAATTCGAAGGCACTATATTATCCAAAGGAGAATGCTTTCCTCTCCAAAGGAGAGCACGAAATGTGGGAAAAGACACCATCTGCAATCCGTGGAAAGAATCATTGCTTCTTTGGTCATCTCCCTGCTCTCCAAAGTGAATGCCCCTGATTGAGGAGACAATGCTTGCCTTGCCAAAGGCAGAACGAGCTCGCCAACGTGTCCTCACTCTCCCTCTCCTATTTTCTTGAACCATACCAGTTTCTCTCTCTGTCTTTCTGTCTCTCTTTCTCTCTGTCTGTCCATCTCTGTCTCTCTCTCTTCCTGTCCCTGTCTCTCTGTCTCTGTCTCTCTCTCTCCCCCCTCCCTCTTCTCTCCCTTGCTCTCTCTGGCTCTTTGCGCCTCATCTTTGCTGTGCTCAGTGCCTGATTACCGTTTCTTCACCTGTCTCTTGTTCCCACAGGCAGTACTATTTCCTGACACACAATACATGGGGAAGTGCCCCAGTAATAAATTCACTACAGCAGGAGGTCAATAATGACTAGCCTGTGCTGTTAGGGAGAGACTCATTCAGAGTTGGCTCTTACTGAGTTCATTCCACAGTCACCTCTAGGTTAGGAGGCTCTGACATACCCATACCTATTTTGGAACCGAGTGTCACTCTCATAAACAATGGGATGAGGTACGTTTTTCCTCAGTACCAGAGACAGAAGAGCAGTGGTTTTCTAAAATTTTCTTCCACCAATCATTTCTGACGGTTTCGTGTGGAAAATTTGACTACTCTCAGGAAAAATGTCTAGAGTGAAAGACATCCAATGTCTGTTGGCCTCTTCTAATGTCCCAGGCATTGTGCTCAAGTGTTACTTCTGATTCCTTGGTGACTTACTTCAAACCTGACAGGTGGTTCCTTGGGGGCAAGGAGTAAAGGGACAAATGCCGTGGCACAGCCAGCCTCATCCTTTATGGTTTCGGGGACTTTCCTGCCTGACCATGGATTCAAATGGGCCCAGAGACACTCAACCACCTATGGCCAAGTGCTGCCAAGGGAGGCACATTCAGTACTAGGATTTGAGTCAGTGTTGTCTTGGACACCCAGAAGGGGAGCGTCAAGAGCATGAAATAGGCCTCCTCCCGAGCAGGCCCTCAAATTGAAGTCCCCATACCCCGTGGCTCATCGGGGACTAGAGCAAATCCAAAAACCCCGCCTTCAATACCTGCCTCTGCTAAGTCGCCTTAAATTCTTGGTTGGCGATCTGAAGCCGGCTTCTCCTAGAGTGAGCGTGTACTTCCCAGCTGTCTCTTTGGTCAGGGGAGACATTAGGTTGACTTTCCTTTCTCTATCGACCACTGCTTGGACAATCATTCAATATGGGGTTGGGCTTTAAACTGTCCCATGTGCCCGACCCATTTGAAACCCTTGGTAGCACTAAAGCAAGTGTCAAAACAAAACAAAAACCGCTCTGAGAACCCGGGACACCCATCAACTCTTAACCAGAGGACTCAGTGCTGCAGGGTACTCCGTCTTCTGTAGTAGCGACGGCAGTGATCAAGCGCAACATATCACGACCATGTTGACCCCATGGCTTAAATCCTCTCGAGTGACCACATATGACTGAACGTTTGGCTCTCTGGTGAATGACCCAGTGTACTCCCTTCCTCCATCAGTGAGTACACCAAACCAAGATTTCCAGCGTTGGTGAAAGGCATAGACACGTGTCTTGTTGTTGTGATTGCGTTCTTCGCATGGCATGACACAAGCAGAAAAAAAGCTTCTAAGCCAACTCCCTGACCAAAGAGACTGACTGCAGATTGCTTAGCTCCGATTGTGTCTGTACCTTGAGCCTGGGAGAGGATGAGAGAGAAACTCAAGCCTACCTGGACTCTGGCTTCCGGAATGTCAATTTCTTGGGCCAGTCGTTCTCTGGTGGCGATCCCGGGGTAGGGGTTCTGTTGAAACAATGCTTGCAGAGCATCCCTTTGACTCGGATTCAAAACGGTCCTCCTTCGTCGGGATCCTCGTGGGTGCCGGCCTGTCAGAGAGAAGAGGGTAAACGTACTAGGAAGGCTTCCACAGGGATGCAAACCGGTGGTGCAAGCCTAGCTCTTCTCTTTACGCCATTTGGAACATTTCCACGTCTGAGGAGTGCTGTCCATTTTGAACTAAAGCATGCACCTAAGGTTACGTTGACTGGGAAACAGGCCGGTCCACAAGGAGGGCGCCTTGTGGAAAGGACGAGAGTCAACGACCTAGGGAAGGTACCAACCACACGCAAGTAATCCATATAATTACATGCAAACAGAATGGGGAAGCCACAGAAACAAGGGATGTTATTGGAAATAACAAGGAGCTCCTTTAAATTTTAGACAAACGGCAAGTTCCCCTTCCACAAGCATGCAACTTTTCGTCCATGTGAATGAAAGATATACTTCTAAAATTAGACATAAAATACTTGATAATTCATGTGCTGTTCTCTACCACCAGAGAGCCAACTTGAAGACTTTCAGTAGAGGAGCCATTGATGGAAATCACGGCTATCAACTCGGATTTTCATTCCAAGGAAGCCAGGTCCAAGCTTGTCTCGACACAATCCCTCTGTCGCCCACAAAGTGTCGCTGAAACAGAGCCCTAGACAATCGGTCCCTGCATCCAGCCTGGTAAGTGATATGTTCTTGAAAGCTAGAAAAGCATGAAGGCTCTTGGATGATCTGACTACAGAGCCGAGATGCAGATGGGAACTTACCGCTTAATGAGCTGCTCGAATCCATCTTGGGAGAGTCACTTGGATTCCACAGAGACGGCTGGCCAACTGAGCGGTACCCGGAAGCACAGGGCTTATCAAGGCCCAGCTTGGCCCGCCCCTATTTCTTTCAATAGCTTCCTATGGTAGCGCTTCATTCAATATTTATGACCTTGCGGGGATCCCACCAAACAGGTGGAAGTTGACCGTTAAGGGCCAGTTGAGAGGCTAGCGGGGACCTTTGCAACCGTCATAATCCTTTTCCCAGTATAACTTTGACTTCAGGCTGACGACTTTGCACACGTAGAAACAGTTTGCTCCCTGATACGTTCCATTCCTCTGGGTTTTCCGTGATTGCGGATAACGGTCGTATATCCAATGCGGAGAGCCTTGCTTTGATCGTGTACTTTGCACATTTCCCTCAGCATGCCCCGGAATGCACTTTTTTCCAACCTCGAAGCATTTCCTTTTACTTTCGGGTGAGGAACGAATACTTAAAATTCAACAGGTGAATCGTTTTCTGGGTTTTACCCATGAGTCATGCCCAAGGGCATTGAAGGCTAGGCTGAGGTCAACCCAGGTCATGCACGTCGAAATGGAGGCTGAAGCATTGTCTGCTGTCAAAACCTCAAAAGTCGGAATGAAACATAATACTTTTTATGGTTTGAAGGAAGGGAAACAGACTATCTCTAGCTGGTTTCTACTGTTCTTGATGCCTATTGTCAGGGTAGGTCAAGAGATTCAAGAGGTCAGAAAAGGATAGCACTGCTTAACAACACGGGAGAGGGGGAAGACAATTCAAAGAACATGAGAATGCTGACAGGAGTCCCATGTCTTTGAAGATAGACCTTTCTTTCATAGAAAATGAAAACAAACTAGAAACCAAAAGTGCCGATTTATGTTAAAAAAAATGAGGGGTTTATAAAAGCAAAAGCTTAGACGGTGGATGTGACAGCTGTGGTTGAAAGGAATGGTTGGATAAAAAAGTGTTACCAGTCAATCATTTCAATCGAGTATATGCTCCAGATAACTTTTAGGAAACCCCCAAAATCGAGGGAAGCAAGCAAGGCAAGCAACCAACCAACCAAACGACCAACCTTCGAACACTAGTGTATACTTTTGCCACCCAAGGCTGTGAAACCCAACTCTGTGTGCTAAGAGGAAGAAAATCAGCCTAAGGAGAATGAAGTGAAGATGAGACTATTTATACCAGAAACTAAATGCATTCAATTATTTTAAAATAGTACTAGGGAGGAGTGTGCTTTTGTGTCTGTGTGTGTGTGTGTGTGTATTTTTAGGTAGCAGAAAGGCCACCGGCTTGACATAGAAGAAACATCGCCTATTTAAATACGAGTAAGGAGTATTCCATTGTGTATATAGACCACAACTCCTTCATCCATTCGTCCCTTGATGGGCACTTAGAAACAATGAAAGCCAGCCATTTGTGACAACATGGATGGACATTGAGGGTATTATGCCAAGCGAAATAAGTCAGAGGGAGAAGGTCAAATACGGTACGATCTCACTCATAAGTAGAAGAAGAAAACCACAACAAATCAACACATAGAGACAGAGATTAGATTGGTGCTTACCAGAGGGGAGGAGGGGGGGTGGCGAAAGGGATGATTAGGCACATGTGTGTGGTGATGGACTGTAATTAGTATTTGGGTGGTGGACGTGGTGTAATCAATGCAGAAATAGCGGTATGCCTGAAATTTACACAATGTTACCAACCAATGTTACTGCAATTACAAAAACCAAAAAAGGAAGTAAATATAAATAGAAGTAAGGCGATGTGGAAGGACAGGATCCTTCCCATTTAATAGGTTGTTCTCAGACCGTGGGTTTCAGCAGGATTGTGTTAGAGAGCTGCCATACAGCAGAAGGTGTCAGGTGGGCAGGGAGGCTCCACGAAGGGGTCAATTTCGTTTGCAGGGGTGACGCCCTAACTGCGGAGCCTTCCCCAAAAGCATAAAACCCCCAACCTGGTACAGGAGCAAAGTTCTGATCTTGGCTCCAGAGGCCAAATGTCCAATCTGCCCGCTATGGCATCCTTACTCTCTGATTCTCTCTTTCATTTACTTATGTGTATATTCATTCATTTATTTATTCATTGATGTGTATATTTCTTAAACTATTTGCCCACATGTAGGTGCTCACTAGGTGGAGCCCGAGGGTGGATGCCAAGGGGACTGGACGTGGCCTAAGAGTCCCAGGAGGATGTGTTCAATATATCCGAATCCCGGACCCTAGTTGTGAGGCACGGGACATCAGAGGGAGATGCCATCATCTTGTTGGGCTCATGGCGGCTCTCCCAGGTTTGGATGCGGATCTCCTTGCAGAGAAAAGCACCTGCAACCTCACCGTAGAGTGCTACTCCTGCAGACGTGCTAGTTGTCAGACATCCACCAGCTCCCACTAGGACACCTCGTCTGGCAGGTTGTTCGTGAGCGTGGCAGCTGCCTTATGCAGAGCAGCCAGGGCCTCCTGAGAGCGCCCAGATGTGTTTTCGCCCAGGACATCCATTGACAGTGTAGGCTCCGATGGCCCAGCCCCGGCTCTCAGACTCCTCTGCAGGAGTCAGCATTGCATCCTCACAGGACTGAAACCTGCCTCTTCGATGTAGCTACACCGTCCGCGGAAGGCCGGCACACAACGGAACTGAGGCTTCCAGGCACCCTGAGACAGCTTTCCTCTTCCCCTCTTAAAAGGGCCATTCCTCCAGGTGGCTTCCTTTGCTAAAGAGCCAGTCCCATTTGTCTTGAGCCCACCGTGGCCAGACTCTTGTTTCAGAAGCTCTATCCGAACACGTTCAGCCAGCGAAACACATTCTTTCCCTGTCTCTACAGAAATTACAGGTAGATTGTCATATAGAGAGATATGGCCAAAGGGGAACCTAGGGGAGGAGAGATGGGCAGGGATTTTTAGGACTAGATATATCTATAGAGTGATACACTCTCTAGACAAATAGAGGTGGATGCAGATGTAGACAGAGATACAGATATAGTTGTGTATGGGCTTTCATTGGTCAATATCAGAATTCTTTCATTATTGGCCAAGTCTAATCACATGGGAGTAGGAAATATGGGCATGAAGCTAGTGTGTTCAGAATGTCTTACCTCAGAGCATACTGGGGAACGGTCTTGAGACAGAATGAGATAACCAGGGAAGTGAGCTACTGGCATTCACAGTATGCTTCAAAATGCTTTTGGGTGTTTGTGTGTGTGTGTGTGTGTGTGTGTGTGTGAGAGAGAGAGAGAGAGAGAGAGAGAGAGAAAGAGAGAAAGAGACTCGGTGAGGAAGAGAGAGAGAGAGAGGCAGGGAGGGAGATTTAGAGATAAAGAGAGGGGCAAGGAGACCTGGAGGGTCGATTTTATGGCCTACATAATACCATCAGCCTTAGGGGTTGACATGACCTCTGCTGAGTATAATCTGTTCATAAAGAGTGTGCTGGGATTATTGTGGCACTTGTACTCAATGTATACAGCCTTGAGGAAGGCTTGCGCATTAGGCTGCCCAAATCGAAGGTAAGGTTGTTCACTGCGGGACGATTTTAGTGATTCCAATCTGGTATCTTTGTAGACAGAAGCTTTGAACTAGAGCTGGGCATCCCGACCTCCTTCTCGCACCGTCCCAGGCAAAGGAGGCATTGCCAATCTCCGAAGAATTGCATGACAGATGAGACAGAGGGCGTGTGGACCAAATCACAACCAAGAAGTCACATTACATTTTCAAAGATATTTTTATTGTACCTAAGGAGAGTCACATGCCACCTGAAAGTGCAAGAGGCATTGCTCAAAGTACCACTTGAAGGGAAGGGAGGAGCCATGGATGAAGGAAGACTGCCGAGGGGCTCTGAGATAACGGACACCTTCTCTACAAAACACTAGGAAAGAATATAGGGAGCTATTCATGCCCATACATGCACAAATGTGAAAATGACCGAAGAGTGAGCTTCATCCACTTTCCTGAGTGATTGCTTGGTGTTGCTATTGTATCTTTCCCTGCCGTTTTCTGTACAAGTTCAATGCTCCCAGGGAAACTCCTAGGCAAAGACTCCATGGGAGTATGGACTTGATCTTCAAATGAATCATTGATAGATGGAGACTGAAGTCGCTTCCAGGTGCCAGGTTCAAAACTCACAGCTAGCATAAAATCTCACCTTCCTGGACTCACTCGTTTAAGAAATGTAGCATGCCCTCCTTTTCTAAGCATGCCCCAAGCTGAGGTCATGTTTGACTTCCAGGCATGCCAGAAGGGAAACACGCGTGCGTGTGTCCTTCTTAGACCTATGGCCCTGGCCTCGATTGGGTTCCAGTTCCGGGATGGTCCAGATGGCCGAGGAGAGGAGGAGGTCACGTTTGTCCTGACAAGGCTTTAGCTCCATCAGACTTCAGGGAGGGCACCCACAGCCTGGTGCCCATGGTGCCTCCAGAGGCCCTGTGGAGCTTGGCAACAGTCGTGGAGACAATGTGGTGGGGCCCACAGGACAGGGGGACATGCTCCCTTTGGGATCCCAAGTGATGGACAATGCTTCCAGCCTTGGCCTCCCTCCTGACCACGCTGAGTGTTCCTTGTCTCTCCTCCTTCCTGGTCATGCTGGCTTGGCACCACTGGAGGAGAAGCCTGAATGGGGGTGTGGGAAATGATGCCTTCCTGCCCCTAAATCGGAGGCCCTGGTGAGCATTGCAGCATGTCGAGCAGAGCCTGAAATTCTTCTCCGCTGAGAAGTTCTTCCGGTGTTCCTGGAGGCTCCTCTGCCTGCAGATCCCCATTCAGAAAAGGTTGTGCCTTTTCCTGAACCTCTGCATCTGCGAGGAGTTCATCTAAGAGGCTGGAGGTTTCTGCAGAGCGCTGGTGCTGTTGGCCTGGCGCAGGAGCGGGCTCTTTGGCCGATAACACCTGCTGCTGCCACACGTGTGTGTCAGTGTGCGCAGGCTGCAGATCTGCCCTTTCCTGAGGCTCCTCTCTGGCCGTGACAACCTGAGGCCCCTCGCCCCACTGCTGCATAGCGTGGGATGTGCCTGGCTGAGCCAGATCCTGCAACTGTTGCTTAGGATTGTCAGGGTCAGGCTGAGGGGAGTCTTGGAAGGGCAGCGCTGCCATGCCAGTGTGCTCATTGTGCTCCTGGCATATTCCTCGGTATGGGGGCAGGAGAGGAGGGTGAGTAGGCGGGAGAGCCCCTCCCAGAGTTGGTCTGGTTGACCAGTGGCACGCAAGTGTCCCAGGAGGGTGAGTGTTCTCCTTTCCCTGCACAGGCTGCGTGGGCAGGACCACCAGGGGCCCCGGGGACTGGCCCACAGAGGCAGCAGGAGAAAACCAAGGAAGGAAGCACGTCGGGCAGAGAGGAGGAGCTGCTATAGCAAGCGATTGGATGCTCCTGAGAGGATTGCAGGCAGGGAGAGGAGGTGAGCTGCTGGGGACAGTGGACAGGTTGCTTTGGTCCTGCAGAGCAGCCAGAGGAGGCCTGGCATTGGGGCCTTGCATCAAGGCTTTCACGGGTCCACTCCTGGTCTGCTCTGGGTGCCGAGCTCTTCGGTTCTGAAACCATACCTGGGACAGAAAAAGAGAGACATGGACATCAGAAGAAGTAAGGGATTCCAGCTCTATCTGCCCCCTGATCTGTCAGGCAGTGGGCAAAGTCCGTGAGGCCTAATCTCAAGGGGATTCTATCTATACCTTTCACCTGGTCCTTGCAAACTAGGTGCCCGTTCAGGGCAACTGCTGACATCTGCCTAACAGTGTGGATCCCACCTTGATTTTCTAGAATGGCAGGCCCTTCACACCCTGCTCCCTAGCTCTCTTGCCCTCTCACTCCCTGGGAGTCCATGCCTTCGTATCACCCACCTTATGAGCCTTGAGGTAAATTCTTAAGAGGCCCCCCTCCCCTTCCTTACCCAGAAGACTCCAAGTTGTCAGCTCTACAGGCCTTCCTCAAAACCAAGCTATCCCCTGTCTGCCAATGGCTGTGATGCAAATGAAAAGTCACCTTCTCTGGCTCAGATGCCTTTGCTGGTTCAGGCCTGGGTTGAAACCCATGCCTCCAGCACACATCTCCACTTGACACGTCTACAAGCCAATCAATTGTGGAGGGAGGTCCAGACACAGGCAGCCACCGAATCCAGGTGAACAACACCTGGGTCTAGAATGGGCCCTCGATTTCCATGGCTGCGTCAGAAAAGGAGCTCTCCCGAAGTGGTTCAGTTTCCTCCCCATCCATGGAGAACGGAGGCAAGAACACAGGGCCTTGTCAGCCCGTTGAAGCAGAGCCACAGGTTCTTGGATCCAAGTGAGAGTGTTTCAGAGGCTCTGTCTCGAAACAACTACGAACCTGCTTCCTAGTTTATGTACCCCAAACCACTGTCTCCATGACTTAGGGAGAGCAAGAGTTCACAACCAACCGTGAAGGTGCCCCCACCCCCAGCCAGGATAAGGCCAATGACCCTAGATGATTAGCTTATCTTCAGGGGGGAGGGGGCAGAAGGGAGGGGGAAAGGGCTAGAGTCGCGTGGTTGGCCGGGTCCCTACGGGCTCCTAGGGCCTCGAGGCCCAAGACACTGAGCAACGTGCCACCACCCACAGGACAGCTCCCCCCCTCACCACAAAGAAATCTCTGGGCCCAGATGCCAGCACTGCTAAGCTTGAGAAGCCCTGACAGACAGGGTTTTCTCAAAATAGCTAGCGGCCTTCACGGTTTCCCACTTTTGTCCTGCCACTGCTTTTACATGCATGGGCACAACCACCAATTGGATTTGGAAATTCCTCCTTCGGGTGGACTCTCACTCGCCAGGCCAGGGCTTTCCACACCATGTCTTGGCCCTGGATCAGCGGGATGACCCCAAAGAGCCCACTTTTAGCCGGCAGCAACTAAACGGCCAAGACCCCTTCCACGTGGGACAAACCGTGTGTCACACACTGAGAACTTACCTGAATTCTCGACTCTGGGATGCCTGTTAGTCTGGCCAGTTCTTCCCTGGCAGCAATGCCGGGAAATCGGTTCTTCTCGAAGTTTTGAACGAGGATCCTGGTTTGCGATGGAGTGATGCGTGTCCGCTGTCTCCTGCCTTCTTTTGGGTGGCATTCTAAAGGGGAACAAAGGAAGAAAAGAGGCATTTTAGGCGGATGGCACATTCAACGTGAAACAGAAATTAGTGTGTGTGTGTCTGTGTGTTTGTGTGGGCACGTGTATCTACATCTATATTTTTTTTCCCACCACCTTTCCTCCCACTGAGTCCTCTGAGACAGTCATTGACCAGTGCTACGTAGCCCTTGGAGAAAACCCCCGAGGTGATGGGAGAAGAGGAATCTGCACTTCCTAGCAGTTTTGGGAGCAGAGGGTTCAAACCCTTCCTGGCCAAGAAACAGCCCGCTGGCCAAAGAGGGGCACGGTGCTCCTATCTGGAACACTGAGGGAGCCGGAAGAAGATATCTTTGGCTCTTCTCCTAAGCGCTCTTTGCCAAACATTTGGCAACCCCCTGCAGTGAGTTTTGCTTGGGAAGGAGATCCTCGGAGCAAATGCTTCTGGAATGCTGAGTACTCACTTGCAGTGCGAGCTTGAGGCTGCTCCACTCCATGCAATTGCCCTTCTCCCGCAGAGTCTGTGGACCCCAATCGGCCCTGCCTTAGATGTCTCCTGCGTTGGTTTTGAAACCAAATCTGAGTGCCAGAAGAAGAATCAATTGTTATGCAACTCTTGTCAGCAGAATTCCAGAGATCTTTTGCAGTGATTCAAAAGAGAACAAACAACCTAACTAACTAACTAAGAACTAACTAACTAACTGACTAAGGAAAACCCCGAAATAGCTGTCTGCCCAGAGTGGACACGTTTATAATTCGAAGGCACTATATTATCCAAAGGAGAATGCTTTCCTCTCCAAAGGAGAGCACGAAATGTGGGAAAAGACACCATCTGCAATCCGTGGAAAGAATCATTGCTTCTTTGGTCATCTCCCTGCTCTCCAAAGTGAATGCCCCTGATTGAGGAGACAATGCTTGCCTTGCCAAAGGCAGAACGAGCTCGCCAACGTGTCCTCACTCTCCCTCTCCTATTTTCTTGAACCATACCAGTTTCTCTCTCTGTCTTTCTGTCTCTCTTTCTCTCTGTCTGTCCATCTCTGTCTCTCTCTCTTCCTGTCCCTGTCTCTCTGTCTCTGTCTCTCTCTCTCCCCCCTCCCTCTTCTCTCCCTTGCTCTCTCTGGCTCTTTGCGCCTCATCTTTGCTGTGCTCAGTGCCTGATTACCGTTTCTTCACCTGTCTCTTGTTCCCACAGGCAGTACTATTTCCTGACACACAATACATGGGGAAGTGCCCCAGTAATAAATTCACTACAGCAGGAGGTCAATAATGACTAGCCTGTGCTGTTAGGGAGAGACTCATTCAGAGTTGGCTCTTACTGAGTTCATTCCACAGTCACCTCTAGGTTAGGAGGCTCTGACATACCCATACCTATTTTGGAACCGAGTGTCACTCTCATAAACAATGGGATGAGGTACGTTTTTCCTCAGTACCAGAGACAGAAGAGCAGTGGTTTTCTAAAATTTTCTTCCACCAATCATTTCTGACGGTTTCGTGTGGAAAATTTGACTACTCTCAGGAAAAATGTCTAGAGTGAAAGACATCCAATGTCTGTTGGCCTCTTCTAATGTCCCAGGCATTGTGCTCAAGTGTTACTTCTGATTCCTTGGTGACTTACTTCAAACCTGACAGGTGGTTCCTTGGGGGCAAGGAGTAAAGGGACAAATGCCGTGGCACAGCCAGCCTCATCCTTTATGGTTTCGGGGACTTTCCTGCCTGACCATGGATTCAAATGGGCCCAGAGACACTCAACCACCTATGGCCAAGTGCTGCCAAGGGAGGCACATTCAGTACTAGGATTTGAGTCAGTGTTGTCTTGGACACCCAGAAGGGGAGCGTCAAGAGCATGAAATAGGCCTCCTCCCGAGCAGGCCCTCAAATTGAAGTCCCCATACCCCGTGGCTCATCGGGGACTAGAGCAAATCCAAAAACCCCGCCTTCAATACCTGCCTCTGCTAAGTCGCCTTAAATTCTTGGTTGGCGATCTGAAGCCGGCTTCTCCTAGAGTGAGCGTGTACTTCCCAGCTGTCTCTTTGGTCAGGGGAGACATTAGGTTGACTTTCCTTTCTCTATCGACCACTGCTTGGACAATCATTCAATATGGGGTTGGGCTTTAAACTGTCCCATGTGCCCGACCCATTTGAAACCCTTGGTAGCACTAAAGCAAGTGTCAAAACAAAACAAAAACCGCTCTGAGAACCCGGGACACCCATCAACTCTTAACCAGAGGACTCAGTGCTGCAGGGTACTCCGTCTTCTGTAGTAGCGACGGCAGTGATCAAGCGCAACATATCACGACCATGTTGACCCCATGGCTTAAATCCTCTCGAGTGACCACATATGACTGAACGTTTGGCTCTCTGGTGAATGACCCAGTGTACTCCCTTCCTCCATCAGTGAGTACACCAAACCAAGATTTCCAGCGTTGGTGAAAGGCATAGACACGTGTCTTGTTGTTGTGATTGCGTTCTTCGCATGGCATGACACAAGCAGAAAAAAAGCTTCTAAGCCAACTCCCTGACCAAAGAGACTGACTGCAGATTGCTTAGCTCCGATTGTGTCTGTACCTTGAGCCTGGGAGAGGATGAGAGAGAAACTCAAGCCTACCTGGACTCTGGCTTCCGGAATGTCAATTTCTTGGGCCAGTCGTTCTCTGGTGGCGATCCCGGGGTAGGGGTTCTGTTGAAACAATGCTTGCAGAGCATCCCTTTGACTCGGATTCAAAACGGTCCTCCTTCGTCGGGATCCTCGTGGGTGCCGGCCTGTCAGAGAGAAGAGGGTAAACGTACTAGGAAGGCTTCCACAGGGATGCAAACCGGTGGTGCAAGCCTAGCTCTTCTCTTTACGCCATTTGGAACATTTCCACGTCTGAGGAGTGCTGTCCATTTTGAACTAAAGCATGCACCTAAGGTTACGTTGACTGGGAAACAGGCCGGTCCACAAGGAGGGCGCCTTGTGGAAAGGACGAGAGTCAACGACCTAGGGAAGGTACCAACCACACGCAAGTAATCCATATAATTACATGCAAACAGAATGGGGAAGCCACAGAAACAAGGGATGTTATTGGAAATAACAAGGAGCTCCTTTAAATTTTAGACAAACGGCAAGTTCCCCTTCCACAAGCATGCAACTTTTCGTCCATGTGAATGAAAGATATACTTCTAAAATTAGACATAAAATACTTGATAATTCATGTGCTGTTCTCTACCACCAGAGAGCCAACTTGAAGACTTTCAGTAGAGGAGCCATTGATGGAAATCACGGCTATCAACTCGGATTTTCATTCCAAGGAAGCCAGGTCCAAGCTTGTCTCGACACAATCCCTCTGTCGCCCACAAAGTGTCGCTGAAACAGAGCCCTAGACAATCGGTCCCTGCATCCAGCCTGGTAAGTGATATGTTCTTGAAAGCTAGAAAAGCATGAAGGCTCTTGGATGATCTGACTACAGAGCCGAGATGCAGATGGGAACTTACCGCTTAATGAGCTGCTCGAATCCATCTTGGGAGAGTCACTTGGATTCCACAGAGACGGCTGGCCAACTGAGCGGTACCCGGAAGCACAGGGCTTATCAAGGCCCAGCTTGGCCCGCCCCTATTTCTTTCAATAGCTTCCTATGGTAGCGCTTCATTCAATATTTATGACCTTGCGGGGATCCCACCAAACAGGTGGAAGTTGACCGTTAAGGGCCAGTTGAGAGGCTAGCGGGGACCTTTGCAACCGTCATAATCCTTTTCCCAGTATAACTTTGACTTCAGGCTGACGACTTTGCACACGTAGAAACAGTTTGCTCCCTGATACGTTCCATTCCTCTGGGTTTTCCGTGATTGCGGATAACGGTCGTATATCCAATGCGGAGAGCCTTGCTTTGATCGTGTACTTTGCACATTTCCCTCAGCATGCCCCGGAATGCACTTTTTTCCAACCTCGAAGCATTTCCTTTTACTTTCGGGTGAGGAACGAATACTTAAAATTCAACAGGTGAATCGTTTTCTGGGTTTTACCCATGAGTCATGCCCAAGGGCATTGAAGGCTAGGCTGAGGTCAACCCAGGTCATGCACGTCGAAATGGAGGCTGAAGCATTGTCTGCTGTCAAAACCTCAAAAGTCGGAATGAAACATAATACTTTTTATGGTTTGAAGGAAGGGAAACAGACTATCTCTAGCTGGTTTCTACTGTTCTTGATGCCTATTGTCAGGGTAGGTCAAGAGATTCAAGAGGTCAGAAAAGGATAGCACTGCTTAACAACACGGGAGAGGGGGAAGACAATTCAAAGAACATGAGAATGCTGACAGGAGTCCCATGTCTTTGAAGATAGACCTTTCTTTCATAGAAAATGAAAACAAACTAGAAACCAAAAGTGCCGATTTATGTTAAAAAAAATGAGGGGTTTATAAAAGCAAAAGCTTAGACGGTGGATGTGACAGCTGTGGTTGAAAGGAATGGTTGGATAAAAAAGTGTTACCAGTCAATCATTTCAATCGAGTATATGCTCCAGATAACTTTTAGGAAACCCCCAAAATCGAGGGAAGCAAGCAAGGCAAGCAACCAACCAACCAAACGACCAACCTTCGAACACTAGTGTATACTTTTGCCACCCAAGGCTGTGAAACCCAACTCTGTGTGCTAAGAGGAAGAAAATCAGCCTAAGGAGAATGAAGTGAAGATGAGACTATTTATACCAGAAACTAAATGCATTCAATTATTTTAAAATAGTACTAGGGAGGAGTGTGCTTTTGTGTCTGTGTGTGTGTGTGTGTGTATTTTTAGGTAGCAGAAAGGCCACCGGCTTGACATAGAAGAAACATCGCCTATTTAAATACGAGTAAGGAGTATTCCATTGTGTATATAGACCACAACTCCTTCATCCATTCGTCCCTTGATGGGCACTTAGAAACAATGAAAGCCAGCCATTTGTGACAACATGGATGGACATTGAGGGTATTATGCCAAGCGAAATAAGTCAGAGGGAGAAGGTCAAATACGGTACGATCTCACTCATAAGTAGAAGAAGAAAACCACAACAAATCAACACATAGAGACAGAGATTAGATTGGTGCTTACCAGAGGGGAGGAGGGGGGGTGGCGAAAGGGATGATTAGGCACATGTGTGTGGTGATGGACTGTAATTAGTATTTGGGTGGTGGACGTGGTGTAATCAATGCAGAAATAGCGGTATGCCTGAAATTTACACAATGTTACCAACCAATGTTACTGCAATTACAAAAACAAAAAAAGGAAGTAAATATAAATAGAAGTAAGGCGATGTGGAAGGACAGGATCCTTCCCATTTAATAGGTTGTTCTCAGACCGTGGGTTTCAGCAGGATTGTGTTAGAGAGCTGCCATACAGCAGAAGGTGTCAGGTGGGCAGGGAGGCTCCACGAAGGGGTCAATTTCGTTTGCAGGGGTGACGCCCTAACTGCGGAGCCTTCCCCAAAAGCATAAAACCCCCAACCTGGTACAGGAGCAAAGTTCTGATCTTGGCTCCAGAGGCCAAATGTCCAATCTGCCCGCTATGGCATCCTTACTCTCTGATTCTCTCTTTCATTTACTTATGTGTATATTCATTCATTTATTTATTCATTGATGTGTATATTTCTTAAACTATTTGCCCACATGTAGGTGCTCACTAGGTGGAGCCCGAGGGTGGATGCCAAGGGGACTGGACGTGGCCTAAGAGTCCCAGGAGGATGTGTTCAATATATCCGAATCCCGGACCCTAGTTGTGAGGCACGGGACATCAGAGGGAGATGCCATCATCTTGTTGGGCTCATGGCGGCTCTCCCAGGTTTGGATGCGGATCTCCTTGCAGAGAAAAGCACCTGCAACCTCACCGTAGAGTGCTACTCCTGCAGACGTGCTAGTTGTCAGACATCCACCAGCTCCCACTAGGACACCTCGTCTGGCAGGTTGTTCGTGAGCGTGGCAGCTGCCTTATGCAGAGCAGCCAGGGCCTCCTGAGAGCGCCCAGATGTGTTTTCGCCCAGGACATCCATTGACAGTGTAGGCTCCGATGGCCCAGCCCCGGCTCTCAGACTCCTCTGCAGGAGTCAGCATTGCATCCTCACAGGACTGAAACCTGCCTCTTCGATGTAGCTACACCGTCCGCGGAAGGCCGGCACACAACGGAACTGAGGCTTCCAGGCACCCTGAGACAGCTTTCCTCTTCCCCTCTTAAAAGGGCCATTCCTCCAGGTGGCTTCCTTTGCTAAAGAGCCAGTCCCATTTGTCTTGAGCCCACCGTGGCCAGACTCTTGTTTCAGAAGCTCTATCCGAACACGTTCAGCCAGCGAAACACATTCTTTCCCTGTCTCTACAGAAATTACAGGTAGATTGTCATATAGAGAGATATGGCCAAAGGGGAACCTAGGGGAGGAGAGATGGGCAGGGATTTTTAGGACTAGATATATCTATAGAGTGATACACTCTCTAGACAAATAGAGGTGGATGCAGATGTAGACAGAGATACAGATATAGTTGTGTATGGGCTTTCATTGGTCAATATCAGAATTCTTTCATTATTGGCCAAGTCTAATCACATGGGAGTAGGAAATATGGGCATGAAGCTAGTGTGTTCAGAATGTCTTACCTCAGAGCATACTGGGGAACGGTCTTGAGACAGAATGAGATAACCAGGGAAGTGAGCTACTGGCATTCACAGTATGCTTCAAAATGCTTTTGGGTGTTTGTGTGTGTGTGTGTGTGTGTGTGTGTGTGAGAGAGAGAGAGAGAGAGAGAGAGAGAGAAAGAGAGAAAGAGACTCGGTGAGGAAGAGAGAGAGAGAGAGGCAGGGAGGGAGATTTAGAGATAAAGAGAGGGGCAAGGAGACCTGGAGGGTCGATTTTATGGCCTACATAATACCATCAGCCTTAGGGGTTGACATGACCTCTGCTGAGTATAATCTGTTCATAAAGAGTGTGCTGGGATTATTGTGGCACTTGTACTCAATGTATACAGCCTTGAGGAAGGCTTGCGCATTAGGCTGCCCAAATCGAAGGTAAGGTTGTTCACTGCGGGACGATTTTAGTGATTCCAATCTGGTATCTTTGTAGACAGAAGCTTTGAACTAGAGCTGGGCATCCCGACCTCCTTCTCGCACCGTCCCAGGCAAAGGAGGCATTGCCAATCTCCGAAGAATTGCATGACAGATGAGACAGAGGGCGTGTGGACCAAATCACAACCAAGAAGTCACATTACATTTTCAAAGATATTTTTATTGTACCTAAGGAGAGTCACATGCCACCTGAAAGTGCAAGAGGCATTGCTCAAAGTACCACTTGAAGGGAAGGGAGGAGCCATGGATGAAGGAAGACTGCCGAGGGGCTCTGAGATAACGGACACCTTCTCTACAAAACACTAGGAAAGAATATAGGGAGCTATTCATGCCCATACATGCACAAATGTGAAAATGACCGAAGAGTGAGCTTCATCCACTTTCCTGAGTGATTGCTTGGTGTTGCTATTGTATCTTTCCCTGCCGTTTTCTGTACAAGTTCAATGCTCCCAGGGAAACTCCTAGGCAAAGACTCCATGGGAGTATGGACTTGATCTTCAAATGAATCATTGATAGATGGAGACTGAAGTCGCTTCCAGGTGCCAGGTTCAAAACTCACAGCTAGCATAAAATCTCACCTTCCTGGACTCACTCGTTTAAGAAATGTAGCATGCCCTCCTTTTCTAAGCATGCCCCAAGCTGAGGTCATGTTTGACTTCCAGGCATGCCAGAAGGGAAACACGCGTGCGTGTGTCCTTCTTAGACCTATGGCCCTGGCCTCGATTGGGTTCCAGTTCCGGGATGGTCCAGATGGCCGAGGAGAGGAGGAGGTCACGTTTGTCCTGACAAGGCTTTAGCTCCATCAGACTTCAGGGAGGGCACCCACAGCCTGGTGCCCATGGTGCCTCCAGAGGCCCTGTGGAGCTTGGCAACAGTCGTGGAGACAATGCGGTGGGGCCCACAGGACAGGGGGACATGCTCCCTTTGGGATCCCAAGTGATGGACAATGCTTCCAGCCTTGGCCTCCCTCCTGACCACGCTGAGTGTTCCTTGTCTCTCCTCCTTCCTGGTCATGCTGGCTTGGCACCACTGGAGGAGAAGCCTGAATGGGGGTGTGGGAAATGATGCCTTCCTGCCCCTAAATCGGAGGCCCTGGTGAGCATTGCAGCATGTCGAGCAGAGCCTGAAATTCTTCTCCGCTGAGAAGTTCTTCCGGTGTTCCTGGAGGCTCCTCTGCCTGCAGATCCCCATTCAGAAAAGGTTGTGCCTTTTCCTGAACCTCTGCATCTGCGAGGAGTTCATCTAAGAGGCTGGAGGTTTCTGCAGAGCGCTGGTGCTGTTGGCCTGGCGCAGGAGCGGGCTCTTTGGCCGATAACACCTGCTGCTGCCACACGTGTGTGTCAGTGTGCGCAGGCTGCAGAACTGCCCTTTCCTGAGGCTCCTCTCTGGCCGTGACAACCTGAGGCCCCTCGCCCCACTGCTGCATAGCGTGGGATGTGCCTGGCTGAGCCAGATCCTGCAACTGTTGCTTAGGATTGTCAGGGTCAGGCTGAGGGGAGTCTTGGAAGGGCAGCGCTGCCATGCCAGTGTGCTCATTGTGCTCCTGGCATATTCCTCGGTATGGGGGCAGGAGAGGAGGGTGAGTAGGCGGGAGAGCCCCTCCCAGAGTTGGTCTGGTTGACCAGTGGCACGCAAGTGTCCCAGGAGGGTGAGTGTTCTCCTTTCCCTGCACAGGCTGCGTGGGCAGGACCACCAGGGGCCCCGGGGACTGGCCCACAGAGGCAGCAGGAGAAAACCAAGGAAGGAAGCACGTCGGGCAGAGAGGAGGAGCTGCTATAGCAAGCGATTGGATGCTCCTGAGAGGATTGCAGGCAGGGAGAGGAGGTGAGCTGCTGGGGACAGTGGACAGGTTGCTTTGGTCCTGCAGAGCAGCCAGAGGAGGCCTGGCATTGGGGCCTTGCATCAAGGCTTTCACGGGTCCACTCCTGGTCTGCTCTGGGTGCCGAGCTCTTCGGTTCTGAAACCATACCTGGGACAGAAAAAGAGAGACATGGACATCAGAAGAAGTAAGGGATTCCAGCTCTATCTGCCCCCTGATCTGTCAGGCAGTGGGCAAAGTCCGTGAGGCCTAATCTCAAGGGGATTCTATCTATACCTTTCACCTGGTCCTTGCAAACTAGGTGCCCGTTCAGGGCAACTGCTGACATCTGCCTAACAGTGTGGATCCCACCTTGATTTTCTAGAATGGCAGGCCCTTCACACCCTGCTCCCTAGCTCTCTTGCCCTCTCACTCCCTGGGAGTCCATGCCTTCGTATCACCCACCTTATGAGCCTTGAGGTAAATTCTTAAGAGGCCCCCCTCCCCTTCCTTACCCAGAAGACTCCAAGTTGTCAGCTCTACAGGCCTTCCTCAAAACCAAGCTATCCCCTGTCTGCCAATGGCTGTGATGCAAATGAAAAGTCACCTTCTCTGGCTCAGATGCCTTTGCTGGTTCAGGCCTGGGTTGAAACCCATGCCTCCAGCACACATCTCCACTTGACACGTCTACAAGCCAATCAATTGTGGAGGGAGGTCCAGACACAGGCAGCCACCGAATCCAGGTGAACAACACCTGGGTCTAGAATGGGCCCTCGATTTCCATGGCTGCGTCAGAAAAGGAGCTCTCCCGAAGTGGTTCAGTTTCCTCCCCATCCATGGAGAACGGAGGCAAGAACACAGGGCCTTGTCAGCCCGTTGAAGCAGAGCCACAGGTTCTTGGATCCAAGTGAGAGTGTTTCAGAGGCTCTGTCTCGAAACAACTACGAACCTGCTTCCTAGTTTATGTACCCCAAACCACTGTCTCCATGACTTAGGGAGAGCAAGAGTTCACAACCAACCGTGAAGGTGCCCCCACCCCCAGCCAGGATAAGGCCAATGACCCCAGATGATTAGCTTATCTTCAGGGGGGAGGGGGCAGAAGGGAGGGGGAAAGGGCTAGAGTCGCGTGGTTGGCCGGGTCCCTACGGGCTCCTAGGGCCTCGAGGCCCAAGACACTGAGCAACGTGCCACCACCCACAGGACAGCTCCCCCCCTCACCACAAAGAAATCTCTGGGCCCAGATGCCAGCACTGCTAAGCTTGAGAAGCCCTGACAGACAGGGTTTTCTCAAAATAGCTAGCGGCCTTCACGGTTTCCCACTTTTGTCCTGCCACTGCTTTTACATGCATGGGCACAACCACCAATTGGATTTGGAAATTCCTCCTTCGGGTGGACTCTCACTCGCCAGGCCAGGGCTTTCCACACCATGTCTTGGCCCTGGATCAGCGGGATGACCCCAAAGAGCCCACTTTTAGCCGGCAGCAACTAAACGGCCAAGACCCCTTCCACGTGGGACAAACCGTGTGTCACACACTGAGAACTTACCTGAATTCTCGACTCTGGGATGCCTGTTAGTCTGGCCAGTTCTTCCCTGGCAGCAATGCCGGGAAATCGGTTCTTCTCGAAGTTTTGAACGAGGATCCTGGTTTGCGATGGAGTGATGCGTGTCCGCTGTCTCCTGCCTTCTTTTGGGTGGCATTCTAAAGGGGAACAAAGGAAGAAAAGAGGCATTTTAGGCGGATGGCACATTCAACGTGAAACAGAAATTGGTGTGTGTGTGTCTGTGTGTTTGTGTGGGCACGTGTATCTACATCTATATTTTTTTTCCCACCACCTTTCCTCCCACTGAGTCCTCTGAGACAGTCATTGACCAGTGCTACGTAGCCCTTGGAGAAAACCCCCGAGGTGATGGGAGAAGAGGAATCTGCACTTCCTAGCAGTTTTGGGAGCAGAGGGTTCAAACCCTTCCTGGCCAAGAAACAGCCCGCTGGCCAAAGAGGGGCACGGTGCTCCTATCTGGAACACTGAGGGAGCCGGAAGAAGATATCTTTGGCTCTTCTCCTAAGCGCTCTTTGCCAAACATTTGGCAACCCCCTGCAGTGAGTTTTGCTTGGGAAGGAGATCCTCGGAGCAAATGCTTCTGGAATGCTGAGTACTCACTTGCAGTGCGAGCTTGAGGCTGCTCCACTCCATGCAATTGCCCTTCTCCCGCAGAGTCTGTGGACCCCAATCGGCCCTGCCTTAGATGTCTCCTGCGTTGGTTTTGAAACCAAATCTGAGTGCCAGAAGAAGAATCAATTGTTATGCAACTCTTGTCAGCAGAATTCCAGAGATCTTTTGCAGTGATTCAAAAGAGAACAAACAACCTAACTAACTAACTAAGAACTAACTAACTAACTGACTAAGGAAAACCCCGAAATAGCTGTCTGCCCAGAGTGGACACGTTTATAATTCGAAGGCACTATATTATCCAAAGGAGAATGCTTTCCTCTCCAAAGGAGAGCACGAAATGTGGGAAAAGACACCATCTGCAATCCGTGGAAAGAATCACTGCTTCTTTGGTCATCTCCCTGCTCTCCAAAGTGAATGCCCCTGATTGAGGAGACAATGCTTGCCTTGCCAAAGGCAGAACGAGCTCGCCAACGTGTCCTCACTCTCCCTCTCCTATTTTCTTGAACCATACCAGTTTCTCTCTCTGTCTTTCTGTCTCTCTTTCTCTCTGTCTGTCCATCTCTGTCTCTCTCTCTTCCTGTCCCTGTCTCTCTGTCTCTGTCTCTCTCTCTCCCCCCTCCCTCTTCTCTCCCTTGCTCTCTCTGGCTCTTTGCGCCTCATCTTTGCTGTGCTCAGTGCCTGATTACCGTTTCTTCACCTGTCTCTTGTTCCCACAGGCAGTACTATTTCCTGACACACAATACATGGGGAAGTGCCCCAGTAATAAATTCACTACAGCAGGAGGTCAATAATGACTAGCCTGTGCTGTTAGGGAGAGACTCATTCAGAGTTGGCTCTTACTGAGTTCATTCCACAGTCACCTCTAGGTTAGGAGGCTCTGACATACCCATACCTATTTTGGAACCGAGTGTCACTCTCATAAACAATGGGATGAGGTACGTTTTTCCTCAGTACCAGAGACAGAAGAGCAGTGGTTTTCTAAAATTTTCTTCCACCAATCATTTCTGACGGTTTCGTGTGGAAAATTTGACTACTCTCAGGAAAAATGTCTAGAGTGAAAGACATCCAATGTCTGTTGGCCTCTTCTAATGTCCCAGGCATTGTGCTCAAGTGTTACTTCTGATTCCTTGGTGACTTACTTCAAACCTGACAGGTGGTTCCTTGGGGGCAAGGAGTAAAGGGACAAATGCCGTGGCACAGCCAGCCTCATCCTTTATGGTTTCGGGGACTTTCCTGCCTGACCATGGATTCAAATGGGCCCAGAGACACTCAACCACCTATGGCCAAGTGCTGCCAAGGGAGGCACATTCAGTACTAGGATTTGAGTCAGTGTTGTCTTGGACACCCAGAAGGGGAGCGTCAAGAGCATGAAATAGGCCTCCTCCCGAGCAGGCCCTCAAATTGAAGTCCCCATACCCCGTGGCTCATCGGGGACTAGAGCAAATCCAAAAACCCCGCCTTCAATACCTGCCTCTGCTAAGTCGCCTTAAATTCTTGGTTGGCGATCTGAAGCCGGCTTCTCCTAGAGTGAGCGTGTACTTCCCAGCTGTCTCTTTGGTCAGGGGAGACATTAGGTTGACTTTCCTTTCTCTATCGACCACTGCTTGGACAATCATTCAATATGGGGTTGGGCTTTAAACTGTCCCATGTGCCCGACCCATTTGAAACCCTTGGTAGCACTAAAGCAAGTGTCAAAACAAAACAAAAACCGCTCTGAGAACCCGGGACACCCATCAACTCTTAACCAGAGGACTCAGTGCTGCAGGGTACTCCGTCTTCTGTAGTAGCGACGGCAGTGATCAAGCGCAACATATCACGACCATGTTGACCCCATGGCTTAAATCCTCTCGAGTGACCACATATGACTGAACGTTTGGCTCTCTGGTGAATGACCCAGTGTACTCCCTTCCTCCATCAGTGAGTACACCAAACCAAGATTTCCAGCGTTGGTGAAAGGCATAGACACGTGTCTTGTTGTTGTGATTGCGTTCTTCGCATGGCATGACACAAGCAGAAAAAAAGCTTCTAAGCCAACTCCCTGACCAAAGAGACTGACTGCAGATTGCTTAGCTCCGATTGTGTCTGTACCTTGAGCCTGGGAGAGGATGAGAGAGAAACTCAAGCCTACCTGGACTCTGGCTTCCGGAATGTCAATTTCTTGGGCCAGTCGTTCTCTGGTGGCGATCCCGGGGTAGGGGTTCTGTTGAAACAATGCTTGCAGAGCATCCCTTTGACTCGGATTCAAAACGGTCCTCCTTCGTCGGGATCCTCGTGGGTGCCGGCCTGTCAGAGAGAAGAGGGTAAACGTACTAGGAAGGCTTCCACAGGGATGCAAACCGGTGGTGCAAGCCTAGCTCTTCTCTTTACGCCATTTGGAACATTTCCACGTCTGAGGAGTGCTGTCCATTTTGAACTAAAGCATGCACCTAAGGTTACGTTGACTGGGAAACAGGCCGGTCCACAAGGAGGGCGCCTTGTGGAAAGGACGAGAGTCAACGACCTAGGGAAGGTACCAACCACACGCAAGTAATCCATATAATTACATGCAAACAGAATGGGGAAGCCACAGAAACAAGGGATGTTATTGGAAATAACAAGGAGCTCCTTTAAATTTTAGACAAACGGCAAGTCCCCCTTCCACAAGCATGCAACTTTTCGTCCATGTGAATGAAAGATATACTTCTAAAATTAGACATAAAATACTTGATAATTCATGTGCTGTTCTCTACCACCAGAGAGCCAACTTGAAGACTTTCAGTAGAGGAGCCATTGATGGAAATCACGGCTATCAACTCGGATTTTCATTCCAAGGAAGCCAGGTCCAAGCTTGTCTCGACACAATCCCTCTGTCGCCCACAAAGTGTCGCTGAAACAGAGCCCTAGACAATCGGTCCCTGCATCCAGCCTGGTAAGTGATATGTTCTTGAAAGCTAGAAAAGCATGAAGGCTCTTGGATGATCTGACTACAGAGCCGAGATGCAGATGGGAACTTACCACTTAATGAGCTGCTCGAATCCATCTTGGGAGAGTCACTTGGATTCCACAGAGACGGCTGGCCAACTGAGCGGTACCCGGAAGCACAGGGCTTATCAAGGCCCAGCTTGGCCCGCCCCTATTTCTTTCAATAGCTTCCTATGGTAGCGCTTCATTCAATATTTATGACCTTGCGGGGATCCCACCAAACAGGTGGAAGTTGACCGTTAAGGGCCAGTTGAGAGGCTAGCGGGGACCTTTGCAACCGTCATAATCCTTTTCCCAGTATAACTTTGACTTCAGGCTGACGACTTTGCACACGTAGAAACAGTTTGCTCCCTGATACGTTCCATTCCTCTGGGTTTTCCGTGATTGCGGATAACGGTCGTATATCCAATGCGGAGAGCCTTGCTTTGATCGTGTACTTTGCACATTTCCCTCAGCATGCCCCGGAATGCACTTTTTTCCAACCTCGAAGCATTTCCTTTTACTTTCGGGTGAGGAACGAATACTTAAAATTCAACAGGTGAATCGTTTTCTGGGTTTTACCCATGAGTCATGCCCAAGGGCATTGAAGGCTAGGCTGAGGTCAACCCAGGTCATGCACGTCGAAATGGAGGCTGAAGCATTGTCTGCTGTCAAAACCTCAAAAGTCGGAATGAAACATAATACTTTTTATGGTTTGAAGGAAGGGAAACAGACTATCTCTAGCTGGTTTCTACTGTTCTTGATGCCTATTGTCAGGGTAGGTCAAGAGATTCAAGAGGTCAGAAAAGGATAGCACTGCTTAACAACACGGGAGAGGGGGAAGACAATTCAAAGAACATGAGAATGCTGACAGGAGTCCCATGTCTTTGAAGATAGACCTTTCTTTCATAGAAAATGAAAACAAACTAGAAACCAAAAGTGCCGATTTATGTTAAAAAAAATGAGGGGTTTATAAAAGCAAAAGCTTAGACGGTGGATGTGACAGCTGTGGTTGAAAGGAATGGTTGGATAAAAAAGTGTTACCAGTCAATCATTTCAATCGAGTATATGCTCCAGATAACTTTTAGGAAACCCCCAAAATCGAGGGAAGCAAGCAAGGCAAGCAACCAACCAACCAAACGACCAACCTTCGAACACTAGTGTATACTTTTGCCACCCAAGGCTGTGAAACCCAACTCTGTGTGCTAAGAGGAAGAAAATCAGCCTAAGGAGAATGAAGTGAAGATGAGACTATTTATACCAGAAACTAAATGCATTCAATTATTTTAAAATAGTACTAGGGAGGAGTGTGCTTTTGTGTCTGTGTGTGTGTGTGTGTGTATTTTTAGGTAGCAGAAAGGCCACCGGCTTGACATAGAAGAAACATCGCCTATTTAAATACGAGTAAGGAGTATTCCATTGTGTATATAGACCACAACTCCTTCATCCATTCGTCCCTTGATGGGCACTTAGAAACAATGAAAGCCAGCCATTTGTGACAACATGGATGGACATTGAGGGTATTATGCCAAGCGAAATAAGTCAGAGGGAGAAGGTCAAATACGGTACGATCTCACTCATAAGTAGAAGAAGAAAACCACAACAAATCAACACATAGAGACAGAGATTAGATTGGTGCTTACCAGAGGGGAGGAGGGGGGGTGGCGAAAGGGATGATTAGGCACATGTGTGTGGTGATGGACTGTAATTAGTATTTGGGTGGTGGACGTGGTGTAATCAATGCAGAAATAGCGGTATGCCTGAAATTTACACAATGTTACCAACCAATGTTACTGCAATTACAAAAACCAAAAAAGGAAGTAAATATAAATAGAAGTAAGGCGATGTGGAAGGACAGGATCCTTCCCATTTAATAGGTTGTTCTCAGACCGTGGGTTTCAGCAGGATTGTGTTAGAGAGCTGCCATACAGCAGAAGGTGTCAGGTGGGCAGGGAGGCTCCACGAAGGGGTCAATTTCGTTTGCAGGGGTGACGCCCTAACTGCGGAGCCTTCCCCAAAAGCATAAAACCCCCAACCTGGTACAGGAGCAAAGTTCTGATCTTGGCTCCAGAGGCCAAATGTCCAATCTGCCCGCTATGGCATCCTTACTCTCTGATTCTCTCTTTCATTTACTTATGTGTATATTCATTCATTTATTTATTCATTGATGTGTATATTTCTTAAACTATTTGCCCACATGTAGGTGCTCACTAGGTGGAGCCCGAGGGTGGATGCCAAGGGGACTGGACGTGGCCTAAGAGTCCCAGGAGGATGTGTTCAATATATCCGAATCCCGGACCCTAGTTGTGAGGCACGGGACATCAGAGGGAGATGCCATCATCTTGTTGGGCTCATGGCGGCTCTCCCAGGTTTGGGTGCGGATCTCCTTGCAGAGAAAAGCACCTGCAACCTCACCGTAGAGTGCTACTCCTACAGACGTGCTAGTTGTCAGACATCCACCAGCTCCCACTAGGACACCTCGTCTGGCAGGTTGTTCGTGAGCGTGGCAGCTGCCTTATGCAGAGCAGCCAGGGCCTCCTGAGAGCGCCCAGATGTGTTTTCGCCCAGGACATCCATTGACAGTGTAGGCTCCGATGGCCCAGCCCCGGCTCTCAGACTCCTCTGCAGGAGTCAGCATTGCATCCTCACAGGACTGAAACCTGCCTCTTCGATGTAGCTACACCGTCCGCGGAAGGCCGGCACACAACGGAACTGAGGCTTCCAGGCACCCTGAGACAGCTTTCCTCTTCCCCTCTTAAAAGGGCCATTCCTCCAGGTGGCTTCCTTTGCTAAAGAGCCAGTCCCATTTGTCTTGAGCCCACCGTGGCCAGACTCTTGTTTCAGAAGCTCTATCCGAACACGTTCAGCCAGCGAAACACATTCTTTCCCTGTCTCTACAGAAATTACAGGTAGATTGTCTTATAGAGAGATATGGCCAAAGGGGAACCTAGGGGAGGAGAGATGGGCAGGGATTTTTAGGACTAGATATATCTATAGAGTGATACACTCTCTAGACAAATAGAGGTGGATGCAGATGTAGACAGAGATACAGATATAGTTGTGTATGGGCTTTCATTGGTCAATATCAGAATTCTTTCATTATTGGCCAAGTCTAATCACATGGGAGTAGGAAATATGGGCATGAAGCTAGTGTGTTCAGAATGTCTTACCTCAGAGCATACTGGGGAACGGTCTTGAGACAGAATGAGATAACCAGGGAAGTGAGCTACTGGCATTCACAGTATGCTTCAAAATGCTTTTGGGTGTTTGTGTGTGTGTGTGTGTGTGTGTGTGTGAGAGAGAGAGAGAGAGAGAGAGAGAGAGAGAAAGAGAGAAAGAGACTCGGTGAGGAAGAGAGAGAGAGAGAGGCAGGGAGGGAGATTTAGAGATAAAGAGAGGGGCAAGGAGACCTGGAGGGTCGATTTTATGGCCTACATAATACCATCAGCCTTAGGGGTTGACATGACCTCTGCTGAGTATAATCTGTTCATAAAGAGTGTGCTGGGATTATTGTGGCACTTGTACTCAATGTATACAGCCTTGAGGAAGGCTTGCGCATTAGGCTGCCCAAATCGAAGGTAAGGTTGTTCACTGCAGGACGATTTTAGTGATTCCAATCTGGTATCTTTGTAGACAGAAGCTTTGAACTAGAGCTGGGCATCCCGACCTCCTTCTCGCACCGTCCCAGGCAAAGGAGGCATTGCCAATCTCCGAAGAATTGCATGACAGATGAGACAGAGGGCGTGTGGACCAAATCACAACCAAGAAGTCACATTACATTTTCAAAGATATTTTTATTGTACCTAAGGAGAGTCACATGCCACCTGAAAGTGCAAGAGGCATTGCTCAAAGTACCACTTGAAGGGAAGGGAGGAGCCATGGATGAAGGAAGACTGCCGAGGGGCTCTGAGATAACGGACACCTTCTCTACAAAACACTAGGAAAGAATATAGGGAGCTATTCATGCCCATACATGCACAAATGTGAAAATGACCGAAGAGTGAGCTTCATCCACTTTCCTGAGTGATTGCTTGGTGTTGCTATTGTATCTTTCCCTGCCGTTTTCTGTACAAGTTCAATGCTCCCAGGGAAACTCCTAGGCAAAGACTCCATGGGAGTATGGACTTGATCTTCAAATGAATCATTGATAGATGGAGACTGAAGTCGCTTCCAGGTGCCAGGTTCAAAACTCACAGCTAGCATAAAATCTCACCTTCCTGGACTCACTCGTTTAAGAAATGTAGCATGCCCTCCTTTTCTAAGCATGCCCCAAGCTGAGGTCATGTTTGACTTCCAGGCATGCCAGAAGGGAAACACGCATGCGTGTGTCCTTCTTAGACCTATGGCCCTGGCCTCGATTGGGTTCCAGTTCCGGGATGGTCCAGATGGCCGAGGAGAGGAGGAGGTCACGTTTGTCCTGACAAGGCTTTAGCTCCATCAGACTTCAGGGAGGGCACCCACAGCCTGGTGCCCATGGTGCCTCCAGAGGCCCTGTGGAGCTTGGCAACAGTCGTGGAGACAATGCGGTGGGGCCCACAGGACAGGGGGACATGCTCCCTTTGGGATCCCAAGTGATGGACAATGCTTCCAGCCTTGGCCTCCCTCCTGACCACGCTGAGTGTTCCTTGTCTCTCCTCCTTCCTGGTCATGCTGGCTTGGCACCACTGGAGGAGAAGCCTGAATGGGGGTGTGGGAAATGATGCCTTCCTGCCCCTAAATCGGAGGCCCTGGTGAGCATTGCAGCATGTCGAGCAGAGCCTGAAATTCTTCTCCGCTGAGAAGTTCTTCCGGTGTTCCTGGAGGCTCCTCTGCCTGCAGATCCCCATTCAGAAAAGGTTGTGCCTTTTCCTGAACCTCTGCATCTGCGAGGAGTTCATCTAAGAGGCTGGAGGTTTCTGCAGAGCGCTGGTGCTGTTGGCCTGGCGCAGGAGCGGGCTCTTTGGCCGATAACACCTGCTGCTGCCACACGTGTGTGTCAGTGTGCGCAGGCTGCAGAACTGCCCTTTCCTGAGGCTCCTCTCTGGCCGTGACAACCTGAGGCCCCTCGCCCCACTGCTGCATAGCGTGGGATGTGCCTGGCTGAGCCAGATCCTGCAACTGTTGCTTAGGATTGTCAGGGTCAGGCTGAGGGGAGTCTTGGAAGGGCAGCGCTGCCATGCCAGTGTGCTCATTGTGCTCCTGGCATATTCCTCGGTATGGGGGCAGGAGAGGAGGGTGAGTAGGCGGGAGAGCCCCTCCCAGAGTTGGTCTGGTTGACCAGTGGCACGCAAGTGTCCCAGGAGGGTGAGTGTTCTCCTTTCCCTGCACAGGCTGCGTGGGCAGGACCACCAGGGGCCCCGGGGACTGGCCCACAGAGGCAGCAGGAGAAAACCAAGGAAGGAAGCACGTCGGGCAGAGAGGAGGAGCTGCTATAGCAAGCGATTGGATGCTCCTGAGAGGATTGCAGGCAGGGAGAGGAGGTGAGCTGCTGGGGACAGTGGACAGGTTGCTTTGGTCCTGCAGAGCAGCCAGAGGAGGCCTGGCATTGGGGCCTTGCATCAAGGCTTTCACGGGTCCACTCCTGGTCTGCTCTGGGTGCCGAGCTCTTCGGTTCTGAAACCATACCTGGGACAGAAAAAGAGAGACATGGACATCAGAAGAAGTAAGGGATTCCAGCTCTATCTGCCCCCTGATCTGTCAGGCAGTGGGCAAAGTCCGTGAGGCCTAATCTCAAGGGGATTCTATCTATACCTTTCACCTGGTCCTTGCAAACTAGGTGCCCGTTCAGGGCAACTGCTGACATCTGCCTAACAGTGTGGATCCCACCTTGATTTTCTAGAATGGCAGGCCCTTCACACCCTGCTCCCTAGCTCTCTTGCCCTCTCACTCCCTGGGAGTCCATGCCTTCGTATCACCCACCTTATGAGCCTTGAGGTAAATTCTTAAGAGGCCCCCCTCCCCTTCCTTACCCAGAAGACTCCAAGTTGTCAGCTCTACAGGCCTTCCTCAAAACCAAGCTATCCCCTGTCTGCCAATGGCTGTGATGCAAATGAAAAGTCACCTTCTCTGGCTCAGATGCCTTTGCTGGTTCAGGCCTGGGTTGAAACCCATGCCTCCAGCACACATCTCCACTTGACACGTCTACAAGCCAATCAATTGTGGAGGGAGGTCCAGACACAGGCAGCCACCGAATCCAGGTGAACAACACCTGGGTCTAGAATGGGCCCTCGATTTCCATGGCTGCGTCAGAAAAGGAGCTCTCCCGAAGTGGTTCAGTTTCCTCCCCATCCATGGAGAACGGAGGCAAGAACACAGGGCCTTGTCAGCCCGTTGAAGCAGAGCCACAGGTTCTTGGATCCAAGTGAGAGTGTTTCAGAGGCTCTGTCTCGAAACAACTACGAACCTGCTTCCTAGTTTATGTACCCCAAACCACTGTCTCCATGACTTAGGGAGAGCAAGAGTTCACAACCAACCGTGAAGGTGCCCCCACCCCCAGCCAGGATAAGGCCAATGACCCTAGATGATTAGCTTATCTTCAGGGGGGAGGGGGCAGAAGGGAGGGGGAAAGGGCTAGAGTCGCGTGGTTGGCCGGGTCCCTACGGGCTCCTAGGGCCTCGAGGCCCAAGACACTGAGCAACGTGCCACCACCCACAGGACAGCTCCCCCCCTCACCACAAAGAAATCTCTGGGCCCAGATGCCAGCACTGCTAAGCTTGAGAAGCCCTGACAGACAGGGTTTTCTCAAAATAGCTAGCGGCCTTCACGGTTTCCCACTTTTGTCCTGCCACTGCTTTTACATGCATGGGCACAACCACCAATTGGATTTGGAAATTCCTCCTTCGGGTGGACTCTCACTCGCCAGGCCAGGGCTTTCCACACCATGTCTTGGCCCTGGATCAGCGGGATGACCCCAAAGAGCCCACTTTTAGCCGGCAGCAACTAAACGGCCAAGACCCCTTCCACGTGGGACAAACCGTGTGTCACACACTGAGAACTTACCTGAATTCTCGACTCTGGGATGCCTGTTAGTCTGGCCAGTTCTTCCCTGGCAGCAATGCCGGGAAATCGGTTCTTCTCGAAGTTTTGAACGAGGATCCTGGTTTGCGATGGAGTGATGCGTGTCCGCTGTCTCCTGCCTTCTTTTGGGTGGCATTCTAAAGGGGAACAAAGGAAGAAAAGAGGCATTTTAGGCGGATGGCACATTCAACGTGAAACAGAAATTAGTGTGTGTGTGTCTGTGTGTTTGTGTGGGCACGTGTATCTACATCTATATTTTTTTTCCCACCACCTTTCCTCCCACTGAGTCCTCTGAGACAGTCATTGACCAGTGCTACGTAGCCCTTGGAGAAAACCCCCGAGGTGATGGGAGAAGAGGAATCTGCACTTCCTAGCAGTTTTGGGAGCAGAGGGTTCAAACCCTTCCTGGCCAAGAAACAGCCCGCTGGCCAAAGAGGGGCACGGTGCTCCTATCTGGAACACTGAGGGAGCCGGAAGAAGATATCTTTGGCTCTTCTCCTAAGCGCTCTTTGCCAAACATTTGGCAACCCCCTGCAGTGAGTTTTGCTTGGGAAGGAGATCCTCGGAGCAAATGCTTCTGGAATGCTGAGTACTCACTTGCAGTGCGAGCTTGAGGCTGCTCCACTCCATGCAATTGCCCTTCTCCCGCAGAGTCTGTGGACCCCAATCGGCCCTGCCTTAGATGTCTCCTGCGTTGGTTTTGAAACCAAATCTGAGTGCCAGAAGAAGAATCAATTGTTATGCAACTCTTGTCAGCAGAATTCCAGAGATCTTTTGCAGTGATTCAAAAGAGAACAAACAACCTAACTAACTAACTAAGAACTAACTAACTAACTGACTAAGGAAAACCCCGAAATAGCTGTCTGCCCAGAGTGGACACGTTTATAATTCGAAGGCACTATATTATCCAAAGGAGAATGCTTTCCTCTCCAAAGGAGAGCACGAAATGTGGGAAAAGACACCATCTGCAATCCGTGGAAAGAATCATTGCTTCTTTGGTCATCTCCCTGCTCTCCAAAGTGAATGCCCCTGATTGAGGAGACAATGCTTGCCTTGCCAAAGGCAGAACGAGCTCGCCAACGTGTCCTCACTCTCCCTCTCCTATTTTCTTGAACCATACCAGTTTCTCTCTCTGTCTTTCTGTCTCTCTTTCTCTCTGTCTGTCCATCTCTGTCTCTCTCTCTTCCTGTCCCTGTCTCTCTGTCTCTGTCTCTCTCTCTCCCCCCTCCCTCTTCTCTCCCTTGCTCTCTCTGGCTCTTTGCGCCTCATCTTTGCTGTGCTCAGTGCCTGATTACCGTTTCTTCACCTGTCTCTTGTTCCCACAGGCAGTACTATTTCCTGACACACAATACATGGGGAAGTGCCCCAGTAATAAATTCACTACAGCAGGAGGTCAATAATGACTAGCCTGTGCTGTTAGGGAGAGACTCATTCAGAGTTGGCTCTTACTGAGTTCATTCCACAGTCACCTCTAGGTTAGGAGGCTCTGACATACCCATACCTATTTTGGAACCGAGTGTCACTCTCATAAACAATGGGATGAGGTACGTTTTTCCTCAGTACCAGAGACAGAAGAGCAGTGGTTTTCTAAAATTTTCTTCCACCAATCATTTCTGACGGTTTCGTGTGGAAAATTTGACTACTCTCAGGAAAAATGTCTAGAGTGAAAGACATCCAATGTCTGTTGGCCTCTTCTAATGTCCCAGGCATTGTGCTCAAGTGTTACTTCTGATTCCTTGGTGACTTACTTCAAACCTGACAGGTGGTTCCTTGGGGGCAAGGAGTAAAGGGACAAATGCCGTGGCACAGCCAGCCTCATCCTTTATGGTTTCGGGGACTTTCCTGCCTGACCATGGATTCAAATGGGCCCAGAGACACTCAACCACCTATGGCCAAGTGCTGCCAAGGGAGGCACATTCAGTACTAGGATTTGAGTCAGTGTTGTCTTGGACACCCAGAAGGGGAGCGTCAAGAGCATGAAATAGGCCTCCTCCCGAGCAGGCCCTCAAATTGAAGTCCCCATACCCCGTGGCTCATCGGGGACTAGAGCAAATCCAAAAACCCCGCCTTCAATACCTGCCTCTGCTAAGTCGCCTTAAATTCTTGGTTGGCGATCTGAAGCCGGCTTCTCCTAGAGTGAGCGTGTACTTCCCAGCTGTCTCTTTGGTCAGGGGAGACATTAGGTTGACTTTCCTTTCTCTATCGACCACTGCTTGGACAATCATTCAATATGGGGTTGGGCTTTAAACTGTCCCATGTGCCCGACCCATTTGAAACCCTTGGTAGCACTAAAGCAAGTGTCAAAACAAAACAAAAACCGCTCTGAGAACCCGGGACACCCATCAACTCTTAACCAGAGGACTCAGTGCTGCAGGGTACTCCGTCTTCTGTAGTAGCGACGGCAGTGATCAAGCGCAACATATCACGACCATGTTGACCCCATGGCTTAAATCCTCTCGAGTGACCACATATGACTGAACGTTTGGCTCTCTGGTGAATGACCCAGTGTACTCCCTTCCTCCATCAGTGAGTACACCAAACCAAGATTTCCAGCGTTGGTGAAAGGCATAGACACGTGTCTTGTTGTTGTGATTGCGTTCTTCGCATGGCATGACACAAGCAGAAAAAAAGCTTCTAAGCCAACTCCCTGACCAAAGAGACTGACTGCAGATTGCTTAGCTCCGATTGTGTCTGTACCTTGAGCCTGGGAGAGGATGAGAGAGAAACTCAAGCCTACCTGGACTCTGGCTTCCGGAATGTCAATTTCTTGGGCCAGTCGTTCTCTGGTGGCGATCCCGGGGTAGGGGTTCTGTTGAAACAATGCTTGCAGAGCATCCCTTTGACTCGGATTCAAAACGGTCCTCCTTCGTCGGGATCCTCGTGGGTGCCGGCCTGTCAGAGAGAAGAGGGTAAACGTACTAGGAAGGCTTCCACAGGGATGCAAACCGGTGGTGCAAGCCTAGCTCTTCTCTTTACGCCATTTGGAACATTTCCACGTCTGAGGAGTGCTGTCCATTTTGAACTAAAGCATGCACCTAAGGTTACGTTGACTGGGAAACAGGCCGGTCCACAAGGAGGGCGCCTTGTGGAAAGGACGAGAGTCAACGACCTAGGGAAGGTACCAACCACACGCAAGTAATCCATATAATTACATGCAAACAGAATGGGGAAGCCACAGAAACAAGGGATGTTATTGGAAATAACAAGGAGCTCCTTTAAATTTTAGACAAACGGCAAGTTCCCCTTCCACAAGCATGCAACTTTTCGTCCATGTGAATGAAAGATATACTTCTAAAATTAGACATAAAATACTTGATAATTCATGTGCTGTTCTCTACCACCAGAGAGCCAACTTGAAGACTTTCAGTAGAGGAGCCATTGATGGAAATCACGGCTATCAACTCGGATTTTCATTCCAAGGAAGCCAGGTCCAAGCTTGTCTCGACACAATCCCTCTGTCGCCCACAAAGTGTCGCTGAAACAGAGCCCTAGACAATCGGTCCCTGCATCCAGCCTGGTAAGTGATATGTTCTTGAAAGCTAGAAAAGCATGAAGGCTCTTGGATGATCTGACTACAGAGCCGAGATGCAGATGGGAACTTACCGCTTAATGAGCTGCTCGAATCCATCTTGGGAGAGTCACTTGGATTCCACAGAGACGGCTGGCCAACTGAGCGGTACCCGGAAGCACAGGGCTTATCAAGGCCCAGCTTGGCCCGCCCCTATTTCTTTCAATAGCTTCCTATGGTAGCGCTTCATTCAATATTTATGACCTTGCGGGGATCCCACCAAACAGGTGGAAGTTGACCGTTAAGGGCCAGTTGAGAGGCTAGCGGGGACCTTTGCAACCGTCATAATCCTTTTCCCAGTATAACTTTGACTTCAGGCTGACGACTTTGCACACGTAGAAACAGTTTGCTCCCTGATACGTTCCATTCCTCTGGGTTTTCCGTGATTGCGGATAACGGTCGTATATCCAATGCGGAGAGCCTTGCTTTGATCGTGTACTTTGCACATTTCCCTCAGCATGCCCCGGAATGCACTTTTTTCCAACCTCGAAGCATTTCCTTTTACTTTCGGGTGAGGAACGAATACTTAAAATTCAACAGGTGAATCGTTTTCTGGGTTTTACCCATGAGTCATGCCCAAGGGCATTGAAGGCTAGGCTGAGGTCAACCCAGGTCATGCACGTCGAAATGGAGGCTGAAGCATTGTCTGCTGTCAAAACCTCAAAAGTCGGAATGAAACATAATACTTTTTATGGTTTGAAGGAAGGGAAACAGACTATCTCTAGCTGGTTTCTACTGTTCTTGATGCCTATTGTCAGGGTAGGTCAAGAGATTCAAGAGGTCAGAAAAGGATAGCACTGCTTAACAACACGGGAGAGGGGGAAGACAATTCAAAGAACATGAGAATGCTGACAGGAGTCCCATGTCTTTGAAGATAGACCTTTCTTTCATAGAAAATGAAAACAAACTAGAAACCAAAAGTGCCGATTTATGTTAAAAAAAATGAGGGGTTTATAAAAGCAAAAGCTTAGACGGTGGATGTGACAGCTGTGGTTGAAAGGAATGGTTGGATAAAAAAGTGTTACCAGTCAATCATTTCAATCGAGTATATGCTCCAGATAACTTTTAGGAAACCCCCAAAATCGAGGGAAGCAAGCAAGGCAAGCAACCAACCAACCAAACGACCAACCTTCGAACACTAGTGTATACTTTTGCCACCCAAGGCTGTGAAACCCAACTCTGTGTGCTAAGAGGAAGAAAATCAGCCTAAGGAGAATGAAGTGAAGATGAGACTATTTATACCAGAAACTAAATGCATTCAATTATTTTAAAATAGTACTAGGGAGGAGTGTGCTTTTGTGTCTGTGTGTGTGTGTGTGTGTATTTTTAGGTAGCAGAAAGGCCACCGGCTTGACATAGAAGAAACATCGCCTATTTAAATACGAGTAAGGAGTATTCCATTGTGTATATAGACCACAACTCCTTCATCCATTCGTCCCTTGATGGGCACTTAGAAACAATGAAAGCCAGCCATTTGTGACAACATGGATGGACATTGAGGGTATTATGCCAAGCGAAATAAGTCAGAGGGAGAAGGTCAAATACGGTACGATCTCACTCATAAGTAGAAGAAGAAAACCACAACAAATCAACACATAGAGACAGAGATTAGATTGGTGCTTACCAGAGGGGAGGAGGGGTGGTGGCGAAAGGGATGATTAGGCACATGTGTGTGGTGATGGACTGTAATTAGTATTTGGGTGGTGGACGTGGTGTAATCAATGCAGAAATAGCGGTATGCCTGAAATTTACACAATGTTACCAACCAATGTTACTGCAATTACAAAAACAAAAAAAGGAAGTAAATATAAATAGAAGTAAGGCGATGTGGAAGGACAGGATCCTTCCCATTTAATAGGTTGTTCTCAGACCGTGGGTTTCAGCAGGATTGTGTTAGAGAGCTGCCATACAGCAGAAGGTGTCAGGTGGGCAGGGAGGCTCCACGAAGGGGTCAATTTCGTTTGCAGGGGTGACGCCCTAACTGCGGAGCCTTCCCCAAAAGCATAAAACCCCCAACCTGGTACAGGAGCAAAGTTCTGATCTTGGCTCCAGAGGCCAAATGTCCAATCTGCCCGCTATGGCATCCTTACTCTCTGATTCTCTCTTTCATTTACTTATGTGTATATTCATTCATTTATTTATTCATTGATGTGTATATTTCTTAAACTATTTGCCCACATGTAGGTGCTCACTAGGTGGAGCCCGAGGGTGGATGCCAAGGGGACTGGACGTGGCCTAAGAGTCCCAGGAGGATGTGTTCAATATATCCGAATCCCGGACCCTAGTTGTGAGGCACGGGACATCAGAGGGAGATGCCATCATCTTGTTGGGCTCATGGCGGCTCTCCCAGGTTTGGATGCGGATCTCCTTGCAGAGAAAAGCACCTGCAACCTCACCGTAGAGTGCTACTCCTGCAGACGTGCTAGTTGTCAGACATCCACCAGCTCCCACTAGGACACCTCGTCTGGCAGGTTGTTCGTGAGCGTGGCAGCTGCCTTATGCAGAGCAGCCAGGGCCTCCTGAGAGCGCCCAGATGTGTTTTCGCCCAGGACATCCATTGACAGTGTAGGCTCCGATGGCCCAGCCCCGGCTCTCAGACTCCTCTGCAGGAGTCAGCATTGCATCCTCACAGGACTGAAACCTGCCTCTTCGATGTAGCTACACCGTCCGCGGAAGGCCGGCACACAACGGAACTGAGGCTTCCAGGCACCCTGAGACAGCTTTCCTCTTCCCCTCTTAAAAGGGCCATTCCTCCAGGTGGCTTCCTTTGCTAAAGAGCCAGTCCCATTTGTCTTGAGCCCACCGTGGCCAGACTCTTGTTTCAGAAGCTCTATCCGAACACGTTCAGCCAGCGAAACACATTCTTTCCCTGTCTCTACAGAAATTACAGGTAGATTGTCATATAGAGAGATATGGCCAAAGGGGAACCTAGGGGAGGAGAGATGGGCAGGGATTTTTAGGACTAGATATATCTATAGAGTGATACACTCTCTAGACAAATAGAGGTGGATGCAGATGTAGACAGAGATACAGATATAGTTGTGTATGGGCTTTCATTGGTCAATATCAGAATTCTTTCATTATTGGCCAAGTCTAATCACATGGGAGTAGGAAATATGGGCATGAAGCTAGTGTGTTCAGAATGTCTTACCTCAGAGCATACTGGGGAACGGTCTTGAGACAGAATGAGATAACCAGGGAAGTGAGCTACTGGCATTCACAGTATGCTTCAAAATGCTTTTGGGTGTTTGTGTGTGTGTGTGTGTGTGTGTGTGAGAGAGAGAGAGAGAGAGAGAGAGAGAGAAAGAGAGAAAGAGACTCGGTGAGGAAGAGAGAGAGAGAGAGGCAGGGAGGGAGATTTAGAGATAAAGAGAGGGGCAAGGAGACCTGGAGGGTCGATTTTATGGCCTACATAATACCATCAGCCTTAGGGGTTGACATGACCTCTGCTGAGTATAATCTGTTCATAAAGAGTGTGCTGGGATTATTGTGGCACTTGTACTCAATGTATACAGCCTTGAGGAAGGCTTGCGCATTAGGCTGCCCAAATCGAAGGTAAGGTTGTTCACTGCGGGACGATTTTAGTGATTCCAATCTGGTATCTTTGTAAACAGAAGCTTTGAACTAGAGCTGGGCATACCGACCTACTTCTCGCACCGTCCCAGGCAAAGGAGGCATTGCCAATCTCCGAAGAATTGCATGACAGATGAGACAGAGGGCGTGTGGACCAAATCACAACCAAGAAGTCACATTACATTTTCAAAGATATTTTTATTGTACCTAAGGAGAGTCACATGCCACCTGAAAGTGCAAGAGGCATTGCTCAAAGTACCACTTGAAGGGAAGGGAGGAGCCATGGATGAAGGAAGACTGCCGAGGGGCTCTGAGATAACGGACACCTTCTCTACAAAACACTAGGAAAGAATATAGGGAGCTATTCATGCCCATACATGCACAAATGTGAAAATGACCGAAGAGTGAGCTTCATCCACTTTCCTGAGTGATTGCTTGGTGTTGCTATTGTATCTTTCCCTGCCGTTTTCTGTACAAGTTCAATGCTCCCAGGGAAACTCCTAGGCAAAGACTCCATGGGAGTATGGACTTGATCTTCAAATGAATCATTGATAGATGGAGACTGAAGTCGCTTCCAGGTGCCAGGTTCAAAACTCACAGCTAGCATAAAATCTCACCTTCCTGGACTCACTCGTTTAAGAAATGTAGCATGCCCTCCTTTTCTAAGCATGCCCCAAGCTGAGGTCATGTTTGACTTCCAGGCATGCCAGAAGGGAAACACGCGTGCGTGTGTCCTTCTTAGACCTATGGCCCTGGCCTCGATTGGGTTCCAGTTCCGGGATGGTCCAGATGGCCGAGGAGAGGAGGAGGTCACGTTTGTCCTGACAAGGCTTTAGCTCCATCAGACTTCAGGGAGGGCACCCACAGCCTGGTGCCCATGGTGCCTCCAGAGGCCCTGTGGAGCTTGGCAACAGTCGTGGAGACAATGCGGTGGGGCCCACAGGACAGGGGGACATGCTCCCTTTGGGATCCCAAGTGATGGACAATGCTTCCAGCCTTGGCCTCCCTCCTGACCACGCTGAGTGTTCCTTGTCTCTCCTCCTTCCTGGTCATGCTGGCTTGGCACCACTGGAGGAGAAGCCTGAATGGGGGTGTGGGAAATGATGCCTTCCTGCCCCTAAATCGGAGGCCCTGGTGAGCATTGCAGCATGTCGAGCAGAGCCTGAAATTCTTCTCCGCTGAGAAGTTCTTCCGGTGTTCCTGGAGGCTCCTCTGCCTGCAGATCCCCATTCAGAAAAGGTTGTGCCTTTTCCTGAACCTCTGCATCTGCGAGGAGTTCATCTAAGAGGCTGGAGGTTTCTGCAGAGCGCTGGTGCTGTTGGCCTGGCGCAGGAGCGGGCTCTTTGGCCGATAACACCTGCTGCTGCCACACGTGTGTGTCAGTGTGCGCAGGCTGCAGAACTGCCCTTTCCTGAGGCTCCTCTCTGGCCGTGACAACCTGAGGCCCCTCGCCCCACTGCTGCATAGCGTGGGATGTGCCTGGCTGAGCCAGATCCTGCAACTGTTGCTTAGGATTGTCAGGGTCAGGCTGAGGGGAGTCTTGGAAGGGCAGCGCTGCCATGCCAGTGTGCTCATTGTGCTCCTGGCATATTCCTCGGTATGGGGGCAGGAGAGGAGGGTGAGTAGGCGGGAGAGCCCCTCCCAGAGTTGGTCTGGTTGACCAGTGGCACGCAAGTGTCCCAGGAGGGTGAGTGTTCTCCTTTCCCTGCACAGGCTGCGTGGGCAGGACCACCAGGGGCCCCGGGGACTGGCCCACAGAGGCAGCAGGAGAAAACCAAGGAAGGAAGCACGTCGGGCAGAGAGGAGGAGCTGCTATAGCAAGCGATTGGATGCTCCTGAGAGGATTGCAGGCAGGGAGAGGAGGTGAGCTGCTGGGGACAGTGGACAGGTTGCTTTGGTCCTGCAGAGCAGCCAGAGGAGGCCTGGCATTGGGGCCTTGCATCAAGGCTTTCACGGGTCCACTCCTGGTCTGCTCTGGGTGCCGAGCTCTTCGGTTCTGAAACCATACCTGGGACAGAAAAAGAGAGACATGGACATCAGAAGAAGTAAGGGATTCCAGCTCTATCTGCCCCCTGATCTGTCAGGCAGTGGGCAAAGTCCGTGAGGCCTAATCTCAAGGGGATTCTATCTATACCTTTCACCTGGTCCTTGCAAACTAGGTGCCCGTTCAGGGCAACTGCTGACATCTGCCTAACAGTGTGGATCCCACCTTGATTTTCTAGAATGGCAGGCCCTTCACACCCTGCTCCCTAGCTCTCTTGCCCTCTCACTCCCTGGGAGTCCATGCCTTCGTATCACCCACCTTATGAGCCTTGAGGTAAATTCTTAAGAGGCCCCCCTCCCCTTCCTTACCCAGAAGACTCCAAGTTGTCAGCTCTACAGGCCTTCCTCAAAACCAAGCTATCCCCTGTCTGCCAATGGCTGTGATGCAAATGAAAAGTCACCTTCTCTGGCTCAGATGCCTTTGCTGGTTCAGGCCTGGGTTGAAACCCATGCCTCCAGCACACATCTCCACTTGACACGTCTACAAGCCAATCAATTGTGGAGGGAGGTCCAGACACAGGCAGCCACCGAATCCAGGTGAACAACACCTGGGTCTAGAATGGGCCCTCGATTTCCATGGCTGCGTCAGAAAAGGAGCTCTCCCGAAGTGGTTCAGTTTCCTCCCCATCCATGGAGAACGGAGGCAAGAACACAGGGCCTTGTCAGCCCGTTGAAGCAGAGCCACAGGTTCTTGGATCCAAGTGAGAGTGTTTCAGAGGCTCTGTCTCGAAACAACTACGAACCTGCTTCCTAGTTTATGTACCCCAAACCACTGTCTCCATGGCTTAGGGAGAGCAAGAGTTCACAACCAACCGTGAAGGTGCCCCCACCCCCAGCCAGGATAAGGCAAATGACCCCAGATGATTAGCTTATCTTCAGGGGGGAGGGGGCAGAAGGGGGGGGAAAGGGCTAGAGTCGCGTGGTTGGCCGGGTCCCTACGGGCTCCTAGGGCCTCGAGGCCCAAGACACTGAGCAACGTGCCACCACCCACAGGACAGCTCCCCCCCTCACCACAAAGAAATCTCTGGGCCCAGATGCCAGCACTGCTAAGCTTGAGAAGCCCTGACAGACAGGGTTTTCTCAAAATAGCTAGCGGCCTTCACGGTTTCCCACTTTTGTCCTGCCACTGCTTTTACATGCATGGGCACAACCACCAATTGGATTTGGAAATTCCTCCTTCGGGTGGACTCTCACTCGCCAGGCCAGGGCTTTCCACACCATGTCTTGGCCCTGGATCAGCGGGATGACCCCAAAGAGCCCACTTTTAGCCGGCAGCAACTAAACGGCCAAGACCCCTTCCACGTGGGACAAACCGTGTGTCACACACTGAGAACTTACCTGAATTCTCGACTCTGGGATGCCTGTTAGTCTGGCCAGTTCTTCCCTGGCAGCAATGCCGGGAAATCGGTTCTTCTCGAAGTTTTGAACGAGGATCCTGGTTTGCGATGGAGTGATGCGTGTCCGCTGTCTCCTGCCTTCTTTTGGGTGGCATTCTAAAGGGGAACAAAGGAAGAAAAGAGGCATTTTAGGCGGATGGCACATTCAACGTGAAACAGAAATTAGTGTGTGTGTGTCTGTGTGTTTGTGTGGGCACGTGTATCTACATCTATATTTTTTTTCCCACCACCTTTCCTCCCACTGAGTCCTCTGAGACAGTCATTGACCAGTGCTACGTAGCCCTTGGAGAAAACCCCCGAGGTGATGGGAGAAGAGGAATCTGCACTTCCTAGCAGTTTTGGGAGCAGAGGGTTCAAACCCTTCCTGGCCAAGAAACAGCCCGCTGGCCAAAGAGGGGCACGGTGCTCCTATCTGGAACACTGAGGGAGCCGGAAGAAGATATCTTTGGCTCTTCTCCTAAGCGCTCTTTGCCAAACATTTGGCAACCCCCTGCAGTGAGTTTTGCTTGGGAAGGAGATCCTCGGAGCAAATGCTTCTGGAATGCTGAGTACTCACTTGCAGTGCGAGCTTGAGGCTGCTCCACTCCATGCAATTGCCCTTCTCCCGCAGAGTCTGTGGACCCCAATCGGCCCTGCCTTAGATGTCTCCTGCGTTGGTTTTGAAACCAAATCTGAGTGCCAGAAGAAGAATCAATTGTTATGCAACTCTTGTCAGCAGAATTCCAGAGATCTTTTGCAGTGATTCAAAAGAGAACAAACAACCTAACTAACTAACTAAGAACTAACTAACTAACTGACTAAGGAAAACCCCGAAATAGCTGTCTGCCCAGAGTGGACACGTTTATAATTCGAAGGCACTATATTATCCAAAGGAGAATGCTTTCCTCTCCAAAGGAGAGCACGAAATGTGGGAAAAGACACCATCTGCAATCCGTGGAAAGAATCACTGCTTCTTTGGTCATCTCCCTGCTCTCCAAAGTGAATGCCCCTGATTGAGGAGACAATGCTTGCCTTGCCAAAGGCAGAACGAGCTCGCCAACGTGTCCTCACTCTCCCTCTCCTATTTTCTTGAACCATACCAGTTTCTCTCTCTGTCTTTCTGTCTCTCTTTCTCTCTGTCTGTCCATCTCTGTCTCTCTCTCTTCCTGTCCCTGTCTCTCTGTCTCTGTCTCTCTCTCTCCCCCCTCCCTCTTCTCTCCCTTGCTCTCTCTGGCTCTTTGCGCCTCATCTTTGCTGTGCTCAGTGCCTGATTACCGTTTCTTCACCTGTCTCTTGTTCCCACAGGCAGTACTATTTCCTGACACACAATACATGGGGAAGTGCCCCAGTAATAAATTCACTACAGCAGGAGGTCAATAATGACTAGCCTGTGCTGTTAGGGAGAGACTCATTCAGAGTTGGCTCTTACTGAGTTCATTCCACAGTCACCTCTAGGTTAGGAGGCTCTGACATACCCATACCTATTTTGGAACCGAGTGTCACTCTCATAAACAATGGGATGAGGTACGTTTTTCCTCAGTACCAGAGACAGAAGAGCAGTGGTTTTCTAAAATTTTCTTCCACCAATCATTTCTGACGGTTTCGTGTGGAAAATTTGACTACTCTCAGGAAAAATGTCTAGAGTGAAAGACATCCAATGTCTGTTGGCCTCTTCTAATGTCCCAGGCATTGTGCTCAAGTGTTACTTCTGATTCCTTGGTGACTTACTTCAAACCTGACAGGTGGTTCCTTGGGGGCAAGGAGTAAAGGGACAAATGCCGTGGCACAGCCAGCCTCATCCTTTATGGTTTCGGGGACTTTCCTGCCTGACCATGGATTCAAATGGGCCCAGAGACACTCAACCACCTATGGCCAAGTGCTGCCAAGGGAGGCACATTCAGTACTAGGATTTGAGTCAGTGTTGTCTTGGACACCCAGAAGGGGAGCGTCAAGAGCATGAAATAGGCCTCCTCCCGAGCAGGCCCTCAAATTGAAGTCCCCATACCCCGTGGCTCATCGGGGACTAGAGCAAATCCAAAAACCCCGCCTTCAATACCTGCCTCTGCTAAGTCGCCTTAAATTCTTGGTTGGCGATCTGAAGCCGGCTTCTCCTAGAGTGAGCGTGTACTTCCCAGCTGTCTCTTTGGTCAGGGGAGACATTAGGTTGACTTTCCTTTCTCTATCGACCACTGCTTGGACAATCATTCAATATGGGGTTGGGCTTTAAACTGTCCCATGTGCCCGACCCATTTGAAACCCTTGGTAGCACTAAAGCAAGTGTCAAAACAAAACAAAAACCGCTCTGAGAACCCGGGACACCCATCAACTCTTAACCAGAGGACTCAGTGCTGCAGGGTACTCCGTCTTCTGTAGTAGCGACGGCAGTGATCAAGCGCAACATATCACGACCATGTTGACCCCATGGCTTAAATCCTCTCGAGTGACCACATATGACTGAACGTTTGGCTCTCTGGTGAATGACCCAGTGTACTCCCTTCCTCCATCAGTGAGTACACCAAACCAAGATTTCCAGCGTTGGTGAAAGGCATAGACACGTGTCTTGTTGTTGTGATTGCGTTCTTCGCATGGCATGACACAAGCAGAAAAAAAGCTTCTAAGCCAACTCCCTGACCAAAGAGACTGACTGCAGATTGCTTAGCTCCGATTGTGTCTGTACCTTGAGCCTGGGAGAGGATGAGAGAGAAACTCAAGCCTACCTGGACTCTGGCTTCCGGAATGTCAATTTCTTGGGCCAGTCGTTCTCTGGTGGCGATCCCGGGGTAGGGGTTCTGTTGAAACAATGCTTGCAGAGCATCCCTTTGACTCGGATTCAAAACGGTCCTCCTTCGTCGGGATCCTCGTGGGTGCCGGCCTGTCAGAGAGAAGAGGGTAAACGTACTAGGAAGGCTTCCACAGGGATGCAAACCGGTGGTGCAAGCCTAGCTCTTCTCTTTACGCCATTTGGAACATTTCCACGTCTGAGGAGTGCTGTCCATTTTGAACTAAAGCATGCACCTAAGGTTACGTTGACTGGGAAACAGGCCGGTCCACAAGGAGGGCGCCTTGTGGAAAGGACGAGAGTCAACGACCTAGGGAAGGTACCAACCACACGCAAGTAATCCATATAATTACATGCAAACAGAATGGGGAAGCCACAGAAACAAGGGATGTTATTGGAAATAACAAGGAGCTCCTTTAAATTTTAGACAAACGGCAAGTTCCCCTTCCACAAGCATGCAACTTTTCGTCCATGTGAATGAAAGATATACTTCTAAAATTAGACATAAAATACTTGATAATTCATGTGCTGTTCTCTACCACCAGAGAGCCAACTTGAAGACTTTCAGTAGAGGAGCCATTGATGGAAATCACGGCTATCAACTCGGATTTTCATTCCAAGGAAGCCAGGTCCAAGCTTGTCTCGACACAATCCCTCTGTCGCCCACAAAGTGTCGCTGAAACAGAGCCCTAGACAATCGGTCCCTGCATCCAGCCTGGTAAGTGATATGTTCTTGAAAGCTAGAAAAGCATGAAGGCTCTTGGATGATCTGACTACAGAGCCGAGATGCAGATGGGAACTTACCGCTTAATGAGCTGCTCGAATCCATCTTGGGAGAGTCACTTGGATTCCACAGAGACGGCTGGCCAACTGAGCGGTACCCGGAAGCACAGGGCTTATCAAGGCCCAGCTTGGCCCGCCCCTATTTCTTTCAATAGCTTCCTATGGTAGCGCTTCATTCAATATTTATGACCTTGCGGGGATCCCACCAAACAGGTGGAAGTTGACCGTTAAGGGCCAGTTGAGAGGCTAGCGGGGACCTTTGCAACCGTCATAATCCTTTTCCCAGTATAACTTTGACTTCAGGCTGACGACTTTGCACACGTAGAAACAGTTTGCTCCCTGATACGTTCCATTCCTCTGGGTTTTCCGTGATTGCGGATAACGGTCGTATATCCAATGCGGAGAGCCTTGCTTTGATCGTGTACTTTGCACATTTCCCTCAGCATGCCCCGGAATGCACTTTTTTCCAACCTCGAAGCATTTCCTTTTACTTTCGGGTGAGGAACGAATACTTAAAATTCAACAGGTGAATCGTTTTCTGGGTTTTACCCATGAGTCATGCCCAAGGGCATTGAAGGCTAGGCTGAGGTCAACCCAGGTCATGCACGTCGAAATGGAGGCTGAAGCATTGTCTGCTGTCAAAACCTCAAAAGTCGGAATGAAACATAATACTTTTTATGGTTTGAAGGAAGGGAAACAGACTATCTCTAGCTGGTTTCTACTGTTCTTGATGCCTATTGTCAGGGTAGGTCAAGAGATTCAAGAGGTCAGAAAAGGATAGCACTGCTTAACAACACGGGAGAGGGGGAAGACAATTCAAAGAACATGAGAATGCTGACAGGAGTCCCATGTCTTTGAAGATAGACCTTTCTTTCATAGAAAATGAAAACAAACTAGAAACCAAAAGTGCCGATTTATGTTAAAAAAAATGAGGGGTTTATAAAAGCAAAAGCTTAGACGGTGGATGTGACAGCTGTGGTTGAAAGGAATGGTTGGATAAAAAAGTGTTACCAGTCAATCATTTCAATCGAGTATATGCTCCAGATAACTTTTAGGAAACCCCCAAAATCGAGGGAAGCAAGCAAGGCAAGCAACCAACCAACCAAACGACCAACCTTCGAACACTAGTGTATACTTTTGCCACCCAAGGCTGTGAAACCCAACTCTGTGTGCTAAGAGGAAGAAAATCAGCCTAAGGAGAATGAAGTGAAGATGAGACTATTTATACCAGAAACTAAATGCATTCAATTATTTTAAAATAGTACTAGGGAGGAGTGTGCTTTTGTGTCTGTGTGTGTGTGTGTGTGTGTATTTTTAGGTAGCAGAAAGGCCACCGGCTTGACATAGAAGAAACATCGCCTATTTAAATACGAGTAAGGAGTATTCCATTGTGTATATAGACCACAACTCCTTCATCCATTCGTCCCTTGATGGGCACTTAGAAACAATGAAAGCCAGCCATTTGTGACAACATGGATGGACATTGAGGGTATTATGCCAAGCGAAATAAGTCAGAGGGAGAAGGTCAAATACGGTACGATCTCACTCATAAGTAGAAGAAGAAAACCACAACAAATCAACACATAGAGACAGAGATTAGATTGGTGCTTACCAGAGGGGAGGAGGGGTGGTGGCGAAAGGGATGATTAGGCACATGTGTGTGGTGATGGACTGTAATTAGTATTTGGGTGGTGGACGTGGTGTAATCAATGCAGAAATAGCGGTATGCCTGAAATTTACACAATGTTACCAACCAATGTTACTGCAATTACAAAAACAAAAAAAGGAAGTAAATATAAATAGAAGTAAGGCGATGTGGAAGGACAGGATCCTTCCCATTTAATAGGTTGTTCTCAGACCGTGGGTTTCAGCAGGATTGTGTTAGAGAGCTGCCATACAGCAGAAGGTGTCAGGTGGGCAGGGAGGCTCCACGAAGGGGTCAATTTCGTTTGCAGGGGTGACGCCCTAACTGCGGAGCCTTCCCCAAAAGCATAAAACCCCCAACCTGGTACAGGAGCAAAGTTCTGATCTTGGCTCCAGAGGCCAAATGTCCAATCTGCCCGCTATGGCATCCTTACTCTCTGATTCTCTCTTTCATTTACTTATGTGTATATTCATTCATTTATTTATTCATTGATGTGTATATTTCTTAAACTATTTGCCCACATGTAGGTGCTCACTAGGTGGAGCCCGAGGGTGGATGCCAAGGGGACTGGACGTGGCCTAAGAGTCCCAGGAGGATGTGTTCAATATATCCGAATCCCGGACCCTAGTTGTGAGGCACGGGACATCAGAGGGAGATGCCATCATCTTGTTGGGCTCATGGCGGCTCTCCCAGGTTTGGGTGCGGATCTCCTTGCAGAGAAAAGCACCTGCAACCTCACCGTAGAGTGCTACTCCTGCAGACGTGCTAGTTGTCAGACATCCACCAGCTCCCACTAGGACACCTCGTCTGGCAGGTTGTTCGTGAGCGTGGCAGCTGCCTTATGCAGAGCAGCCAGGGCCTCCTGAGAGCGCCCAGATGTGTTTTCGCCCAGGACATCCATTGACAGTGTAGGCTCCGATGGCCCAGCCCCGGCTCTCAGACTCCTCTGCAGGAGTCAGCATTGCATCCTCACAGGACTGAAACCTGCCTCTTCGATGTAGCTACACCGTCCGCGGAAGGCCGGCACACAACGGAACTGAGGCTTCCAGGCACCCTGAGACAGCTTTCCTCTTCCCCTCTTAAAAGGGCCATTCCTCCAGGTGGCTTCCTTTGCTAAAGAGCCAGTCCCATTTGTCTTGAGCCCACCGTGGCCAGACTCTTGTTTCAGAAGCTCTATCCGAACACGTTCAGCCAGCGAAACACATTCTTTCCCTGTCTCTACAGAAATTACAGGTAGATTGTCTTATAGAGAGATATGGCCAAAGGGGAACCTAGGGGAGGAGAGATGGGCAGGGATTTTTAGGACTAGATATATCTATAGAGTGATACACTCTCTAGACAAATAGAGGTGGATGCAGATGTAGACAGAGATACAGATATAGTTGTGTATGGGCTTTCATTGGTCAATATCAGAATTCTTTCATTATTGGCCAAGTCTAATCACATGGGAGTAGGAAATATGGGCATGAAGCTAGTGTGTTCAGAATGTCTTACCTCAGAGCATACTGGGGAACGGTCTTGAGACAGAATGAGATAACCAGGGAAGTGAGCTACTGGCATTCACAGTATGCTTCAAAATGCTTTTGGGTGTTTGTGTGTGTGTGTGTGTGTGTGTGTGTGTGTGAGAGAGAGAGAGAGAGAGAGAGAGAGAAAGAGAGAAAGAGACTCGGTGAGGAAGAGAGAGAGAGAGAGGCAGGGAGGGAGATTTAGAGATAAAGAGAGGGGCAAGGAGACCTGGAGGGTCGATTTTATGGCCTACATAATACCATCAGCCTTAGGGGTTGACATGACCTCTGCTGAGTATAATCTGTTCATAAAGAGTGTGCTGGGATTATTGTGGCACTTGTACTCAATGTATACAGCCTTGAGGAAGGCTTGCGCATTAGGCTGCCCAAATCGAAGGTAAGGTTGTTCACTGCGGGACGATTTTAGTGATTCCAATCTGGTATCTTTGTAGACAGAAGCTTTGAACTAGAGCTGGGCATCCCGACCTCCTTCTCGCACCGTCCCAGGCAAAGGAGGCATTGCCAATCTCCGAAGAATTGCATGACAGATGAGACAGAGGGCGTGTGGACCAAATCACAACCAAGAAGTCACATTACATTTTCAAAGATATTTTTATTGTACCTAAGGAGAGTCACATGCCACCTGAAAGTGCAAGAGGCATTGCTCAAAGTACCACTTGAAGGGAAGGGAGGAGCCATGGATGAAGGAAGACTGCCGAGGGGCTCTGAGATAACGGACACCTTCTCTACAAAACACTAGGAAAGAATATAGGGAGCTATTCATGCCCATACATGCACAAATGTGAAAATGACCGAAGAGTGAGCTTCATCCACTTTCCTGAGTGATTGCTTGGTGTTGCTATTGTATCTTTCCCTGCCGTTTTCTGTACAAGTTCAATGCTCCCAGGGAAACTCCTAGGCAAAGACTCCATGGGAGTATGGACTTGATCTTCAAATGAATCATTGATAGATGGAGACTGAAGTCGCTTCCAGGTGCCAGGTTCAAAACTCACAGCTAGCATAAAATCTCACCTTCCTGGACTCACTCGTTTAAGAAATGTAGCATGCCCTCCTTTTCTAAGCATGCCCCAAGCTGAGGTCATGTTTGACTTCCAGGCATGCCAGAAGGGAAACACGCATGCGTGTGTCCTTCTTAGACCTATGGCCCTGGCCTCGATTGGGTTCCAGTTCCGGGATGGTCCAGATGGCCGAGGAGAGGAGGAGGTCACGTTTGTCCTGACAAGGCTTTAGCTCCATCAGACTTCAGGGAGGGCACCCACAGCCTGGTGCCCATGGTGCCTCCAGAGGCCCTGTGGAGCTTGGCAACAGTCGTGGAGACAATGCGGTGGGGCCCACAGGACAGGGGGACATGCTCCCTTTGGGATCCCAAGTGATGGACAATGCTTCCAGCCTTGGCCTCCCTCCTGACCACGCTGAGTGTTCCTTGTCTCTCCTCCTTCCTGGTCATGCTGGCTTGGCACCACTGGAGGAGAAGCCTGAATGGGGGTGTGGGAAATGATGCCTTCCTGCCCCTAAATCGGAGGCCCTGGTGAGCATTGCAGCATGTCGAGCAGAGCCTGAAATTCTTCTCCGCTGAGAAGTTCTTCCGGTGTTCCTGGAGGCTCCTCTGCCTGCAGATCCCCATTCAGAAAAGGTTGTGCCTTTTCCTGAACCTCTGCATCTGCGAGGAGTTCATCTAAGAGGCTGGAGGTTTCTGCAGAGCGCTGGTGCTGTTGGCCTGGCGCAGGAGCGGGCTCTTTGGCCGATAACACCTGCTGCTGCCACACGTGTGTGTCAGTGTGCGCAGGCTGCAGAACTGCCCTTTCCTGAGGCTCCTCTCTGGCCGTGACAACCTGAGGCCCCTCGCCCCACTGCTGCATAGCGTGGGATGTGCCTGGCTGAGCCAGATCCTGCAACTGTTGCTTAGGATTGTCAGGGTCAGGCTGAGGGGAGTCTTGGAAGGGCAGCGCTGCCATGCCAGTGTGCTCATTGTGCTCCTGGCATATTCCTCGGTATGGGGGCAGGAGAGGAGGGTGAGTAGGCGGGAGAGCCCCTCCCAGAGTTGGTCTGGTTGACCAGTGGCACGCAAGTGTCCCAGGAGGGTGAGTGTTCTCCTTTCCCTGCACAGGCTGCGTGGGCAGGACCACCAGGGGCCCCGGGGACTGGCCCACAGAGGCAGCAGGAGAAAACCAAGGAAGGAAGCACGTCGGGCAGAGAGGAGGAGCTGCTATAGCAAGCGATTGGATGCTCCTGAGAGGATTGCAGGCAGGGAGAGGAGGTGAGCTGCTGGGGACAGTGGACAGGTTGCTTTGGTCCTGCAGAGCAGCCAGAGGAGGCCTGGCATTGGGGCCTTGCATCAAGGCTTTCACGGGTCCACTCCTGGTCTGCTCTGGGTGCCGAGCTCTTCGGTTCTGAAACCATACCTGGGACAGAAAAAGAGAGACATGGACATCAGAAGAAGTAAGGGATTCCAGCTCTATCTGCCCCCTGATCTGTCAGGCAGTGGGCAAAGTCCGTGAGGCCTAATCTCAAGGGGATTCTATCTATACCTTTCACCTGGTCCTTGCAAACTAGGTGCCCGTTCAGGGCAACTGCTGACATCTGCCTAACAGTGTGGATCCCACCTTGATTTTCTAGAATGGCAGGCCCTTCACACCCTGCTCCCTAGCTCTCTTGCCCTCTCACTCCCTGGGAGTCCATGCCTTCGTATCACCCACCTTATGAGCCTTGAGGTAAATTCTTAAGAGGCCCCCCTCCCCTTCCTTACCCAGAAGACTCCAAGTTGTCAGCTCTACAGGCCTTCCTCAAAACCAAGCTATCCCCTGTCTGCCAATGGCTGTGATGCAAATGAAAAGTCACCTTCTCTGGCTCAGATGCCTTTGCTGGTTCAGGCCTGGGTTGAAACCCATGCCTCCAGCACACATCTCCACTTGACACGTCTACAAGCCAATCAATTGTGGAGGGAGGTCCAGACACAGGCAGCCACCGAATCCAGGTGAACAACACCTGGGTCTAGAATGGGCCCTCGATTTCCATGGCTGCGTCAGAAAAGGAGCTCTCCCGAAGTGGTTCAGTTTCCTCCCCATCCATGGAGAACGGAGGCAAGAACACAGGGCCTTGTCAGCCCGTTGAAGCAGAGCCACAGGTTCTTGGATCCAAGTGAGAGTGTTTCAGAGGCTCTGTCTCGAAACAACTACGAACCTGCTTCCTAGTTTATGTACCCCAAACCACTGTCTCCATGACTTAGGGAGAGCAAGAGTTCACAACCAACCGTGAAGGTGCCCCCACCCCCAGCCAGGATAAGGCCAATGACCCTAGATGATTAGCTTATCTTCAGGGGGGAGGGGGCAGAAGGGAGGGGGAAAGGGCTAGAGTCGCGTGGTTGGCCGGGTCCCTACGGGCTCCTAGGGCCTCGAGGCCCAAGACACTGAGCAACGTGCCACCACCCACAGGACAGCTCCCCCCCTCACCACAAAGAAATCTCTGGGCCCAGATGCCAGCACTGCTAAGCTTGAGAAGCCCTGACAGACAGGGTTTTCTCAAAATAGCTAGCGGCCTTCACGGTTTCCCACTTTTGTCCTGCCACTGCTTTTACATGCATGGGCACAACCACCAATTGGATTTGGAAATTCCTCCTTCGGGTGGACTCTCACTCGCCAGGCCAGGGCTTTCCACACCATGTCTTGGCCCTGGATCAGCGGGATGACCCCAAAGAGCCCACTTTTAGCCGGCAGCAACTAAACGGCCAAGACCCCTTCCACGTGGGACAAACCGTGTGTCACACACTGAGAACTTACCTGAATTCTCGACTCTGGGATGCCTGTTAGTCTGGCCAGTTCTTCCCTGGCAGCAATGCCGGGAAATCGGTTCTTCTCGAAGTTTTGAACGAGGATCCTGGTTTGCGGTGGAGTGATGCGTGTCCGCTGTCTCCTGCCTTCTTTTGGGTGGCATTCTAAAGGGGAACAAAGGAAGAAAAGAGGCATTTTAGGCGGATGGCACATTCAACGTGAAACAGAAATTAGTGTGTGTGTGTCTGTGTGTTTGTGTGGGCACGTGTATCTACATCTATATTTTTTTTCCCACCACCTTTCCTCCCACTGAGTCCTCTGAGACAGTCATTGACCAGTGCTACGTAGCCCTTGGAGAAAACCCCCGAGGTGATGGGAGAAGAGGAATCTGCACTTCCTAGCAGTTTTGGGAGCAGAGGGTTCAAACCCTTCCTGGCCAAGAAACAGCCCGCTGGCCAAAGAGGGGCACGGTGCTCCTATCTGGAACACTGAGGGAGCCGGAAGAAGATATCTTTGGCTCTTCTCCTAAGCGCTCTTTGCCAAACATTTGGCAACCCCCTGCAGTGAGTTTTGCTTGGGAAGGAGATCCTCGGAGCAAATGCTTCTGGAATGCTGAGTACTCACTTGCAGTGCGAGCTTGAGGCTGCTCCACTCCATGCAATTGCCCTTCTCCCGCAGAGTCTGTGGACCCCAATCGGCCCTGCCTTAGATGTCTCCTGCGTTGGTTTTGAAACCAAATCTGAGTGCCAGAAGAAGAATCAATTGTTATGCAACTCTTGTCAGCAGAATTCCAGAGATCTTTTGCAGTGATTCAAAAGAGAACAAACAACCTAACTAACTAACTAAGAACTAACTAACTAACTGACTAAGGAAAACCCCGAAATAGCTGTCTGCCCAGAGTGGACACGTTTATAATTCGAAGGCACTATATTATCCAAAGGAGAATGCTTTCCTCTCCAAAGGAGAGCACGAAATGTGGGAAAAGACACCATCTGCAATCCGTGGAAAGAATCATTGCTTCTTTGGTCATCTCCCTGCTCTCCAAAGTGAATGCCCCTGATTGAGGAGACAATGCTTGCCTTGCCAAAGGCAGAACGAGCTCGCCAACGTGTCCTCACTCTCCCTCTCCTATTTTCTTGAACCATACCAGTTTCTCTCTCTGTCTTTCTGTCTCTCTTTCTCTCTGTCTGTCCATCTCTGTCTCTCTCTCTTCCTGTCCCTGTCTCTCTGTCTCTGTCTCTCTCTCTCCCCCCTCCCTCTTCTCTCCCTTGCTCTCTCTGGCTCTTTGCGCCTCATCTTTGCTGTGCTCAGTGCCTGATTACCGTTTCTTCACCTGTCTCTTGTTCCCACAGGCAGTACTATTTCCTGACACACAATACATGGGGAAGTGCCCCAGTAATAAATTCACTACAGCAGGAGGTCAATAATGACTAGCCTGTGCTGTTAGGGAGAGACTCATTCAGAGTTGGCTCTTACTGAGTTCATTCCACAGTCACCTCTAGGTTAGGAGGCTCTGACATACCCATACCTATTTTGGAACCGAGTGTCACTCTCATAAACAATGGGATGAGGTACGTTTTTCCTCAGTACCAGAGACAGAAGAGCAGTGGTTTTCTAAAATTTTCTTCCACCAATCATTTCTGACGGTTTCGTGTGGAAAATTTGACTACTCTCAGGAAAAATGTCTAGAGTGAAAGACATCCAATGTCTGTTGGCCTCTTCTAATGTCCCAGGCATTGTGCTCAAGTGTTACTTCTGATTCCTTGGTGACTTACTTCAAACCTGACAGGTGGTTCCTTGGGGGCAAGGAGTAAAGGGACAAATGCCGTGGCACAGCCAGCCTCATCCTTTATGGTTTCGGGGACTTTCCTGCCTGACCATGGATTCAAATGGGCCCAGAGACACTCAACCACCTATGGCCAAGTGCTGCCAAGGGAGGCACATTCAGTACTAGGATTTGAGTCAGTGTTGTCTTGGACACCCAGAAGGGGAGCGTCAAGAGCATGAAATAGGCCTCCTCCCGAGCAGGCCCTCAAATTGAAGTCCCCATACCCCGTGGCTCATCGGGGACTAGAGCAAATCCAAAAACCCCGCCTTCAATACCTGCCTCTGCTAAGTCGCCTTAAATTCTTGGTTGGCGATCTGAAGCCGGCTTCTCCTAGAGTGAGCGTGTACTTCCCAGCTGTCTCTTTGGTCAGGGGAGACATTAGGTTGACTTTCCTTTCTCTATCGACCACTGCTTGGACAATCATTCAATATGGGGTTGGGCTTTAAACTGTCCCATGTGCCCGACCCATTTGAAACCCTTGGTAGCACTAAAGCAAGTGTCAAAACAAAACAAAAACCGCTCTGAGAACCCGGGACACCCATCAACTCTTAACCAGAGGACTCAGTGCTGCAGGGTACTCCGTCTTCTGTAGTAGCGACGGCAGTGATCAAGCGCAACATATCACGACCATGTTGACCCCATGGCTTAAATCCTCTCGAGTGACCACATATGACTGAACGTTTGGCTCTCTGGTGAATGACCCAGTGTACTCCCTTCCTCCATCAGTGAGTACACCAAACCAAGATTTCCAGCGTTGGTGAAAGGCATAGACACGTGTCTTGTTGTTGTGATTGCGTTCTTCGCATGGCATGACACAAGCAGAAAAAAAGCTTCTAAGCCAACTCCCTGACCAAAGAGACTGACTGCAGATTGCTTAGCTCCGATTGTGTCTGTACCTTGAGCCTGGGAGAGGATGAGAGAGAAACTCAAGCCTACCTGGACTCTGGCTTCCGGAATGTCAATTTCTTGGGCCAGTCGTTCTCTGGTGGCGATCCCGGGGTAGGGGTTCTGTTGAAACAATGCTTGCAGAGCATCCCTTTGACTCGGATTCAAAACGGTCCTCCTTCGTCGGGATCCTCGTGGGTGCCGGCCTGTCAGAGAGAAGAGGGTAAACGTACTAGGAAGGCTTCCACAGGGATGCAAACCGGTGGTGCAAGCCTAGCTCTTCTCTTTACGCCATTTGGAACATTTCCACGTCTGAGGAGTGCTGTCCATTTTGAACTAAAGCATGCACCTAAGGTTACGTTGACTGGGAAACAGGCCGGTCCACAAGGAGGGCGCCTTGTGGAAAGGACGAGAGTCAACGACCTAGGGAAGGTACCAACCACACGCAAGTAATCCATATAATTACATGCAAACAGAATGGGGAAGCCACAGAAACAAGGGATGTTATTGGAAATAACAAGGAGCTCCTTTAAATTTTAGACAAACGGCAAGTTCCCCTTCCACAAGCATGCAACTTTTCGTCCATGTGAATGAAAGATATACTTCTAAAATTAGACATAAAATACTTGATAATTCATGTGCTGTTCTCTACCACCAGAGAGCCAACTTGAAGACTTTCAGTAGAGGAGCCATTGATGGAAATCACGGCTATCAACTCGGATTTTCATTCCAAGGAAGCCAGGTCCAAGCTTGTCTCGACACAATCCCTCTGTCGCCCACAAAGTGTCGCTGAAACAGAGCCCTAGACAATCGGTCCCTGCATCCAGCCTGGTAAGTGATATGTTCTTGAAAGCTAGAAAAGCATGAAGGCTCTTGGATGATCTGACTACAGAGCCGAGATGCAGATGGGAACTTACCGCTTAATGAGCTGCTCGAATCCATCTTGGGAGAGTCACTTGGATTCCACAGAGACGGCTGGCCAACTGAGCGGTACCCGGAAGCACAGGGCTTATCAAGGCCCAGCTTGGCCCGCCCCTATTTCTTTCAATAGCTTCCTATGGTAGCGCTTCATTCAATATTTATGACCTTGCGGGGATCCCACCAAACAGGTGGAAGTTGACCGTTAAGGGCCAGTTGAGAGGCTAGCGGGGACCTTTGCAACCGTCATAATCCTTTTCCCAGTATAACTTTGACTTCAGGCTGACGACTTTGCACACGTAGAAACAGTTTGCTCCCTGATACGTTCCATTCCTCTGGGTTTTCCGTGATTGCGGATAACGGTCGTATATCCAATGCGGAGAGCCTTGCTTTGATCGTGTACTTTGCACATTTCCCTCAGCATGCCCCGGAATGCACTTTTTTCCAACCTCGAAGCATTTCCTTTTACTTTCGGGTGAGGAACGAATACTTAAAATTCAACAGGTGAATCGTTTTCTGGGTTTTACCCATGAGTCATGCCCAAGGGCATTGAAGGCTAGGCTGAGGTCAACCCAGGTCATGCACGTCGAAATGGAGGCTGAAGCATTGTCTGCTGTCAAAACCTCAAAAGTCGGAATGAAACATAATACTTTTTATGGTTTGAAGGAAGGGAAACAGACTATCTCTAGCTGGTTTCTACTGTTCTTGATGCCTATTGTCAGGGTAGGTCAAGAGATTCAAGAGGTCAGAAAAGGATAGCACTGCTTAACAACACGGGAGAGGGGGAAGACAATTCAAAGAACATGAGAATGCTGACAGGAGTCCCATGTCTTTGAAGATAGACCTTTCTTTCATAGAAAATGAAAACAAACTAGAAACCAAAAGTGCCGATTTATGTTAAAAAAAATGAGGGGTTTATAAAAGCAAAAGCTTAGACGGTGGATGTGACAGCTGTGGTTGAAAGGAATGGTTGGATAAAAAAGTGTTACCAGTCAATCATTTCAATCGAGTATATGCTCCAGATAACTTTTAGGAAACCCCCAAAATCGAGGGAAGCAAGCAAGGCAAGCAACCAACCAACCAAACGACCAACCTTCGAACACTAGTGTATACTTTTGCCACCCAAGGCTGTGAAACCCAACTCTGTGTGCTAAGAGGAAGAAAATCAGCCTAAGGAGAATGAAGTGAAGATGAGACTATTTATACCAGAAACTAAATGCATTCAATTATTTTAAAATAGTACTAGGGAGGAGTGTGCTTTTGTGTCTGTGTGTGTGTGTGTGTATTTTTAGGTAGCAGAAAGGCCACCGGCTTGACATAGAAGAAACATCGCCTATTTAAATACGAGTAAGGAGTATTCCATTGTGTATATAGACCACAACTCCTTCATCCATTCGTCCCTTGATGGGCACTTAGAAACAATGAAAGCCAGCCATTTGTGACAACATGGATGGACATTGAGGGTATTATGCCAAGCGAAATAAGTCAGAGGGAGAAGGTCAAATACGGTACGATCTCACTCATAAGTAGAAGAAGAAAACCACAACAAATCAACACATAGAGACAGAGATTAGATTGGTGCTTACCAGAGGGGAGGAGGGGGGGTGGCGAAAGGGATGATTAGGCACATGTGTGTGGTGATGGACTGTAATTAGTATTTGGGTGGTGGACGTGGTGTAATCAATGCAGAAATAGCGGTATGCCTGAAATTTACACAATGTTACCAACCAATGTTACTGCAATTACAAAAACAAAAAAAGGAAGTAAATATAAATAGAAGTAAGGCGATGTGGAAGGACAGGATCCTTCCCATTTAATAGGTTGTTCTCAGACCGTGGGTTTCAGCAGGATTGTGTTAGAGAGCTGCCATACAGCAGAAGGTGTCAGGTGGGCAGGGAGGCTCCACGAAGGGGTCAATTTCGTTTGCAGGGGTGACGCCCTAACTGCGGAGCCTTCCCCAAAAGCATAAAACCCCCAACCTGGTACAGGAGCAAAGTTCTGATCTTGGCTCCAGAGGCCAAATGTCCAATCTGCCCGCTATGGCATCCTTACTCTCTGATTCTCTCTTTCATTTACTTATGTGTATATTCATTCATTTATTTATTCATTGATGTGTATATTTCTTAAACTATTTGCCCACATGTAGGTGCTCACTAGGTGGAGCCCGAGGGTGGATGCCAAGGGGACTGGACGTGGCCTAAGAGTCCCAGGAGGATGTGTTCAATATATCCGAATCCCGGACCCTAGTTGTGAGGCACGGGACATCAGAGGGAGATGCCATCATCTTGTTGGGCTCATGGCGGCTCTCCCAGGTTTGGGTGCGGATCTCCTTGCAGAGAAAAGCACCTGCAACCTCACCGTAGAGTGCTACTCCTGCAGACGTGCTAGTTGTCAGACATCCACCAGCTCCCACTAGGACACCTCGTCTGGCAGGTTGTTCGTGAGCGTGGCAGCTGCCTTATGCAGAGCAGCCAGGGCCTCCTGAGAGCGCCCAGATGTGTTTTCGCCCAGGACATCCATTGACAGTGTAGGCTCCGATGGCCCAGCCCCGGCTCTCAGACTCCTCTGCAGGAGTCAGCATTGCATCCTCACAGGACTGAAACCTGCCTCTTCGATGTAGCTACACCGTCCGCGGAAGGCCGGCACACAACGGAACTGAGGCTTCCAGGCACCCTGAGACAGCTTTCCTCTTCCCCTCTTAAAAGGGCCATTCCTCCAGGTGGCTTCCTTTGCTAAAGAGCCAGTCCCATTTGTCTTGAGCCCACCGTGGCCAGACTCTTGTTTCAGAAGCTCTATCCGAACACGTTCAGCCAGCGAAACACATTCTTTCCCTGTCTCTACAGAAATTACAGGTAGATTGTCTTATAGAGAGATATGGCCAAAGGGGAACCTAGGGGAGGAGAGATGGGCAGGGATTTTTAGGACTAGATATATCTATAGAGTGATACACTCTCTAGACAAATAGAGGTGGATGCAGATGTAGACAGAGATACAGATATAGTTGTGTATGGGCTTTCATTGGTCAATATCAGAATTCTTTCATTATTGGCCAAGTCTAATCACATGGGAGTAGGAAATATGGGCATGAAGCTAGTGTGTTCAGAATGTCTTACCTCAGAGCATACTGGGGAACGGTCTTGAGACAGAATGAGATAACCAGGGAAGTGAGCTACTGGCATTCACAGTATGCTTCAAAATGCTTTTGGGTGTTTGTGTGTGTGTGTGTGTGTGTGTGTGTGTGAGAGAGAGAGAGAGAGAGAGAGAGAGAGAAAGAGAGAAAGAGACTCGGTGAGGAAGAGAGAGAGAGAGAGGCAGGGAGGGAGATTTAGAGATAAAGAGAGGGGCAAGGAGACCTGGAGGGTCGATTTTATGGCCTACATAATACCATCAGCCTTAGGGGTTGACATGACCTCTGCTGAGTATAATCTGTTCATAAAGAGTGTGCTGGGATTATTGTGGCACTTGTACTCAATGTATACAGCCTTGAGGAAGGCTTGCGCATTAGGCTGCCCAAATCGAAGGTAAGGTTGTTCACTGCGGGACGATTTTAGTGATTCCAATCTGGTATCTTTGTAGACAGAAGCTTTGAACTAGAGCTGGGCATCCCGACCTCCTTCTCGCACCGTCCCAGGCAAAGGAGGCATTGCCAATCTCCGAAGAATTGCATGACAGATGAGACAGAGGGCGTGTGGACCAAATCACAACCAAGAAGTCACATTACATTTTCAAAGATATTTTTATTGTACCTAAGGAGAGTCACATGCCACCTGAAAGTGCAAGAGGCATTGCTCAAAGTACCACTTGAAGGGAAGGGAGGAGCCATGGATGAAGGAAGACTGCCGAGGGGCTCTGAGATAACGGACACCTTCTCTACAAAACACTAGGAAAGAATATAGGGAGCTATTCATGCCCATACATGCACAAATGTGAAAATGACCGAAGAGTGAGCTTCATCCACTTTCCTGAGTGATTGCTTGGTGTTGCTATTGTATCTTTCCCTGCCGTTTTCTGTACAAGTTCAATGCTCCCAGGGAAACTCCTAGGCAAAGACTCCATGGGAGTATGGACTTGATCTTCAAATGAATCATTGATAGATGGAGACTGAAGTCGCTTCCAGGTGCCAGGTTCAAAACTCACAGCTAGCATAAAATCTCACCTTCCTGGACTCACTCGTTTAAGAAATGTAGCATGCCCTCCTTTTCTAAGCATGCCCCAAGCTGAGGTCATGTTTGACTTCCAGGCATGCCAGAAGGGAAACACGCGTGCGTGTGTCCTTCTTAGACCTATGGCCCTGGCCTCGATTGGGTTCCAGTTCCGGGATGGTCCAGATGGCCGAGGAGAGGAGGAGGTCACGTTTGTCCTGACAAGGCTTTAGCTCCATCAGACTTCAGGGAGGGCACCCACAGCCTGGTGCCCATGGTGCCTCCAGAGGCCCTGTGGAGCTTGGCAACAGTCGTGGAGACAATGCGGTGGGGCCCACAGGACAGGGGGACATGCTCCCTTTGGGATCCCAAGTGATGGACAATGCTTCCAGCCTTGGCCTCCCTCCTGACCACGCTGAGTGTTCCTTGTCTCTCCTCCTTCCTGGTCATGCTGGCTTGGCACCACTGGAGGAGAAGCCTGAATGGGGGTGTGGGAAATGATGCCTTCCTGCCCCTAAATCGGAGGCCCTGGTGAGCATTGCAGCATGTCGAGCAGAGCCTGAAATTCTTCTCCGCTGAGAAGTTCTTCCGGTGTTCCTGGAGGCTCCTCTGCCTGCAGATCCCCATTCAGAAAAGGTTGTGCCTTTTCCTGAACCTCTGCATCTGCGAGGAGTTCATCTAAGAGGCTGGAGGTTTCTGCAGAGCGCTGGTGCTGTTGGCCTGGCGCAGGAGCGGGCTCTTTGGCCGATAACACCTGCTGCTGCCACACGTGTGTGTCAGTGTGCGCAGGCTGCAGAACTGCCCTTTCCTGAGGCTCCTCTCTGGCCGTGACAACCTGAGGCCCCTCGCCCCACTGCTGCATAGCGTGGGATGTGCCTGGCTGAGCCAGATCCTGCAACTGTTGCTTAGGATTGTCAGGGTCAGGCTGAGGGGAGTCTTGGAAGGGCAGCGCTGCCATGCCAGTGTGCTCATTGTGCTCCTGGCATATTCCTCGGTATGGGGGCAGGAGAGGAGGGTGAGTAGGCGGGAGAGCCCCTCCCAGAGTTGGTCTGGTTGACCAGTGGCACGCAAGTGTCCCAGGAGGGTGAGTGTTCTCCTTTCCCTGCACAGGCTGCGTGGGCAGGACCACCAGGGGCCCCGGGGACTGGCCCACAGAGGCAGCAGGAGAAAACCAAGGAAGGAAGCACGTCGGGCAGAGAGGAGGAGCTGCTATAGCAAGCGATTGGATGCTCCTGAGAGGATTGCAGGCAGGGAGAGGAGGTGAGCTGCTGGGGACAGTGGACAGGTTGCTTTGGTCCTGCAGAGCAGCCAGAGGAGGCCTGGCATTGGGGCCTTGCATCAAGGCTTTCACGGGTCCACTCCTGGTCTGCTCTGGGTGCCGAGCTCTTCGGTTCTGAAACCATACCTGGGACAGAAAAAGAGAGACATGGACATCAGAAGAAGTAAGGGATTCCAGCTCTATCTGCCCCCTGATCTGTCAGGCAGTGGGCAAAGTCCGTGAGGCCTAATCTCAAGGGGATTCTATCTATACCTTTCACCTGGTCCTTGCAAACTAGGTGCCCGTTCAGGGCAACTGCTGACATCTGCCTAACAGTGTGGATCCCACCTTGATTTTCTAGAATGGCAGGCCCTTCACACCCTGCTCCCTAGCTCTCTTGCCCTCTCACTCCCTGGGAGTCCATGCCTTCGTATCACCCACCTTATGAGCCTTGAGGTAAATTCTTAAGAGGCCCCCCTCCCCTTCCTTACCCAGAAGACTCCAAGTTGTCAGCTCTACAGGCCTTCCTCAAAACCAAGCTATCCCCTGTCTGCCAATGGCTGTGATGCAAATGAAAAGTCACCTTCTCTGGCTCAGATGCCTTTGCTGGTTCAGGCCTGGGTTGAAACCCATGCCTCCAGCACACATCTCCACTTGACACGTCTACAAGCCAATCAATTGTGGAGGGAGGTCCAGACACAGGCAGCCACCGAATCCAGGTGAACAACACCTGGGTCTAGAATGGGCCCTCGATTTCCATGGCTGCGTCAGAAAAGGAGCTCTCCCGAAGTGGTTCAGTTTCCTCCCCATCCATGGAGAACGGAGGCAAGAACACAGGGCCTTGTCAGCCCGTTGAAGCAGAGCCACAGGTTCTTGGATCCAAGTGAGAGTGTTTCAGAGGCTCTGTCTCGAAACAACTACGAACCTGCTTCCTAGTTTATGTACCCCAAACCACTGTCTCCATGACTTAGGGAGAGCAAGAGTTCACAACCAACCGTGAAGGTGCCCCCACCCCCAGCCAGGATAAGGCCAATGACCCTAGATGATTAGCTTATCTTCAGGGGGGAGGGGGCAGAAGGGAGGGGGAAAGGGCTAGAGTCGCGTGGTTGGCCGGGTCCCTACGGGCTCCTAGGGCCTCGAGGCCCAAGACACTGAGCAACGTGCCACCACCCACAGGACAGCTCCCCCCCTCACCACAAAGAAATCTCTGGGCCCAGATGCCAGCACTGCTAAGCTTGAGAAGCCCTGACAGACAGGGTTTTCTCAAAATAGCTAGCGGCCTTCACGGTTTCCCACTTTTGTCCTGCCACTGCTTTTACATGCATGGGCACAACCACCAATTGGATTTGGAAATTCCTCCTTCGGGTGGACTCTCACTCGCCAGGCCAGGGCTTTCCACACCATGTCTTGGCCCTGGATCAGCGGGATGACCCCAAAGAGCCCACTTTTAGCCGGCAGCAACTAAACGGCCAAGACCCCTTCCACGTGGGACAAACCGTGTGTCACACACTGAGAACTTACCTGAATTCTCGACTCTGGGATGCCTGTTAGTCTGGCCAGTTCTTCCCTGGCAGCAATGCCGGGAAATCGGTTCTTCTCGAAGTTTTGAACGAGGATCCTGGTTTGCGATGGAGTGATGCGTGTCCGCTGTCTCCTGCCTTCTTTTGGGTGGCATTCTAAAGGGGAACAAAGGAAGAAAAGAGGCATTTTAGGCGGATGGCACATTCAACGTGAAACAGAAATTAGTGTGTGTGTGTCTGTGTGTTTGTGTGGGCACGTGTATCTACATCTATATTTTTTTTCCCACCACCTTTCCTCCCACTGAGTCCTCTGAGACAGTCATTGACCAGTGCTACGTAGCCCTTGGAGAAAACCCCCGAGGTGATGGGAGAAGAGGAATCTGCACTTCCTAGCAGTTTTGGGAGCAGAGGGTTCAAACCCTTCCTGGCCAAGAAACAGCCCGCTGGCCAAAGAGGGGCACGGTGCTCCTATCTGGAACACTGAGGGAGCCGGAAGAAGATATCTTTGGCTCTTCTCCTAAGCGCTCTTTGCCAAACATTTGGCAACCCCCTGCAGTGAGTTTTGCTTGGGAAGGAGATCCTCGGAGCAAATGCTTCTGGAATGCTGAGTACTCACTTGCAGTGCGAGCTTGAGGCTGCTCCACTCCATGCAATTGCCCTTCTCCCGCAGAGTCTGTGGACCCCAATCGGCCCTGCCTTAGATGTCTCCTGCGTTGGTTTTGAAACCAAATCTGAGTGCCAGAAGAAGAATCAATTGTTATGCAACTCTTGTCAGCAGAATTCCAGAGATCTTTTGCAGTGATTCAAAAGAGAACAAACAACCTAACTAACTAACTAAGAACTAACTAACTAACTGACTAAGGAAAACCCCGAAATAGCTGTCTGCCCAGAGTGGACACGTTTATAATTCGAAGGCACTATATTATCCAAAGGAGAATGCTTTCCTCTCCAAAGGAGAGCACGAAATGTGGGAAAAGACACCATCTGCAATCCGTGGAAAGAATCATTGCTTCTTTGGTCATCTCCCTGCTCTCCAAAGTGAATGCCCCTGATTGAGGAGACAATGCTTGCCTTGCCAAAGGCAGAACGAGCTCGCCAACGTGTCCTCACTCTCCCTCTCCTATTTTCTTGAACCATACCAGTTTCTCTCTCTGTCTTTCTGTCTCTCTTTCTCTCTGTCTGTCCATCTCTGTCTCTCTCTCTTCCTGTCCCTGTCTCTCTGTCTCTGTCTCTCTCTCTCCCCCCTCCCTCTTCTCTCCCTTGCTCTCTCTGGCTCTTTGCGCCTCATCTTTGCTGTGCTCAGTGCCTGATTACCGTTTCTTCACCTGTCTCTTGTTCCCACAGGCAGTACTATTTCCTGACACACAATACATGGGGAAGTGCCCCAGTAATAAATTCACTACAGCAGGAGGTCAATAATGACTAGCCTGTGCTGTTAGGGAGAGACTCATTCAGAGTTGGCTCTTACTGAGTTCATTCCACAGTCACCTCTAGGTTAGGAGGCTCTGACATACCCATACCTATTTTGGAACCGAGTGTCACTCTCATAAACAATGGGATGAGGTACGTTTTTCCTCAGTACCAGAGACAGAAGAGCAGTGGTTTTCTAAAATTTTCTTCCACCAATCATTTCTGACGGTTTCGTGTGGAAAATTTGACTACTCTCAGGAAAAATGTCTAGAGTGAAAGACATCCAATGTCTGTTGGCCTCTTCTAATGTCCCAGGCATTGTGCTCAAGTGTTACTTCTGATTCCTTGGTGACTTACTTCAAACCTGACAGGTGGTTCCTTGGGGGCAAGGAGTAAAGGGACAAATGCCGTGGCACAGCCAGCCTCATCCTTTATGGTTTCGGGGACTTTCCTGCCTGACCATGGATTCAAATGGGCCCAGAGACACTCAACCACCTATGGCCAAGTGCTGCCAAGGGAGGCACATTCAGTACTAGGATTTGAGTCAGTGTTGTCTTGGACACCCAGAAGGGGAGCGTCAAGAGCATGAAATAGGCCTCCTCCCGAGCAGGCCCTCAAATTGAAGTCCCCATACCCCGTGGCTCATCGGGGACTAGAGCAAATCCAAAAACCCCGCCTTCAATACCTGCCTCTGCTAAGTCGCCTTAAATTCTTGGTTGGCGATCTGAAGCCGGCTTCTCCTAGAGTGAGCGTGTACTTCCCAGCTGTCTCTTTGGTCAGGGGAGACATTAGGTTGACTTTCCTTTCTCTATCGACCACTGCTTGGACAATCATTCAATATGGGGTTGGGCTTTAAACTGTCCCATGTGCCCGACCCATTTGAAACCCTTGGTAGCACTAAAGCAAGTGTCAAAACAAAACAAAAACCGCTCTGAGAACCCGGGACACCCATCAACTCTTAACCAGAGGACTCAGTGCTGCAGGGTACTCCGTCTTCTGTAGTAGCGACGGCAGTGATCAAGCGCAACATATCACGACCATGTTGACCCCATGGCTTAAATCCTCTCGAGTGACCACATATGACTGAACGTTTGGCTCTCTGGTGAATGACCCAGTGTACTCCCTTCCTCCATCAGTGAGTACACCAAACCAAGATTTCCAGCGTTGGTGAAAGGCATAGACACGTGTCTTGTTGTTGTGATTGCGTTCTTCGCATGGCATGACACAAGCAGAAAAAAAGCTTCTAAGCCAACTCCCTGACCAAAGAGACTGACTGCAGATTGCTTAGCTCCGATTGTGTCTGTACCTTGAGCCTGGGAGAGGATGAGAGAGAAACTCAAGCCTACCTGGACTCTGGCTTCCGGAATGTCAATTTCTTGGGCCAGTCGTTCTCTGGTGGCGACCCCGGGGTAGGGGTTCTGTTGAAACAATGCTTGCAGAGCATCCCTTTGACTCGGATTCAAAACGGTCCTCCTTCGTCGGGATCCTCGTGGGTGCCGGCCTGTCAGAGAGAAGAGGGTAAACGTACTAGGAAGGCTTCCACAGGGATGCAAACCGGTGGTGCAAGCCTAGCTCTTCTCTTTACGCCATTTGGAACATTTCCACGTCTGAGGAGTGCTGTCCATTTTGAACTAAAGCATGCACCTAAGGTTACGTTGACTGGGAAACAGGCCGGTCCACAAGGAGGGCGCCTTGTGGAAAGGACGAGAGTCAACGACCTAGGGAAGGTACCAACCACACGCAAGTAATCCATATAATTACATGCAAACAGAATGGGGAAGCCACAGAAACAAGGGATGTTATTGGAAATAACAAGGAGCTCCTTTAAATTTTAGACAAACGGCAAGTTCCCCTTCCACAAGCATGCAACTTTTCGTCCATGTGAATGAAAGATATACTTCTAAAATTAGACATAAAATACTTGATAATTCATGTGCTGTTCTCTACCACCAGAGAGCCAACTTGAAGACTTTCAGTAGAGGAGCCATTGATGGAAATCACGGCTATCAACTCGGATTTTCATTCCAAGGAAGCCAGGTCCAAGCTTGTCTCGACACAATCCCTCTGTCGCCCACAAAGTGTCGCTGAAACAGAGCCCTAGACAATCGGTCCCTGCATCCAGCCTGGTAAGTGATATGTTCTTGAAAGCTAGAAAAGCATGAAGGCTCTTGGATGATCTGACTACAGAGCCGAGATGCAGATGGGAACTTACCGCTTAATGAGCTGCTCGAATCCATCTTGGGAGAGTCACTTGGATTCCACAGAGACGGCTGGCCAACTGAGCGGTACCCGGAAGCACAGGGCTTATCAAGGCCCAGCTTGGCCCGCCCCTATTTCTTTCAATAGCTTCCTATGGTAGCGCTTCATTCAATATTTATGACCTTGCGGGGATCCCACCAAACAGGTGGAAGTTGACCGTTAAGGGCCAGTTGAGAGGCTAGCGGGGACCTTTGCAACCGTCATAATCCTTTTCCCAGTATAACTTTGACTTCAGGCTGACGACTTTGCACACGTAGAAACAGTTTGCTCCCTGATACGTTCCATTCCTCTGGGTTTTCCGTGATTGCGGATAACGGTCGTATATCCAATGCGGAGAGCCTTGCTTTGATCGTGTACTTTGCACATTTCCCTCAGCATGCCCCGGAATGCACTTTTTTCCAACCTCGAAGCATTTCCTTTTACTTTCGGGTGAGGAACGAATACTTAAAATTCAACAGGTGAATCGTTTTCTGGGTTTTACCCATGAGTCATGCCCAAGGGCATTGAAGGCTAGGCTGAGGTCAACCCAGGTCATGCACGTCGAAATGGAGGCTGAAGCATTGTCTGCTGTCAAAACCTCAAAAGTCGGAATGAAACATAATACTTTTTATGGTTTGAAGGAAGGGAAACAGACTATCTCTAGCTGGTTTCTACTGTTCTTGATGCCTATTGTCAGGGTAGGTCAAGAGATTCAAGAGGTCAGAAAAGGATAGCACTGCTTAACAACACGGGAGAGGGGGAAGACAATTCAAAGAACATGAGAATGCTGACAGGAGTCCCATGTCTTTGAAGATAGACCTTTCTTTCATAGAAAATGAAAACAAACTAGAAACCAAAAGTGCCGATTTATGTTAAAAAAAATGAGGGGTTTATAAAAGCAAAAGCTTAGACGGTGGATGTGACAGCTGTGGTTGAAAGGAATGGTTGGATAAAAAAGTGTTACCAGTCAATCATTTCAATCGAGTATATGCTCCAGATAACTTTTAGGAAACCCCCAAAATCGAGGGAAGCAAGCAAGGCAAGCAACCAACCAACCAAACGACCAACCTTCGAACACTAGTGTATACTTTTGCCACCCAAGGCTGTGAAACCCAACTCTGTGTGCTAAGAGGAAGAAAATCAGCCTAAGGAGAATGAAGTGAAGATGAGACTATTTATACCAGAAACTAAATGCATTCAATTATTTTAAAATAGTACTAGGGAGGAGTGTGCTTTTGTGTCTGTGTGTGTGTGTGTGTATTTTTAGGTAGCAGAAAGGCCACCGGCTTGACATAGAAGAAACATCGCCTATTTAAATACGAGTAAGGAGTATTCCATTGTGTATATAGACCACAACTCCTTCATCCATTCGTCCCTTGATGGGCACTTAGAAACAATGAAAGCCAGCCATTTGTGACAACATGGATGGACATTGAGGGTATTATGCCAAGCGAAATAAGTCAGAGGGAGAAGGTCAAATACGGTACGATCTCACTCATAAGTAGAAGAAGAAAACCACAACAAATCAACACATAGAGACAGAGATTAGATTGGTGCTTACCAGAGGGGAGGAGGGGGGGTGGCGAAAGGGATGATTAGGCACATGTGTGTGGTGATGGACTGTAATTAGTATTTGGGTGGTGGACGTGGTGTAATCAATGCAGAAATAGCGGTATGCCTGAAATTTACACAATGTTACCAACCAATGTTACTGCAATTACAAAAACAAAAAAAGGAAGTAAATATAAATAGAAGTAAGGCGATGTGGAAGGACAGGATCCTTCCCATTTAATAGGTTGTTCTCAGACCGTGGGTTTCAGCAGGATTGTGTTAGAGAGCTGCCATACAGCAGAAGGTGTCAGGTGGGCAGGGAGGCTCCACGAAGGGGTCAATTTCGTTTGCAGGGGTGACGCCCTAACTGCGGAGCCTTCCCCAAAAGCATAAAACCCCCAACCTGGTACAGGAGCAAAGTTCTGATCTTGGCTCCAGAGGCCAAATGTCCAATCTGCCCGCTATGGCATCCTTACTCTCTGATTCTCTCTTTCATTTACTTATGTGTATATTCATTCATTTATTTATTCATTGATGTGTATATTTCTTAAACTATTTGCCCACATGTAGGTGCTCACTAGGTGGAGCCCGAGGGTGGATGCCAAGGGGACTGGACGTGGCCTAAGAGTCCCAGGAGGATGTGTTCAATATATCCGAATCCCGGACCCTAGTTGTGAGGCACGGGACATCAGAGGGAGATGCCATCATCTTGTTGGGCTCATGGCGGCTCTCCCAGGTTTGGGTGCGGATCTCCTTGCAGAGAAAAGCACCTGCAACCTCACCGTAGAGTGCTACTCCTGCAGACGTGCTAGTTGTCAGACATCCACCAGCTCCCACTAGGACACCTCGTCTGGCAGGTTGTTCGTGAGCGTGGCAGCTGCCTTATGCAGAGCAGCCAGGGCCTCCTGAGAGCGCCCAGATGTGTTTTCGCCCAGGACATCCATTGACAGTGTAGGCTCCGATGGCCCAGCCCCGGCTCTCAGACTCCTCTGCAGGAGTCAGCATTGCATCCTCACAGGACTGAAACCTGCCTCTTCGATGTAGCTACACCGTCCGCGGAAGGCCGGCACACAACGGAACTGAGGCTTCCAGGCACCCTGAGACAGCTTTCCTCTTCCCCTCTTAAAAGGGCCATTCCTCCAGGTGGCTTCCTTTGCTAAAGAGCCAGTCCCATTTGTCTTGAGCCCACCGTGGCCAGACTCTTGTTTCAGAAGCTCTATCCGAACACGTTCAGCCAGCGAAACACATTCTTTCCCTGTCTCTACAGAAATTACAGGTAGATTGTCTTATAGAGAGATATGGCCAAAGGGGAACCTAGGGGAGGAGAGATGGGCAGGGATTTTTAGGACTAGATATATCTATAGAGTGATACACTCTCTAGACAAATAGAGGTGGATGCAGATGTAGACAGAGATACAGATATAGTTGTGTATGGGCTTTCATTGGTCAATATCAGAATTCTTTCATTATTGGCCAAGTCTAATCACATGGGAGTAGGAAATATGGGCATGAAGCTAGTGTGTTCAGAATGTCTTACCTCAGAGCATACTGGGGAACGGTCTTGAGACAGAATGAGATAACCAGGGAAGTGAGCTACTGGCATTCACAGTATGCTTCAAAATGCTTTTGGGTGTTTGTGTGTGTGTGTGTGTGTGTGTGTGTGTGTGAGAGAGAGAGAGAGAGAGAGAGAGAGAGAGAGAGAGAGAAAGAGAGAAAGAGACTCGGTGAGGAAGAGAGAGAGAGAGAGGCAGGGAGGGAGATTTAGAGATAAAGAGAGGGGCAAGGAGACCTGGAGGGTCGATTTTATGGCCTACATAATACCATCAGCCTTAGGGGTTGACATGACCTCTGCTGAGTATAATCTGTTCATAAAGAGTGTGCTGGGATTATTGTGGCACTTGTACTCAATGTATACAGCCTTGAGGAAGGCTTGCGCATTAGGCTGCCCAAATCGAAGGTAAGGTTGTTCACTGCGGGACGATTTTAGTGATTCCAATCTGGTATCTTTGTAGACAGAAGCTTTGAACTAGAGCTGGGCATCCCGACCTCCTTCTCGCACCGTCCCAGGCAAAGGAGGCATTGCCAATCTCCGAAGAATTGCATGACAGATGAGACAGAGGGCGTGTGGACCAAATCACAACCAAGAAGTCACATTACATTTTCAAAGATATTTTTATTGTACCTAAGGAGAGTCACATGCCACCTGAAAGTGCAAGAGGCATTGCTCAAAGTACCACTTGAAGGGAAGGGAGGAGCCATGGATGAAGGAAGACTGCCGAGGGGCTCTGAGATAACGGACACCTTCTCTACAAAACACTAGGAAAGAATATAGGGAGCTATTCATGCCCATACATGCACAAATGTGAAAATGACCGAAGAGTGAGCTTCATCCACTTTCCTGAGTGATTGCTTGGTGTTGCTATTGTATCTTTCCCTGCCGTTTTCTGTACAAGTTCAATGCTCCCAGGGAAACTCCTAGGCAAAGACTCCATGGGAGTATGGACTTGATCTTCAAATGAATCATTGATAGATGGAGACTGAAGTCGCTTCCAGGTGCCAGGTTCAAAACTCACAGCTAGCATAAAATCTCACCTTCCTGGACTCACTCGTTTAAGAAATGTAGCATGCCCTCCTTTTCTAAGCATGCCCCAAGCTGAGGTCATGTTTGACTTCCAGGCATGCCAGAAGGGAAACACGCGTGCGTGTGTCCTTCTTAGACCTATGGCCCTGGCCTCGATTGGGTTCCAGTTCCGGGATGGTCCAGATGGCCGAGGAGAGGAGGAGGTCACGTTTGTCCTGACAAGGCTTTAGCTCCATCAGACTTCAGGGAGGGCACCCACAGCCTGGTGCCCATGGTGCCTCCAGAGGCCCTGTGGAGCTTGGCAACAGTCGTGGAGACAATGCGGTGGGGCCCACAGGACAGGGGGACATGCTCCCTTTGGGATCCCAAGTGATGGACAATGCTTCCAGCCTTGGCCTCCCTCCTGACCACGCTGAGTGTTCCTTGTCTCTCCTCCTTCCTGGTCATGCTGGCTTGGCACCACTGGAGGAGAAACCTGAATGGGGGTGTGGGAAATGATGCCTTCCTGCCCCTAAATCGGAGGCCCTGGTGAGCATTGCAGCATGTCGAGCAGAGCCTGAAATTCTTCTCCGCTGAGAAGTTCTTCCGGTGTTCCTGGAGGCTCCTCTGCCTGCAGATCCCCATTCAGAAAAGGTTGTGCCTTTTCCTGAACCTCTGCATCTGCGAGGAGTTCATCTAAGAGGCTGGAGGTTTCTGCAGAGCGCTGGTGCTGTTGGCCTGGCGCAGGAGCGGGCTCTTTGGCCGATAACACCTGCTGCTGCCACACGTGTGTGTCAGTGTGCGCAGGCTGCAGAACTGCCCTTTCCTGAGGCTCCTCTCTGGCCGTGACAATCTGAGGCCCCTCGCCCCACTGCTGCATAGCGTGGGATGAGCCTGGCTGAGCCAGATCCTGCAACTGTTGCTTAGGATTGTCAGGGTCAGGCTGAGGGGAGTCTTGGAAGGGCAGCGCTGCCATGCCAGTGTGCTCATTGTGCTCCTGGCATATTCCTCGGTATGGGGGCAGGAGAGGAGGGTGAGTAGGCGGGAGAGCCCCTCCCAGAGTTGGTCTGGTTGACCAGTGGCACGCAAGTGTCCCAGGAGGGTGAGTGTTCTCCTTTCCCTGCACAGGCTGCGTGGGCAGGACCACCAGGGGCCCCGGGGACTGGCCCACAGAGGCAGCAGGAGAAAACCAAGGAAGGAAGCACGTCGGGCAGAGAGGAGGAGCTGCTATAGCAAGCGATTGGATGCTCCTGAGAGGATTGCAGGCAGGGAGAGGAGGTGAGCTGCTGGGGACAGTGGACAGGTTGCTTTGGTCCTGCAGAGCAGCCAGAGGAGGCCTGGCATTGGGGCCTTGCATCAAGGCTTTCACGGGTCCACTCCTGGTCTGCTCTGGGTGCCGAGCTCTTCGGTTCTGAAACCATACCTGGGACAGAAAAAGAGAGACATGGACATCAGAAGAAGTAAGGGATTCCAGCTCTATCTGCCCCCTGATCTGTCAGGCAGTGGGCAAAGTCCGTGAGGCCTAATCTCAAGGGGATTCTATCTATACCTTTCACCTGGTCCTTGCAAACTAGGTGCCCGTTCAGGGCAACTGCTGACATCTGCCTAACAGTGTGGATCCCACCTTGATTTTCTAGAATGGCAGGCCCTTCACACCCTGCTCCCTAGCTCTCTTGCCCTCTCACTCCCTGGGAGTCCATGCCTTCGTATCACCCACCTTATGAGCCTTGAGGTAAATTCTTAAGAGGCCCCCCTCCCCTTCCTTACCCAGAAGACTCCAAGTTGTCAGCTCTACAGGCCTTCCTCAAAACCAAGCTATCCCCTGTCTGCCAATGGCTGTGATGCAAATGAAAAGTCACCTTCTCTGGCTCAGATGCCTTTGCTGGTTCAGGCCTGGGTTGAAACCCATGCCTCCAGCACACATCTCCACTTGACACGTCTACAAGCCAATCAATTGTGGAGGGAGGTCCAGACACAGGCAGCCACCGAATCCAGGTGAACAACACCTGGGTCTAGAATGGGCCCTCGATTTCCATGGCTGCGTCAGAAAAGGAGCTCTCCCGAAGTGGTTCAGTTTCCTCCCCATCCATGGAGAACGGAGGCAAGAACACAGGGCCTTGTCAGCCCGTTGAAGCAGAGCCACAGGTTCTTGGATCCAAGTGAGAGTGTTTCAGAGGCTCTGTCTCGAAACAACTACGAACCTGCTTCCTAGTTTATGTACCCCAAACCACTGTCTCCATGACTTAGGGAGAGCAAGAGTTCACAACCAACCGTGAAGGTGCCCCCACCCCCAGCCAGGATAAGGCCAATGACCCTAGATGATTAGCTTATCTTCAGGGGGGAGGGGGCAGAAGGGAGGGGGAAAGGGCTAGAGTCGCGTGGTTGGCCGGGTCCCTACGGGCTCCTAGGGCCTCGAGGCCCAAGACACTGAGCAACGTGCCACCACCCACAGGACAGCTCCCCCCCTCACCACAAAGAAATCTCTGGGCCCAGATGCCAGCACTGCTAAGCTTGAGAAGCCCTGACAGACAGGGTTTTCTCAAAATAGCTAGCGGCCTTCACGGTTTCCCACTTTTGTCCTGCCACTGCTTTTACATGCATGGGCACAACCACCAATTGGATTTGGAAATTCCTCCTTCGGGTGGACTCTCACTCGCCAGGCCAGGGCTTTCCACACCATGTCTTGGCCCTGGATCAGCGGGATGACCCCAAAGAGCCCACTTTTAGCCGGCAGCAACTAAACGGCCAAGACCCCTTCCACGTGGGACAAACCGTGTGTCACACACTGAGAACTTACCTGAATTCTCGACTCTGGGATGCCTGTTAGTCTGGCCAGTTCTTCCCTGGCAGCAATGCCGGGAAATCGGTTCTTCTCGAAGTTTTGAACGAGGATCCTGGTTTGCGATGGAGTGATGCGTGTCCGCTGTCTCCTGCCTTCTTTTGGGTGGCATTCTAAAGGGGAACAAAGGAAGAAAAGAGGCATTTTAGGCGGATGGCACATTCAACGTGAAACAGAAATTGGTGTGTGTGTGTCTGTGTGTTTGTGTGGGCACGTGTATCTACATCTATATTTTTTTCCCACCACCTTTCCTCCCACTGAGTCCTCTGAGACAGTCATTGACCAGTGCTACGTAGCCCTTGGAGAAAACCCCCGAGGTGATGGGAGAAGAGGAATCTGCACTTCCTAGCAGTTTTGGGAGCAGAGGGTTCAAACCCTTCCTGGCCAAGAAACAGCCCGCTGGCCAAAGAGGGGCACGGTGCTCCTATCTGGAACACTGAGGGAGCCGGAAGAAGATATCTTTGGCTCTTCTCCTAAGCGCTCTTTGCCAAACATTTGGCAACCCCCTGCAGTGAGTTTTGCTTGGGAAGGAGATCCTCGGAGCAAATGCTTCTGGAATGCTGAGTACTCACTTGCAGTGCGAGCTTGAGGCTGCTCCACTCCATGCAATTGCCCTTCTCCCGCAGAGTCTGTGGACCCCAATCGGCCCTGCCTTAGATGTCTCCTGCGTTGGTTTTGAAACCAAATCTGAGTGCCAGAAGAAGAATCAATTGTTATGCAACTCTTGTCAGCAGAATTCCAGAGATCTTTTGCAGTGATTCAAAAGAGAACAAACAACCTAACTAACTAACTAAGAACTAACTAACTAACTGACTAAGGAAAACCCCGAAATAGCTGTCTGCCCAGAGTGGACACGTTTATAATTCGAAGGCACTATATTATCCAAAGGAGAATGCTTTCCTCTCCAAAGGAGAGCACGAAATGTGGGAAAAGACACCATCTGCAATCCGTGGAAAGGATCATTGCTTCTTTGGTCATCTCCCTGCTCTCCAAAGTGAATGCCCCTGATTGAGGAGACAATGCTTGCCTTGCCAAAGGCAGAACGAGCTCGCCAACGTGTCCTCACTCTCCCTCTCCTATTTTCTTGAACCATACCAGTTTCTCTCTCTGTCTTTCTGTCTCTCTTTCTCTCTGTCTGTCCATCTCTGTCTCTCTCTCTTCCTGTCCCTGTCTCTCTGTCTCTGTCTCTCTCTCTCCCCCCTCCCTCTTCTCTCCCTTGCTCTCTCTGGCTCTTTGCGCCTCATCTTTGCTGTGCTCAGTGCCTGATTACCGTTTCTTCACCTGTCTCTTGTTCCCACAGGCAGTACTATTTCCTGACACACAATACATGGGGAAGTGCCCCAGTAATAAATTCACTACAGCAGGAGGTCAATAATGACTAGCCTGTGCTGTTAGGGAGAGACTCATTCAGAGTTGGCTCTTACTGAGTTCATTCCACAGTCACCTCTAGGTTAGGAGGCTCTGACATACCCATACCTATTTTGGAACCGAGTGTCACTCTCATAAACAATGGGATGAGGTACGTTTTTCCTCAGTACCAGAGACAGAAGAGCAGTGGTTTTCTAAAATTTTCTTCCACCAATCATTTCTGACGGTTTCGTGTGGAAAATTTGACTACTCTCAGGAAAAATGTCTAGAGTGAAAGACATCCAATGTCTGTTGGCCTCTTCTAATGTCCCAGGCATTGTGCTCAAGTGTTACTTCTGATTCCTTGGTGACTTACTTCAAACCTGACAGGTGGTTCCTTGGGGGCAAGGAGTAAAGGGACAAATGCCGTGGCACAGCCAGCCTCATCCTTTATGGTTTCGGGGACTTTCCTGCCTGACCATGGATTCAAATGGGCCCAGAGACACTCAACCACCTATGGCCAAGTGCTGCCAAGGGAGGCACATTCAGTACTAGGATTTGAGTCAGTGTTGTCTTGGACACCCAGAAGGGGAGCGTCAAGAGCATGAAATAGGCCTCCTCCCGAGCAGGCCCTCAAATTGAAGTCCCCATACCCCGTGGCTCATCGGGGACTAGAGCAAATCCAAAAACCCCGCCTTCAATACCTGCCTCTGCTAAGTCGCCTTAAATTCTTGGTTGGCGATCTGAAGCCGGCTTCTCCTAGAGTGAGCGTGTACTTCCCAGCTGTCTCTTTGGTCAGGGGAGACATTAGGTTGACTTTCCTTTCTCTATCGACCACTGCTTGGACAATCATTCAATATGGGGTTGGGCTTTAAACTGTCCCATGTGCCCGACCCATTTGAAACCCTTGGTAGCACTAAAGCAAGTGTCAAAACAAAACAAAAACCGCTCTGAGAACCCGGGACACCCATCAACTCTTAACCAGAGGACTCAGTGCTGCAGGGTACTCCGTCTTCTGTAGTAGCGACGGCAGTGATCAAGCGCAACATATCACGACCATGTTGACCCCATGGCTTAAATCCTCTCGAGTGACCACATATGACTGAACGTTTGGCTCTCTGGTGAATGACCCAGTGTACTCCCTTCCTCCATCAGTGAGTACACCAAACCAAGATTTCCAGCGTTGGTGAAAGGCATAGACACGTGTCTTGTTGTTGTGATTGCGTTCTTCGCATGGCATGACACAAGCAGAAAAAAAGCTTCTAAGCCAACTCCCTGACCAAAGAGACTGACTGCAGATTGCTTAGCTCCGATTGTGTCTGTACCTTGAGCCTGGGAGAGGATGAGAGAGAAACTCAAGCCTACCTGGACTCTGGCTTCCGGAATGTCAATTTCTTGGGCCAGTCGTTCTCTGGTGGCGATCCCGGGGTAGGGGTTCTGTTGAAACAATGCTTGCAGAGCATCCCTTTGACTCGGATTCAAAACGGTCCTCCTTCGTCGGGATCCTCGTGGGTGCCGGCCTGTCAGAGAGAAGAGGGTAAACGTACTAGGAAGGCTTCCACAGGGATGCAAACCGGTGGTGCAAGCCTAGCTCTTCTCTTTACGCCATTTGGAACATTTCCACGTCTGAGGAGTGCTGTCCATTTTGAACTAAAGCATGCACCTAAGGTTACGTTGACTGGGAAACAGGCCGGTCCACAAGGAGGGCGCCTTGTGGAGAGGACGAGAGTCAACGACCTAGGGAAGGTACCAACCACACGCAAGTAATCCATATAATTACATGCAAACAGAATGGGGAAGCCACAGAAACAAGGGATGTTATTGGAAATAACAAGGAGCTCCTTTAAATTTTAGACAAACGGCAAGTCCCCCTTCCACAAGCATGCAACTTTTCGTCCATGTGAATGAAAGATATACTTCTAAAATTAGACATAAAATACTTGATAATTCATGTGCTGTTCTCTACCACCAGAGAGCCAACTTGAAGACTTTCAGTAGAGGAGCCATTGATGGAAATCACGGCTATCAACTCGGATTTTCATTCCAAGGAAGCCAGGTCCAAGCTTGTCTCGACACAATCCCTCTGTCGCCCACAAAGTGTCGCTGAAACAGAGCCCTAGACAATCGGTCCCTGCATCCAGCCTGGTAAGTGATAAGTTCTTGAAAGCTAGAAAAGCATGAAGGCTCTTGGATGATCTGACTACAGAGCCGAGATGCAGATGGGAACTTACCGCTTAATGAGCTGCTCGAATCCATCTTGGGAGAGTCACTTGGATTCCACAGAGACGGCTGGCCAACTGAGCGGTACCCGGAAGCACAGGGCTTATCAAGGCCCAGCTTGGCCCGCCCCTATTTCTTTCAATAGCTTCCTATGGTAGCGCTTCATTCAATATTTATGACCTTGCGGGGATCCCACCAAACAGGTGGAAGTTGACCGTTAAGGGCCAGTTGAGAGGCTAGCGGGGACCTTTGCAACCGTCATAATCCTTTTCCCAGTATAACTTTGACTTCAGGCTGACGACTTTGCACACGTAGAAACAGTTTGCTCCCTGATACGTTCCATTCCTCTGGGTTTTCCGTGATTGCGGATAACGGTCGTATATCCAATGCGGAGAGCCTTGCTTTGATCGTGTACTTTGCACATTTCCCTCAGCATGCCCCGGAATGCACTTTTTTCCAACCTCGAAGCATTTCCTTTTACTTTCGGGTGAGGAACGAATACTTAAAATTCAACAGGTGAATCGTTTTCTGGGTTTTACCCATGAGTCATGCCCAAGGGCATTGAAGGCTAGGCTGAGGTCAACCCAGGTCATGCACGTCGAAATGGAGGCTGAAGCATTGTCTGCTGTCAAAACCTCAAAAGTCGGAATGAAACATAATACTTTTTATGGTTTGAAGGAAGGGAAACAGACTATCTCTAGCTGGTTTCTACTGTTCTTGATGCCTATTGTCAGGGTAGGTCAAGAGATTCAAGAGGTCAGAAAAGGATAGCACTGCTTAACAACACGGGAGAGGGGGAAGACAATTCAAAGAACATGAGAATGCTGACAGGAGTCCCATGTCTTTGAAGATAGACCTTTCTTTCATAGAAAATGAAAACAAACTAGAAACCAAAAGTGCCGATTTATGTTAAAAAAAATGAGGGGTTTATAAAAGCAAAAGCTTAGACGGTGGATGTGACAGCTGTGGTTGAAAGGAATGGTTGGATAAAAAAGTGTTACCAGTCAATCATTTCAATCGAGTATATGCTCCAGATAACTTTTAGGAAACCCCCAAAATCGAGGGAAGCAAGCAAGGCAAGCAACCAACCAACCAAACGACCAACCTTCGAACACTAGTGTATACTTTTGCCACCCAAGGCTGTGAAACCCAACTCTGTGTGCTAAGAGGAAGAAAATCAGCCTAAGGAGAATGAAGTGAAGATGAGACTATTTATACCAGAAACTAAATGCATTCAATTATTTTAAAATAGTACTAGGGAGGAGTGTGCTTTTGTGTCTGTGTGTGTGTGTGTGTGTATTTTTAGGTAGCAGAAAGGCCACCGGCTTGACATAGAAGAAACATCGCCTATTTAAATACGAGTAAGGAGTATTCCATTGTGTATATAGACCACAACTCCTTCATCCATTCGTCCCTTGATGGGCACTTAGAAACAATGAAAGCCAGCCATTTGTGACAACATGGATGGACATTGAGGGTATTATGCCAAGCGAAATAAGTCAGAGGGAGAAGGTCAAATACGGTACGATCTCACTCATAAGTAGAAGAAGAAAACCACAACAAATCAACACATAGAGACAGAGATTAGATTGGTGCTTACCAGAGGGGAGGAGGGGGGGTGGCGAAAGGGATGATTAGGCACATGTGTGTGGTGATGGACTGTAATTAGTATTTGGGTGGTGGACGTGGTGTAATCAATGCAGAAATAGCGGTATGCCTGAAATTTACACAATGTTACCAACCAATGTTACTGCAATTACAAAAACAAAAAAAGGAAGTAAATATAAATAGAAGTAAGGCGATGTGGAAGGACAGGATCCTTCCCATTTAATAGGTTGTTCTCAGACCGTGGGTTTCAGCAGGATTGTGTTAGAGAGCTGCCATACAGCAGAAGGTGTCAGGTGGGCAGGGAGGCTCCACGAAGGGGTCAATTTCGTTTGCAGGGGTGACGCCCTAACTGCGGAGCCTTCCCCAAAAGCATAAAACCCCCAACCTGGTACAGGAGCAAAGTTCTGATCTTGGCTCCAGAGGCCAAATGTCCAATCTGCCCGCTATGGCATCCTTACTCTCTGATTCTCTCTTTCATTTACTTATGTGTATATTCATTCATTTATTTATTCATTGATGTGTATATTTCTTAAACTATTTGCCCACATGTAGGTGCTCACTAGGTGGAGCCCGAGGGTGGATGCCAAGGGGACTGGACGTGGCCTAAGAGTCCCAGGAGGATGTGTTCAATATATCCGAATCCCGGACCCTAGTTGTGAGGCACGGGACATCAGAGGGAGATGCCATCATCTTGTTGGGCTCATGGCGGCTCTCCCAGGTTTGGGTGCGGATCTCCTTGCAGAGAAAAGCACCTGCAACCTCACCGTAGAGTGCTACTCCTGCAGACGTGCTAGTTGTCAGACATCCACCAGCTCCCACTAGGACACCTCGTCTGGCAGGTTGTTCGTGAGCGTGGCAGCTGCCTTATGCAGAGCAGCCAGGGCCTCCTGAGAGCGCCCAGATGTGTTTTCGCCCAGGACATCCATTGACAGTGTAGGCTCCGATGGCCCAGCCCCGGCTCTCAGACTCCTCTGCAGGAGTCAGCATTGCATCCTCACAGGACTGAAACCTGCCTCTTCGATGTAGCTACACCGTCCGCGGAAGGCCGGCACACAACGGAACTGAGGCTTCCAGGCACCCTGAGACAGCTTTCCTCTTCCCCTCTTAAAAGGGCCATTCCTCCAGGTGGCTTCCTTTGCTAAAGAGCCAGTCCCATTTGTCTTGAGCCCACCGTGGCCAGACTCTTGTTTCAGAAGCTCTATCCGAACACGTTCAGCCAGCGAAACACATTCTTTCCCTGTCTCTACAGAAATTACAGGTAGATTGTCTTATAGAGAGATATGGCCAAAGGGGAACCTAGGGGAGGAGAGATGGGCAGGGATTTTTAGGACTAGATATATCTATAGAGTGATACACTCTCTAGACAAATAGAGGTGGATGCAGATGTAGACAGAGATACAGATATAGTTGTGTATGGGCTTTCATTGGTCAATATCAGAATTCTTTCATTATTGGCCAAGTCTAATCACATGGGAGTAGGAAATATGGGCATGAAGCTAGTGTGTTCAGAATGTCTTACCTCAGAGCATACTGGGGAACGGTCTTGAGACAGAATGAGATAACCAGGGAAGTGAGCTACTGGCATTCACAGTATGCTTCAAAATGCTTTTGGGTGTTTGTGTGTGTGTGTGTGTGTGTGTGTGTGTGAGAGAGAGAGAGAGAGAGAGAGAGAGAGAGAGAGAGAAGAGAGAAAGAGACTCGGTGAGGAAGAGAGAGAGAGAGAGGCAGGGAGGGAGATTTAGAGATAAAGAGAGGGGCAAGGAGACCTGGAGGGTCGATTTTATGGCCTACATAATACCATCAGCCTTAGGGGTTGACATGACCTCTGCTGAGTATAATCTGTTCATAAAGAGTGTGCTGGGATTATTGTGGCACTTGTACTCAATGTATACAGCCTTGAGGAAGGCTTGCGCATTAGGCTGCCCAAATCGAAGGTAAGGTTGTTCACTGCGGGACGATTTTAGTGATTCCAATCTGGTATCTTTGTAGACAGAAGCTTTGAACTAGAGCTGGGCATCCCAACCTCCTTCTCGCACCGTCCCAGGCAAAGGAGGCATTGCCAATCTCCGAAGAATTGCATGACAGATGAGACAGAGGGCGTGTGGACCAAATCACAACCAAGAAGTCACATTACATTTTCAAAGATATTTTTATTGTACCTAAGGAGAGTCACATGCCACCTGAAAGTGCAAGAGGCATTGCTCAAAGTACCACTTGAAGGGAAGGGAGGAGCCATGGATGAAGGAAGACTGCCGAGGGGCTCTGAGATAACGGACACCTTCTCTACAAAACACTAGGAAAGAATATAGGGAGCTATTCATGCCCATACATGCACAAATGTGAAAATGACCGAAGAGTGAGCTTCATCCACTTTCCTGAGTGATTGCTTGGTGTTGCTATTGTATCTTTCCCTGCCGTTTTCTGTACAAGTTCAATGCTCCCAGGGAAACTCCTAGGCAAAGACTCCATGGGAGTATGGACTTGATCTTCAAATGAATCATTGATAGATGGAGACTGAAGTCGCTTCCAGGTGCCAGGTTCAAAACTCACAGCTAGCATAAAATCTCACCTTCCTGGACTCACTCGTTTAAGAAATGTAGCATGCCCTCCTTTTCTAAGCATGCCCCAAGCTGAGGTCATGTTTGACTTCCAGGCATGCCAGAAGGGAAACACGCGTGCGTGTGTCCTTCTTAGACCTATGGCCCTGGCCTCGATTGGGTTCCAGTTCCGGGATGGTCCAGATGGCCGAGGAGAGGAGGAGGTCACGTTTGTCCTGACAAGGCTTTAGCTCCATCAGACTTCAGGGAGGGCACCCACAGCCTGGTGCCCATGGTGCCTCCAGAGGCCCTGTGGAGCTTGGCAACAGTCGTGGAGACAATGCGGTGGGGCCCACAGGACAGGGGGACATGCTCCCTTTGGGATCCCAAGTGATGGACAATGCTTCCAGCCTTGGCCTCCCTCCTGACCACGCTGAGTGTTCCTTGTCTCTCCTCCTTCCTGGTCATGCTGGCTTGGCACCACTGGAGGAGAAACCTGAATGGGGGTGTGGGAAATGATGCCTTCCTGCCCCTAAATCGGAGGCCCTGGTGAGCATTGCAGCATGTCGAGCAGAGCCTGAAATTCTTCTCCGCTGAGAAGTTCTTCCGGTGTTCCTGGAGGCTCCTCTGCCTGCAGATCCCCATTCAGAAAAGGTTGTGCCTTTTCCTGAACCTCTGCATCTGCGAGGAGTTCATCTAAGAGGCTGGAGGTTTCTGCAGAGCGCTGGTGCTGTTGGCCTGGCGCAGGAGCGGGCTCTTTGGCCGATAACACCTGCTGCTGCCACACGTGTGTGTCAGTGTGCGCAGGCTGCAGAACTGCCCTTTCCTGAGGCTCCTCTCTGGCCGTGACAACCTGAGGCCCCTCGCCCCACTGCTGCATAGCGTGGGATGTGCCTGGCTGAGCCAGATCCTGCAACTGTTGCTTAGGATTGTCAGGGTCAGGCTGAGGGGAGTCTTGGAAGGGCAGCGCTGCCATGCCAGTGTGCTCATTGTGCTCCTGGCATATTCCTCGGTATGGGGGCAGGAGAGGAGGGTGAGTAGGCGGGAGAGCCCCTCCCAGAGTTGGTCTGGTTGACCAGTGGCACGCAAGTGTCCCAGGAGGGTGAGTGTTCTCCTTTCCCTGCACAGGCTGCGTGGGCAGGACCACCAGGGGCCCCGGGGACTGGCCCACAGAGGCAGCAGGAGAAAACCAAGGAAGGAAGCACGTCGGGCAGAGAGGAGGAGCTGCTATAGCAAGCGATTGGATGCTCCTGAGAGGATTGCAGGCAGGGAGAGGAGGTGAGCTGCTGGGGACAGTGGACAGGTTGCTTTGGTCCTGCAGAGCAGCCGGAGGAGGCCTGGCATTGGGGCCTTGCATCAAGGCTTTCACGGGTCCACTCCTGGTCTGCTCTGGGTGCCGAGCTCTTCGGTTCTGAAACCATACCTGGGACAGAAAAAGAGAGACATGGACATCAGAAGAAGTAAGGGATTCCAGCTCTATCTGCCCCCTGATCTGTCAGGCAGTGGGCAAAGTCCGTGAGGCCTAATCTCAAGGGGATTCTATCTATACCTTTCACCTGGTCCTTGCAAACTAGGTGCCCGTTCAGGGCAACTGCTGACATCTGCCTAACAGTGTGGATCCCACCTTGATTTTCTAGAATGGCAGGCCCTTCACACCCTGCTCCCTAGCTCTCTTGCCCTCTCACTCCCTGGGAGTCCATGCCTTCGTATCACCCACCTTATGAGCCTTGAGGTAAATTCTTAAGAGGCCCCCCTCCCCTTCCTTACCCAGAAGACTCCAAGTTGTCAGCTCTACAGGCCTTCCTCAAAACCAAGCTATCCCCTGTCTGCCAATGGCTGTGATGCAAATGAAAAGTCACCTTCTCTGGCTCAGATGCCTTTGCTGGTTCAGGCCTGGGTTGAAACCCATGCCTCCAGCACACATCTCCACTTGACACGTCTACAAGCCAATCAATTGTGGAGGGAGGTCCAGACACAGGCAGCCACCGAATCCAGGTGAACAACACCTGGGTCTAGAATGGGCCCTCGATTTCCATGGCTGCGTCAGAAAAGGAGCTCTCCCGAAGTGGTTCAGTTTCCTCCCCATCCATGGAGAACGGAGGCAAGAACACAGGGCCTTGTCAGCCCGTTGAAGCAGAGCCACAGGTTCTTGGATCCAAGTGAGAGTGTTTCAGAGGCTCTGTCTCGAAACAACTACGAACCTGCTTCCTAGTTTATGTACCCCAAACCACTGTCTCCATGACTTAGGGAGAGCAAGAGTTCACAACCAACCGTGAAGGTGCCCCCACCCCCAGCCAGGATAAGGCCAATGACCCTAGATGATTAGCTTATCTTCAGGGGGGAGGGGGCAGAAGGGAGGGGGAAAGGGCTAGAGTCGCGTGGTTGGCCGGGTCCCTACGGGCTCCTAGGGCCTCGAGGCCCAAGACACTGAGCAACGTGCCACCACCCACAGGACAGCTCCCCCCCTCACCACAAAGAAATCTCTGGGCCCAGATGCCAGCACTGCTAAGCTTGAGAAGCCCTGACAGACAGGGTTTTCTCAAAATAGCTAGCGGCCTTCACGGTTTCCCACTTTTGTCCTGCCACTGCTTTTACATGCATGGGCACAACCACCAATTGGATTTGGAAATTCCTCCTTCGGGTGGACTCTCACTCGCCAGGCCAGGGCTTTCCACACCATGTCTTGGCCCTGGATCAGCGGGATGACCCCAAAGAGCCCACTTTTAGCCGGCAGCAACTAAACGGCCAAGACCCCTTCCACGTGGGACAAACCGTGTGTCACACACTGAGAACTTACCTGAATTCTCGACTCTGGGATGCCTGTTAGTCTGGCCAGTTCTTCCCTGGCAGCAATGCCGGGAAATCGGTTCTTCTCGAAGTTTTGAACGAGGATCCTGGTTTGCGATGGAGTGATGCGTGTCCGCTGTCTCCTGCCTTCTTTTGGGTGGCATTCTAAAGGGGAACAAAGGAAGAAAAGAGGCATTTTAGGCGGATGGCACATTCAACGTGAAACAGAAATTAGTGTGTGTGTGTCTGTGTGTTTGTGTGGGCACGTGTATCTACATCTATATTTTTTTTCCCACCACCTTTCCTCCCACTGAGTCCTCTGAGACAGTCATTGACCAGTGCTACGTAGCCCTTGGAGAAAACCCCCGAGGTGATGGGAGAAGAGGAATCTGCACTTCCTAGCAGTTTTGGGAGCAGAGGGTTCAAACCCTTCCTGGCCAAGAAACAGCCCGCTGGCCAAAGAGGGGCACGGTGCTCCTATCTGGAACACTGAGGGAGCCGGAAGAAGATATCTTTGGCTCTTCTCCTAAGCGCTCTTTGCCAAACATTTGGCAACCCCCTGCAGTGAGTTTTGCTTGGGAAGGAGATCCTCGGAGCAAATGCTTCTGGAATGCTGAGTACTCACTTGCAGTGCGAGCTTGAGGCTGCTCCACTCCATGCAATTGCCCTTCTCCCGCAGAGTCTGTGGACCCCAATCGGCCCTGCCTTAGATGTCTCCTGCGTTGGTTTTGAAACCAAATCTGAGTGCCAGAAGAAGAATCAATTGTTATGCAACTCTTGTCAGCAGAATTCCAGAGATCTTTTGCAGTGATTCAAAAGAGAACAAACAACCTAACTAACTAACTAAGAACTAACTAACTAACTGACTAAGGAAAACCCCGAAATAGCTGTCTGCCCAGAGTGGACACGTTTATAATTCGAAGGCACTATATTATCCAAAGGAGAATGCTTTCCTCTCCAAAGGAGAGCACGAAATGTGGGAAAAGACACCATCTGCAATCCGTGGAAAGAATCATTGCTTCTTTGGTCATCTCCCTGCTCTCCAAAGTGAATGCCCCTGATTGAGGAGACAATGCTTGCCTTGCCAAAGGCAGAACGAGCTCGCCAACGTGTCCTCACTCTCCCTCTCCTATTTTCTTGAACCATACCAGTTTCTCTCTCTGTCTTTCTGTCTCTCTTTCTCTCTGTCTGTCCATCTCTGTCTCTCTCTCTTCCTGTCCCTGTCTCTCTGTCTCTGTCTCTCTCTCTCCCCCCTCCCTCTTCTCTCCCTTGCTCTCTCTGGCTCTTTGCGCCTCATCTTTGCTGTGCTCAGTGCCTGATTACCGTTTCTTCACCTGTCTCTTGTTCCCACAGGCAGTACTATTTCCTGACACACAATACATGGGGAAGTGCCCCAGTAATAAATTCACTACAGCAGGAGGTCAATAATGACTAGCCTGTGCTGTTAGGGAGAGACTCATTCAGAGTTGGCTCTTACTGAGTTCATTCCACAGTCACCTCTAGGTTAGGAGGCTCTGACATACCCATACCTATTTTGGAACCGAGTGTCACTCTCATAAACAATGGGATGAGGTACGTTTTTCCTCAGTACCAGAGACAGAAGAGCAGTGGTTTTCTAAAATTTTCTTCCACCAATCATTTCTGACGGTTTCGTGTGGAAAATTTGACTACTCTCAGGAAAAATGTCTAGAGTGAAAGACATCCAATGTCTGTTGGCCTCTTCTAATGTCCCAGGCATTGTGCTCAAGTGTTACTTCTGATTCCTTGGTGACTTACTTCAAACCTGACAGGTGGTTCCTTGGGGGCAAGGAGTAAAGGGACAAATGCCGTGGCACAGCCAGCCTCATCCTTTATGGTTTCGGGGACTTTCCTGCCTGACCATGGATTCAAATGGAAACATAACAAGTTTAGCTCAGTTCTGGGCATCTTTGAAATACCTATATAAACTTGTTCCTACATAGTAACTTGCTACTTGGAATGAGAAAGTGCTTGCTTAAAGTAACGTGCTATATGTTCTGAATGCCCGAATTGGGAATGTGTCAAATCTTTGTTAGGAATTATGTGATCCTTACTAGCTGGAAGTAAGGGAGATGGAGCATGAAGTTATTTCTAGGAGTTGGAGACATACCCACATTAGCTCAGTTCTTTGCATCTTTGAAATACCTATATAAATTTGTTTCTATATAGTAACTTGCTACTTCGAATGAGAAAGTGCTTGCTTAAAGGAACGTGCTATATGTTCTGAATGCCCGAATTGGGAATCTGAGTCAAAACTTTGTTAGGAATTATGTGATCCTCACTAGCTGGAAGTAAGGGAGATGGGGCATGAAGTTATTTCTAGGAGTTGGAGACATACCCACTTTACCTCAGTTCTGGGCATCTTTCAAATACCTATACAAACTTGTTCCTACATAGTAACTTGCTAGTTGGAATGAGAAAGTGCTTGCTTACAGCAACGTGCTATATGTTCTGAATGCCCGAATTGGGAATCTGTGTCAAAAATTTGTTAGGAATTATGTGATCCTTACTAGCTGGAAGTAAGGGAGATGGGGCATAAAGTTATTTCTAGGAGTTGGAAACATACTAAGTTTAGCTCAGTTCTGGGGATCTTTGAAAGTCCTATACAAACTTGTTCCTACATAGTAACTTGCATCTTTGAATGAGAAAGTGCTTCCTTACAGAAACGTGCTATATGTTCTGAATGCCCGAATTGGGAATCTGTGTCAAAACTTTGTTAGGAATTATGTGATCCTCACTAGCTGGAAGTAAGGGAGATGGGGCATGAAGTTATTTCTAGGAGTTGGAGACATACCCACTTTAGCTCAGTTCTGGGCATCTTTTAAATACCTATACAAACTTGTTCCTACATAGTAACTTGCAACTTTGAATGAGAATGTGCTTGCTTACAACAACGTGCTATATGTTCTGAATGATCGAATTGGGAATCTGTGTCAAAACTTTGTTAGGAATTATGTGATCCTTACTAACTGGAAGTAAGGGAGATGGGGCATGAAGTTATTTCTAGGAGTTGGAGACATACCCACTTTACCTCAGTTCTGGGCATCTTTCAAATACCTATACAAACTTGTTCCTACATAGTAACTTGCTAGTTGGAATGAGAAAGTGCTTGCTTACAGCAACGTGCTATATGTTCTGAATGCCCGAATTGGGAATCTGTGTCAAAACTTTGTTAGGAATTATGTGATCGTTACTAGCTGGAAGTAAGGGAGATGGGGCATAAAGTTATTTCTAGGAGTTGGAAACATACCAAGTTTAGCTCAGTTCTGGGGATCTTTGAAAGTCCTATACAAACTTGTTCCTACATAGTAACTTGCATCTTTGAATGAGAATGTGCTTGCTTACAGAAACGTGCTATATGTTCTGAATGATCGAATTGGGAATCTGTGTCAAAACTTTGTTAGGAATTATGAGATCCTTACTAGCTGGAAGTAAGGGAGATGGGGCATGAAGTTATTTCTAGGAGTTGGAGACATACCAAGTTTAGCTCAGTTCTGGGCATCTTTGAAATACCTATACAAACTTGTTCCTACATAGTAACTTGCAACTTTGAATGAGAATGTGCTTGCTTACAGCAACGTGCTATAGGTTTTGAATGCCCAAATTTGGAATCTGTGTCAAAACTTTGTTAGGAATTATGTGATCCTTACCAGCTGGAAGTAGGGGAGATGGGGCATGAAGTTATTTCTAGGAGTTGGAGACATCCCCACTTTAGCTCTGTTCTGGGGATCTTTGAAAGTTCTATACAAACTTGTTCCTAGATAGTAACTTGCAAATTGGAATGAGAAAGTGCTTGCTTACAGCAACGAGCTATATGTTCTGAATGCCCGAATTGGGACTCTCTGTCAAAACTTTGTTAGGAATTATGTGATCTTTACTAGCTGGAAGTAAGGGAGATAGGGCATGAAGTTATTTGTAGGAGTTGGAGACATATTCACTTTAGCTCAGTTCTGAGGATCTTTGAAAGTCCTATACAATCTTGTTCTTACATAGTAAATTGCTACTTGGAATGAGAAAGTGCTAGCTTACAGCAACGTGCTATATGTTCTGAATGCCTGAATTGGGAATCTGTGTCAAAAATTGTTAGGAATTATGTGATCCTTACTAGCTGTAAGTGATGGTGATGGGGCATGAAGTTATTTCTAGGAGTTGAAGACATAACCACTTTAGCTCAGTTCAGGGAATCTTTGAAACTCCTATACAAACTTATTCTTACTTAGTAACTTGCATCTTTGAATGAGAATGTGCTTCCTTACAGCAATGTGTTATATGTTCTGAATGCCCGAATTGGGAATCTGTGTCAAAACTTTGTTAGGAATTATGTGATCCTTACTAGCTGGAAGTAAGGGAGATGGGGCATGAAGTTATTTCTAGGAGTTGGAGACATATCCACTGTAGCTCAGTTCTGGGGATCTTTGAAAGTCCTATACAAACTTGTTCCTACATTTTAACTTGCTACTTGTAATGAGAAAGTGCTTAGTTAAAGCAACGTCCTATATAATCTGAATGCCCGAATTGGGAGTCTGTTTCAAAACTTTGTTAGTAATTATGTGATCCTTACTAGATGGAAGTAAGGGAGAAGGGGCATGAAGTTATTTCTAGGAGTTGGAGACATACCAAGTTTAGCTCAGTTCTGGGCATCTTTGAAATACGTGTACAAACTTGTTCCTACATAGTAACTTGCAACTTTGAATGAGAATGTGCTTGTGTACAGCAACGTGCTATATGTTCTGAATGCCCGAATTGGGAATCTGTGTCAAAACTTTGTTAGGAATTATGTGATCCTTACTAGCTGGAATTATGGGAGATGGGGCATGAAGTTATTTCTAGGAGTTGGAGTCATACCCACTTTACCTCAGTTCTGGGGATCTTTGAAAGTCCTATACAAACTTCTTCCTACATTTTATCTTGCTACTTGGAATGAGAAAGTGCTTGGTTAAAGCATCGTCCTATATGTTCTGAATGCCCGAATTGGGAATCTTATCAAAACTTTGTTAGGAATTATATGATCCTTACTAGCTGGAAGTAAGGGAGACCGGGCATGAAGTTATTTCTAGCAGTTGGAGACATACCCACTTTAGCTCAGTTCTGGGCATCTTTGAAATACCGATACAAACTTGTTCCTACATAGTAACTTGCAACTTTGCATGAGAATGTGCTTGCTTACAGCAACGTGCTATGTGTTCTGAATGCCCGAATTGCGGATCTGTGTCAAAACTTTGTTAGGAATTATGTGATCCTTACTAGCTGGAAGTAAGGGAGATGGGGCATGAAGTTATTTCTAGCAGTTGGAGACATATCTACTTTACCTCAGATCTGGGTATCTTTGAAATACCTATAGAAAATTGTTCCTACATTGTAACTTGCTACTTGGAATGAGAAAGTGCTTGCTTAAAGCAACGTGTTATATGTTCTGAATGCCCGAATTGGGAATCTGTGTCAAAACTTTGTTAGGAATTATGTCATCCTTACTAGATGGAAGTAAGGGAGAAGGGGCATGATGTTATTTCTAGGAGTTGGAGACATACCAAGTTTAGCTGAGTTCTGGGCATCTTTGAAATACCTATACAAACTTGTTCCTACGTAGTAACTTGCAACTTTGAATGAGAATGTGCTTGCTTACAGCAACGGGCTATATGTTCTGAATGCCCGAATTGGGAATCTGTGTCAAAACTTTGTTAGGAATTATGTGATCCTTACTAGCTGGAAGTAAGGGAGATGGGGCATGAAGTTATTTCTAGGAGTTGGAGACATACCAAGTTTAGCTCAGTTCTGGCCATCTTTGAAATACCTATATAAACTTGTTCCTACATAGTAACTTGCTGCTTGGAATGAGAAAGTTCTTGCTTACAGAAACGTGCTATATGTTCTGAATGCCCGAATTGTTAATGTGTCAAAACTTTGTTAGGAATTAAGTGATCCTTACTAGCTGGAAGTAAGGGAGATGGGGCATGAAGTTATTTCTAGGAGTTGGAGACATACCCACTTTAGCTCAGTTCTTTGCATCTTTGAAATACCTATATAAACTTGTTCCTATACAGTAACTTGGAACTTGGAATGAGAAAGTGCTTGCTTAAAGGAACGTGCTATATGTTCTGAATGCCCGAATTGGGAATCTGTCTCAAAACTTTGTTAGGAATTATGTGATCCTTACTAGCTGGAAGTAAGGGAGATGGGGCATGAAGTTATTTCTAGGAGTTGGAGACATAACCACTTTAGCTCAGTTCAGGGAATCTTTGAAAGTCCTATACAAACTAGTTCCTACATATTAACTTGCCACTTGGAATGAGAAAGTGCTTTCTTACAGCAACGTGCTATATGTTCTGAATGTCTGAATTGGGAGTCTGTGTGAAAAGATTTTAGGAATTATGTGATCCTTACTATCTGGAAGTAAGGGAGATGGGGCATGAAGTTATTTCTAGGAGTTGGAGACATACCCACTGTAGCTCAGTTCTGGGGATCTTTGAAAGTCCTATACAAACTTATTCTTACTTAGAAACTTGCATCTTTGAATGAGAATGTGCTTCCTTACAGCAATGTGTTATATGATCTGAATGCCCGAATTGGGAATCTGTGTCAAAACTTTGTTAGGAATTATGTGATCCTTACTAGCTGGAAGTAAGGGAGATGGGGTATGAAGTTATTTCTAGGAGTTGGAGACATATCTACTGTAGCTCAGTTCTGGGGATCTTTGAAAGTCCTATACAAAGTTGTTCCTACATAGTAACTTCCTACTTGGAATGAGAAAGTGCTTGCTTAAAGCAACGTGCTATATGTTCTGAATGCCCGAATTGGGAATCTGTGTCAAAACTTTGTTATGAATTATGTGATCCTTACTAGCTGGAAGTATGGGAGATGGGGCATGAAGGTATTTCTAGGAGTTGGAGACATACCAAGTTTAGCTCAGTTCTGGGCATCTTTGAACTATCTATACAAAGTTGTTCCTACATAGTAACTTGCATCTTTGAATGAGAATGTGCTTGCTTACAGCAACGTGCTATATGTTCTGAATGCCCGATTTGGGAATCTGTGTCAAAACTTTGTTATGAATTATGTGATCCTTACTACCTGGAAGTAAGGGAGATGGGGCATGAAGTTATTTCTAGGAGTTGGAGACATACAAAGTTTAGCTCAGTTCTGGGCATCTTTGAAATACCTATACAAACTTGTTCCTACATAGTAACTTGCCACTTGCAATGAGAAAGTGCTTGCTTACAGCAACGTGCTATATGTTCTGAATGTCCGAATTGGGAGTCTGTGTCAAAACTTTGTTAGGAATTATGTGATCCTTACTAGCTGGAAGTAAAGGAGATGGGGCATGAAGTTATTTCTAGGAGTTGGAGACATACCCACTTTAGCTCAGTTCTAGGGATCTTTGAGAGTCCTATACAAGCTTATTCTTACTTAGTAACTTGCATCTTTGAATGAGAATGTGCTTGCTTACAGCAATGCGTTATATGTTCTGAATGCCCAATTGGGAATCTGTGTCAAAACTTTGTTAGGAATTATGTGATCCTTACTAGCTGGAAGTAAGGGAGATGGGGCAGGAAGTTATTTCTAGGAGTTGGAGACATACCCACTATAGCTCAGTTCTGGGGATCTTTGAAAGTCCTATACAAACTTGTTCCTACATAGTAACTTGCTACTTGGAATGAGAAAGTTCTTGCTTACAGAAACGTGCTATATGTTCTGAATGCCCGAATTGGGAATTTGTGTCAAAACTTTGTTAGGAATTATGTGATCCTTACTAGCTGGAAGTAAGGGAGATGGGGCATGAAGTTATGTCTAGGAGTTGGAGACATACCCACTTTAGCTCAGTTCTGGGCATCTTTGAAAGTCCTATGCAAACTTGTTCCTACATTTTACCTTGCTACTTGGAATGAGAAAGTGCTTGGTTAAAGCAACGTCCTATATGTTCTGAATGCCCGAATTGGGAATCTGTGTCAAAACTTTGTTAGGAATTATGTCATCCTTACTAGATGGAAGTAAGTGAGAAGGGGCATGATGTTATTTCTAGGAGTTGGAGACACACCAAGTTTAGCTCAGATCTGGGCATCTTTGAAATATCTATACAAACTTGTTCCTACATAGTAACTTGCTACTTGGAATGAGAATGTGCTTGCTTACAGCAAGGTGCTATATGTTCTGAATGCCCGAATTGTTAATGTGTCAAAACTTTGTTAGGAATTATGTGATCCTTACTAGCTGGAAGTAAGGGAGATGGGGCATGAAGTTATTTCTAGGAGTTGGAGACATACCCACTTTAGCTCAGTTCTTTGCATCTTTGAAATACCTATATAAACTTGTTCCTATATAGTAACTTGCTACTTGGAATGAGAAAGTGCTTGCTTAAAGGAACGTGCTATATGTTCTGAATGCCCGAATTGGGAATCTGTGTCAAAACTTTGTTAGGAATTATGTGATCCTTAATAGCTGGAAGTAAGGGAGATGGGGCATGAAGTTATTTCTAGGAGTTGGAGACATACCAAGTTTAGCTCACTTCTGGGCATCTTTGAAATATCTATACAAAGTTGTTCCTACATAGTAACTTGCATCTTTGAATGAGAATGTGCTTGCTTACAGCAACGTGCTATATGTTCTGAATGCCCAATTTGGGAATCTGTGTCAAAACTTTGTTAGGAATTATGTGATCCTTACTAGATGGAAGTAAGGGAGATGGGGCATGAAGTTATTTCTAGGAGTTGGAGACATACCAAGTTTAGCTCAGTTTTGGGCATCTTTGAAATACCTATACAAACTTGTTCCTACATAGTAACTTGCAACTTTGAATGAGAATGTGCTTACTTACACCAACGTGCTATATGTTCTGAATGTCCGAATTGGGAATCTGTGTCAAAAGTTTGTTAGGAATTATGTGATCCTTACTAGCTGGAAGTAATGGAGATGGGGCATGAAGTTATTTCTAGGAGTTGGAGACATACCCACTTTAGCTCAGTTCTGGGCATCTTTTAAATACCTATACAAACTTGTTCCTACATAATAACTTGCTACTTGGAATGAGAAAGTTCTTGCTTACAGAAACGTGCTATATGTTCTGAATTTCCGAATTGGGAATCTGTGTCAAAACTTTGTCAGGAATTATGTGATCCTTACAAGCTGGAAGTAAGGGAGATGGGGCATGAAGTTATTTCTAGGAGTTGGAGACATACGAAGTTTAGCTCAGTTCTTGGCATCTTTGAAATATCTATACAAAGTTGTTCCTACATAGTAACTGGCATCTTTGAATGAGAATGTGCTTGCTTACAGCAACGTGCTATATGTTCTGAATGCCCAATTTGGGAATCTGTGTCAAAACCTTGTTAGGAATTATGTGATCCTTACTAGATGGAAGTAAGTGAGATGGGGCATGAAGTTATTTGTAGGAGTTGGAGACATACCAAGTTTAGCTCAGTTTTGGGCTTCTTTGAAATACCTATACAAACTTGTTTCTACATAGTAACATGCAACTTTCAATGAGAATGTGCTTGCTTACAGCAACGTGCTATATATTCTGAATGCCCGAATTGGGAATCTGTGTCAAAACTTTGTTAGGAATTATGTGATCCTTACTAGCTGGAAGTAATGGAGATGGGGCATGAAGTTATTTCTAGGAGTTGGAGACATACCCACTTTAGCTCAGTTCTGGGCATCTTTTAAATACCTATACAAACTTGTTTCTACATAGTAACTTGCTACTTGGAATGAGAAAGTGCTTGCTTACAGCAACGTGCTATATGTTCTGAATGCCCGAATTGGGAATCTGTGTCAAAACTTTGTTAGGAATTATGTGATCCTTACTAGCTGGAAGTAAGGGAGATGGGGCAGGAAGTTATTTCTAGGAGTTGGAGACATACCCACTATAGCTCAGTTCTGGGGATCTTTGAAAGTCCTATACAAACTTGTTCCTACATAGTAACTTGCTACTTGGAATGAGAAAGTTCTTGCTTACAGAAAAGTGCTATATGTTCTGAATGCCCGAATTGGGACTCTGTGTCAAAACTTTATTAGGAATTATGTGATCCTTACTAGCTTGAAGTAAGGGAGATGGGGCATGAAGTTATGTCTAGGAGTTGGAGACATACCCACTTCAGCTCAGTTCTGGGGATCTTTGAAAGTCCTATGCAAACTTGTTCCTACATTTTACCTTGCTACTTGGAATGAGAAAGTGCTTGGTTAAAGCAACGTCCTATATGTTCTGAATGCCCGAATTGGGAATCTGTATCAAAACTTTGTTAGGAATTATATGATCCTTACTAGCTGGAAGTAAGGGAGACCGGGCATGAAGTTATTTCTAGCAGTTGGAGACATACCCACTTTAGCTCAGTTCTGGGCATCTTTGAAATACCTATACAAACTTGTTCCTACATAGTAACTTGCAACTTTGCATGAGAATGTGCTTGCTTACAGCAACGTGCTATGTGTTCTGAATGCCCGAATTGGGGATCTGTGTCAAAACTTTGTTAGGAATTATGTGATCCTTACTAGCTGGAAGTAAGGGAGATGGGGCATGAAGTTATTTCTAGGAGTTGGAGACATACCCACTTTAGCTCAGTTCTGGGTATCTTTGAAATACCTATAGAAACTTGTTCCTACATTGTAACTTGCATCTTTGAATGAGAATGTGCTTGCTTACAGCAACGTGCTATATGTTCTGAATGCCCGAATTGGGAATCTGTGTCAAAAGTTTGTTAGGAATTATGTCATCCTTACTAGATGGAAGTAAGTGAGAAGGGGCATGATGTTATTTCTAGGACTTGGAGACATACCAAGTTTAGCTCAGATCTGGGCATCTTTGAAATACCTATACAAACTTGTTCCTACATAGTAACTTGCTACTTGGAATGAGAATGTGCTTGCTTACAGCAAGGTGCTATATGTTCTGAATGCCCGAATTGTTAATGTGTCAAAACTTTGTTAGGAATTATGTGATCCTTACTAGCTGGAAGTAAGGGAGATGGGGCATGAAGTTATTTCTAGGAGTTGGAGACATACCCACTTTAGCTCAGTTCTTTGCATCTTTGAAATACCTATATAAACTTGTTCCTATATAGTAACTTGCTACTTGGAATGAGAAAGTGCTTGCTTAAAGGAACGTGCTATATGTTCTGAATGCCCGAATTGGGAATCTGTGTCAAAACTTTGTTAGGAATTATGTGATCCTTAATAGCTGGAAGTAAGGGAGATGGGGCATGAAGTTATTTCTAGGAGTTGGAGACATACCAAGTTTAGCTCACTTCTGGGCATCTTTGAAATATCTATACAAAGTTGTTCCTACATAGTAACTTGCATCTTTGAATGAGAATGTGCTTGCTTACAGCAACGTGCTATATGTTCTGAATGCCCAATTTGGGAATCTGTGTCAAAACTTTGTTAGGAATTATGTGATCCTTACTAGATGGAAGTAAGGGAGATGGGGCATGAAGTTATTTCTAGGAGTTGGAGACATACCAAGTTTAGCTCAGTTTTGGGCATCTTTGAAATACCTATACAAACTTGTTCCTACATAGTAACTTGCAACTTTGAATGAGAATGTGCTTACTTACACCAACGTGCTATATGTTCTGAATGTCCGAATTGGGAATCTGTGTCAAAACTTTGTTAGGAATTATGTGATACTTACTAGCTGGAAGTAATGGAGATGGGGCATGAAGTTATTTCTAGGAGTTGGAGACATACCCACTTTAGCTCAGTTCTGGGCATCTTTTAAATACCTATACAAACTTGTTCCTACATAATAACTTGCTACTTCGAATGAGAAAGTTCTTGCTTACAGAAACGTGCTATATGTTCTGAATGTCCGAATTGGGAATCTGTGTCAAAACTTTGTCAGGAATTATGTGATCCTTACAAGCTGGAAGTAAGGGAGATGGGGCATGAAGTTATTTCTAGGAGTTGGAGACATACGAAGTTTAGCTCAGTTCTTGGCATCTTTGAAATATCTATACAAAGTTGTTCCTACATACTAACTGGCATCTTTGAATGAGAATGTGCTTGCTTACAGCAACGTGCTATATGTTCTGAATGCCCAATTTGGGAATCTGTGTCAAAACTTTGTTAGGAATTATGTGATCCTTACTAGATGGAAGTAAGTGAGATGGGGCATGAAGTTATTTGTAGGAGTTGGAGACATACCAAGTTTAGCTCAGCTTTGGGCATCTTTGAAATACCTATACAAACTTGTTTCTACATAGTAACATGCAACTTTGAATGAGAATGTGCTTGCTTACAGCAACGTGCTATATATTCTGAATTCCCGAATTGGGAATCTGTGTCAAAACTTTATTAGGAATTATGTGATCCTTACTAGCTGGAAGTAATGGAGATGGGGCATGAAGTTATTTCTAGGAGTTGGAGACATACCCACTTTAGCTCAGTTCTGGGCATCTTTTAAATACCTATACAAACTTGTTTCTACATAGTAACTTGCTACTTGGAATGAGAAAGTGCTTGCTTACAGCAACGTGCTATATGTTCTGAATGCCCGAATTGGGAGTCTGTGTCAAAACTTTGTTAGGAATTATGTGATCCTTACTAGCTAGATGTAAGGGAGTTGGGGCATGAAGTTATTTCTAGGAGTTGGAGACAAACCCACTTTAGCTCAGTTCTGGGGATCTTTGAAAGTCCTATACAAACTTGTTCCTACATAGTAACTTGCTACTTGGAATGAGAAAGTGCTTGCTTACACCAACGTGCTATATGTTCTGAATGTCCGAATTGTTAATCTGTGTCAAAACTTTGTTAGGAATTATGTGATGCTTACTAGCTGGAAGTAAGGGAGATGGGGCATGAAGTTATTTCTAGGAGTTGGAGACATATCAAGTTTAGCTCAGTTCTGGGCATCTTTGAAATACCTATACAAACTTGTTCCTACATAGTAACTTGCAACTTTGAATGAGAATGTGCTTGCTTACAGCAACGTGCTATATGTTCTGAATGCCCGAATTGGGAATCTGTGTCAAAACTTTGTTAGGAATTATGTGATCCTTACTAGCTGGAAGTAAGGGAGAAGGGGCATGAAGTTATTTCTAGGAGTTGGAGACATACTCACTTTAGCTCAGTTCTGAGGATCTTTGAAAGTCCTATACAAACTTGTTCCTACATAGTAAATTGCTACTTGGAATGAGAAAGTGCTAGCTTACAGCAACGTGCTATATGTTCTGAATGCCTGAATTGGGAATCTGTGTCAAAACTTTGTTAGGAATTATGTGATCCTTACTAGCTGGAAGTGATGATGATGGGGCATGAAGTTATTTCTAGGAGTTGGAGACATAACCACTTTAGCTCAGTTCGGGGGATCTTTGAAAGTCCTATACAAACTTGTTCCTACATAGTAACTTGCCACTTGCAATGAGAAAGTGCTTGCTTACAGCAACGTGCTATATGTTCTGAATGTCCGAATTGGGAGTCTGTGTCAAAACTTTGTTAGGAATTATGTGATCCTTACTAGCTGGAAGTAAAGGAGATGGGGCATGAAGTTATTTCTAGGAGTTGGAGACATACCCACTTTAGCTCAGTTCTAGGGATCTTTGAAAGTCCTATACAAACTTATTCTCACTTAGTAACTTGCATCTTTGAATGAGAATGTGCTTGCTTACAGCAATGCGTTATATGTTCTGAATGCCCAATTGGGAATCTGTGTCAAAACTTTGTTAGGAATTATGTGATCCTTACTAGCTGGAAGTAAGGGAGATGGGGCAGGAAGTTATTTCTAGGAGTTGGAGACATACCCACTATAGCTCAGTTCTGGGGATCTTTGAAAGTCCTATACAAACTTGTTCCTACATAGTAACTTGCTACTTGGAATCAGAAAGTTCTTGCTTACAGAAACGTGCTATATGTTCTGAATGCCCGAATTGGGAATCTGTGTCAAAACTTTGTTAGGAATTATGTGATCCTTACTAGCTGGAACTAAAGGAGATGGGGCATGAAGTTATGTCTAGGAGTTGGAGACATACTCACTTTAGCTCAGTTCTGGGGATCTTTGAAAGTCCTATGCAAACTTGTTCCTACATTTTAACTTGCTACTTGGAATGAGAAAGTGCTTGGTTAAAGCAACGTCCTATATGTTCTGAATGCCCGAATTGGGAATCTGTGTCAAAACTTTGTTAGGAATTATGTGATCCTTACTAGCTGGAAGTGATGATGATGGGGCATGAAGTTATGTCTAGGAGTTGGAGACATAACCACTTTAGCTCAGTTCGGGGGATCTTTGAAAGTCCTATACAAACTTGTTCCTACATAGTAACTTGCCACTTGCAATGAGAAAGTGCTTGCTTACAGCAACGTGCTATATGTTCTGAATGTCCGAATTGGGAGTCTGTGTCAAAACTTTGTTAGGAATTATGTGATCCTTACTAGCTGGAAGTAAAGGAGATGGGGCATGAAGTTATTTCTAGGAGTTGGAGACATACCCACTTTAGCTCAGTTCTAGGGATCTTTGAAAGTCCTATACAAACTTATTCTCACTTAGTAACTTGCATCTTTGAATGAGAATGTGCTTGCTTACAGCAATGCGTTATATGTTCTGAATGCCCAATTGGGAATCTGTGTCAAAACTTTGTTAGGAATTATGTGATCCTTACTAGCTGGAAGTAAGGGAGATGGGGCAGGAAGTTATTTCTAGGAGTTGGAGACATACCCACTATAGCTCAGTTCTGGGGATCTTTGAAAGTCCTATACAAACTTGTTCCTACATAGTAACTTGCTACTTGGAATGAGAAAGTTCTTGCTTACAGAAACGTGCTATATGTTCTGAATGCCCGAATTGGGAATCTGTGTCAAAACTTTGTTAGGAATTATGTGATCCTTACTAGCTGGAACTAAAGGAGATGGGGCATGAAGTTATGTCTAGGACTTGGAGACATACCCACTTTAGCTCAGTTCTGGGGATCTTTGAAAGTCCTATGCAAACTTGTTCCTACATTTTAACTTGCTACTTGGAATGAGAAAGTGCTTGCTTACAGCAACGTGCTATATGTTCTGAATGCCCGAATTGGGAATCTCTGTCAAAACTTTGTTAGGAATTATGTGATCCTTACTAGCTGGAAGTAAGGGAAATGGGGCATGATGTTATTTCTAGGAGTTGAAGACATACCAAGTTTAGCTCATTTCTGGGCATCTTTGAAATACCTATACAAACTTGTTCCTACATAGTAACTTGCTACTTGGAATGAGAAAGTGCTTGCTTAAAGCAACGTGCTATATGTTCTGAATGCCCGAATTGGGAATCTGTGTCAAAACTTTGTTAGGAATTATATGATCCTTACTAGCTGGAAGTAAGGGAGACGGGGCATGAAGTTATTTCTAGCAGTTGGAGACATACCCACTTTAGCTCAGTTCTGGGCATCTTTCAAATACCTATACAAACTTGTTCCTACATAGTAACTTCCAACTTTGAATGATAATGTGCTTGCTTAGAGCAACGTGCTATATGTTCTGAATGCCCGAATTGGGGATCTGTGTAAAAACTTTGTTAATAATTATGTGATCCTTACTAGCTGGAAGTAAGGGAGATGGGGCATGAAGTTATTTCTAGGAGTTGCAGACATACCCACTTTAGCTCAGTTCTGGGGATCTTTGAAATACCTATAGAAACTTGTTCCTACATTGTAACTTGCTACTTGAAATGAGAAAGTGCTTGCTTAAAGCAACGTGTTATATGTTCTGAATGCCCGAATTGGGAATCTGTGTCAAAATTTTGTTAGGAATTATGTGATCCTTACTAGATGGAAGTAAGGGAGAAGGGGCATGAAGTTATTTCTAGGAGTTGGAGACTTACCAAGTTTAGCTCAGTTCTGGGAATCTTTGAAATACTTATACAAACTTGTTCCTACATAGTAACTTGCTACTTGGAATGAGAAAGTGCTTGCTTACAGCAACGTGCTATATGTTCCGAATGCCCGAATTGGGAATCTGTGTCCAAACTTTGTTGGGAATTATGTGATCCTTACTAGCTGTAAGTGATGGTGATGGGGCATGAAGTTATTTCTAGGAGTTGGAGACATAACCACTTTAGCTCAGTTCAGGGAATCTTTGAAAGTCTTATACAAACTAGTTCCTACATATTAACTTGCCACTTGGAATGAGAAAGGGCTTTCTTACAGCAACGTGCTATATGTTCTGAATGTCCGAATTGGGAGTCTGTGTGAAAAGTTTTTAGGAATTATGTGATCCTTACTATCTGGAAGTAAGGGAGATGGGGCATGAAGTTATTTCTAGGAGTTGGAGACATACCAAGTTTAGCTCAGTTCTGGGCATCTTTGAAATATCTATACAAAGTTGTTCCTACATAGTAACTTGCATCTTTGAATGAGAATGTGCTTGCTTACAGCAACGTGCTATATGTTCTGAATGCCCGATTTGGGAATCTGTGTCAAAACTTTGTTAGGAATTATGTGATCCTTACTAGCTGGAAGTAAGGGAGATGGGGCTTGAAGTTATTTCTAGGAGTTGGAGACATACCAAGTTTAGCTCAGTTCTGGGCATCTTTGAAATACCTATACAAACTTGTTCCTACATAGTAACTTGCAACTTTGAATGAGAATGTGCTTGCTTACAGCAACGTGCTATATGTTCTGAATGCCCGAATTGGGAATCTGTGTCAAAACTTTGTTAGGAATTATGTGATCCTTACTAGCTGGAAGTGATGGTGATGGGACATGAAGTTATTTCTAGGAGTTGGAGACATAACCGCTTTAGCTCAGTTCGGGGGATCTTTGAAAGTCCTATACAAACTTGTTCCTACATAGTAACTTCCCACTTGCAATGAGAAAGTGCTTGCTTACAGCAACGTGCTATATGTTCTGAATGTCCGAATTGGGAGTCTGTGTCAAAACTTTGTTAGGAATTATGTGATCCTTACAAGCTGGAAGTAAAGGAGATGGGGCATGAAGTTATTTCTAGGAGTTGGAGACATACCCACTTTAGCTCAGTTCTAGGGATCTTTGAAAGTCCTATACAAACTTATTCTTACTTAGTAACTTGCATCTTTGAATGAGAATGTGCTTACTTTCAGCAATGTCTTATATGTTCTGAATGCCCAATTGGGAATCTGTGTCAAAACTTTGTTAGGAATTATGTGATCCTTACTAGCTGGAAGTAAGGGAGATGGGGCAGGAAGTTATTTCTAGGAGTTGGAGACATACCCACTATAGCTCAGTTCTGGGGATCTTTGAAAGTCCTATACAAACTTGTTCCTACATTTTAACTTGCTACTTGGAATGAGAAACTGCTTGGTTAAAGCAACGTACTATATGTTCTGAATGCCCGAATTGGGAGTCGGTGTCAAAACTTTGTTAGTAATTATGTGATCCTTACTAGATGGAAGTAAGGGAGAAGGGGCATGAAGTTATTTCTAGGAGTTGGAGACATACCAAGTTTAGCTCAGTTCTGGGCATCTTTGAAATACGTATACAAACTTGTTCCTACATAGTAACTTGCAACTTTGAATGAGAATGTGCTTGTGTACAGCAACGTGCTGTATGTTCTGAATGCCCGAATTGGGAATCTGTGTCAAAACTTTGTTAGGAATTATGTGATCCTTACTAGCTGGAAGTAAGGGAGATGGGGCATGAAGTTATTTCTAGGAGTTGGAGACAAACCCAATTTAGCTCAGTTCTGGGCATCTTTGAAAGACCTATATAAACTTGTTCCTACATAGTAACTTGCTACTTGGAATGAGAAAGTGCTTGCTTAAAGCAACGTGCTATATGTTGTGAATGACTGAATTGGGAATGTGTCAAAACTTTGTTAGGAATTATGTGATCCTTACTAGCTGGAATTAAGGGAGATGGGTCATGAAGATATTTCTAGGAGTTGGAGACATACCCACTTTAAATCAGTTCTTGGGATCTTTGAAAGTCCTATACAAACTTGTTCCTACATTTTAACTTGCTACTTGGAATGAGAAAGTGCTTGGTTAAAGCAACGTCCTATATGTTCTGAATGCCCGAATTGGGAATCTGTATCAAAACTTTGTTAGGAATTATATGATCCTTACTAGCTGGAAGTAAGGGAGACCGGGCATGAAGTTATTTCTAGCAGTTGGAGACATACCCACTTTAGCTCAGTTCTGGGCATCTTTGAAATACCTATACAAACTTGTTCCTACATAGTAACTTGCAACTTTGCATGAGAAGGTGCTTGCTTACAGCAACGTGCTATGTGTTCTGAATGCCCGAATTGGGGATCTGTGTCAAAACTTTGTTAGGAATTATGTGATCCTTACTAGCTGGAAGTAAGGGAGATGGGGCATGAAGTTATTTCTAGGAGTTGGAGACATACCCACTTTAGCTCAGTTCTGGGTATCTTTGAAATACCTATAGAAACTTGTTCTTACATTGTAACTTGCATCTTTGAATGAGAATGTGCTTGCTTACAGCAACGTGCTATATGTTCTGAATGCCCGAATTGGGAATCTGTGTCAAAAGTTTGTTAGGAATTATGTCATCCTTACTAGATGGAAGTAAGTGAGAAGGGGCATGATGTTATTTCTAGGAGTTGGAGACATACCAAGTTTAGCTCAGATCTGGGCATCTTTGAAATACCTATACAAACTTGTTCCTACATAGTAACTTGCTACTTGGAATGAGAATGTGCTTGCTTACAGCAAGGTGCTATATGTTCTGAATGCCCGAATTGTTAATGTGTCAAAACTTTGTTAGGAATTATGTGATCCTTACTAGCTGGAAGTAAGGGAGATGGGGCATGAAGTTATTTCTAGGAGTTGGAGACATACCCACTTTAGCTCAGTTCTTTGCATCTTTGAAATACCTATATAAACTTGTTCCTATATAGTAACTTGCTACTTGGAATGAGAAAGTGCTTGCTTAAAGGAACGTGCTATATGTTCTGAATGCCCGAATTGGGAATCTGTGTCAAAACTTTGTTAGGAATTATGTGATCCTTAATAGCTGGAAGTAAGGGAGATGGGGCATGAAGTTATTTCTAGGAGTTGGAGACATACCAAGTTTAGCTCACTTCTGGGCATCTTTGAAATATCTATACAAAGTTCTTCCTACATAGTAACTTGCATCTTTGAATGAGAATGTGCTTGCTTACAGCAACGTGCTATATGTTCTGAATGCCCAATTTGGGAATCTGTGTCAAAACTTTGTTAGGAATTATGTGATCCTTACTAGATGGAAGTAAGGGAGATGGGGCATGAAGTTATTTCTAGGAGTTGGAGACATACCAAGTTTAGCTCAGTTTTGGGCATCTTTGAAATACCTATACAAACTTGTTCCTACATAGTAACTTGCAACTTTGAATGAGAATGTGCTTACTTACACCAACGTGCTATATGTTCTGAATGTCCGAATTGGGAATCTCTGTCAAAACTTTGTTAGGAATTATGTGATACTTACTAGCTGGAAGTAATGGAGATGGGGCATGAAGTTATTTCTAGGAGTTGGAGACATACCCACTTTAGCTCAGTTCTGGGCATCTTTTAAATACCTATACAAACTTGTTCCTACATAATAACTTGCTACTTGGAATGAGAAAGTTCTTGCTTACAGAAACGTGCTATATGTTCTGAATGTCCGAATTGGGAATCTGTGTCAAAACTTTGTCAGGAATTATGTGATCCTTACAAGCTGGAAGTAAGGGAGATGGGGCATGAAGTTATTTCTAGGAGTTGGAGACATACGAAGTTTAGCTCAGTTCTTGGCATCTTTGAAATATCTATACAAAATTGTTCCTACATAGTAACTGGCATCTTTGAATGAGAATGTGCTTGCTTACAGCAACGTGCTATATGTTCTGAATGCCCAATTTGGGAATCTGTGTCAAAACCTTGTTAGGAATTATGTGATCCTTACTAGATGGAAGTAAGTGAGATGGGGCATGAAGTTATTTGTAGGAGTTGGAGACATACCAAGTTTAGCTCAGTTTTGGGCATCTTTGAAATACCTATACAAACTTGTTTCTACATAGTAACATGCAACTTTGAATGAGAATGTGCTTGCTTACAGCAACGTGCTATATATTCTGAATGCCCGAATTGGGAATCTGTGTCAAAACTTTGTTAGGAATTATGTGATCCTTACTAGCTGGAAGTAAGGGAGAAGGGGCATGAAGTTATTTCTAGGAGTTGGAGACATACTCACTTTAGCTCAGTTCTGAGGATCTTTGAAAGTCCAATACAAACTTGTTCCTACATAGTAAATTGCTACTTGGAATGAGAAAGTGCTAGCTTACAGCAACGTGCTATATGTTCTGAATGTCCGAATTGGGAGTCTGTGTCAAAACTTTGTTAGGAATTATGTGATCCTTACTAGCTGGAAGTAAAGGAGATGGGGCATGAAGTTATTTCTAGGAGTTGGAGACATACCCACTTTAGCTCAGTTCTAGGGATCTTTGAAAGTCCTATACAAACTTATTCTCACTTAGTAACTTGCATCTTTGAATGAGAATGTGCTTGCTTACAGCAATGCGTTATATGTTCTGAATGCCCAATTGGGAATCTGTGTCAAAACTTTGTTAGGAATTATGTGATCCTTACTAGCTGGAAGTAAGGGAGATGGGGCAGGAAGTTATTTCTAGGAGTTGGAGACATACCCACTATAGCTCAGTTCTGGGGATCTTTGAAAGTCCTATACAAACTTGTTCCTACATAGTAACTTGCTACTTGGAATGAGAAAGTTCTTGCTTACAGAAACGTGCTATATGTTCTGAATGCCCGAATTGGGAATCTGTGTCAAAACTTTGTTAGGAATTATGTGATCCTTACTAGCTGGAACTAAAGGAGATGGGGCATGAAGTTATGTCTAGGAGTTGGAGACATACCCACTTTAGCTCAGTTCTGGGGATCTTTGAAAGTCCTATGCAAACTTGTTCCTACATTTTAACTTGCTACTTGGAATGAGAAAGTGCTTGGTTAAAGCAACGTCCTATATGTTCTGAATGCCCGAATTGGGAATCTGTGTCAAAACTTTGTTAGGAATTATGTGATCCTTACTAGCTGGAAGTAAGGGAGATGGGGCATGAAGTTATTTCTAGGAGTTGGAGACATACAAAGTTTAGCTCAGTTCTGGGCATCTTTGAAATACCTATACAAACTTCTTCCTACATAGTAACTTGCAACTTTAAATGAGAATGTGCTTGCTTACAGCAACGTGCTATATGTTCTGAATGCCCGAATTGGGAATCTCTGTCAAAACTTTGTTAGGAATTATGTGATCCTTACTAGCTGGAAGTAAGGGAAATGGGGCATGAAGTTATTTCTAGGAGTTGGAGACATACCAAGTTTAGCTCATTTCTGGGCATCTTTGAAATACCTATACAAACTTGTTCCTACATAGTAACTTGCTACTTGGAATGAGAAAGTGCTTGCTTAAAGCAACGTGCTATATGTTCTGAATGCCCGAATTGGGAATCTGTGTCAAAACTTTGTTAGGAATTATATGATCCTTACTAGCTGGAAGTAAGGGAGACGGGGCATGAAGTTATTTCTAGCAGTTGGAGACATACCCACTTTAGCTCAGTTCTGGGCATCATTCAAATACCTATACAAACTTGTTCCTACATAGTAACTTCCAACTTTGAATGAGAATGTGCTTGCTTACAGCAACGTGCTATATGTTCTGAATGCCCGAATTGGGGATCTGTGTAAAAACTTTGTTAATAATTATGTGATCCTTACTAGCTGGAAGTAAGGGAGATGGGGCATGAAGTTATTTCTAGGAGTTGCAGACATACCCACTTTAGCTCAGTTCTGGGGATCTTTGAAATACCTATAGAAACTTGTTCCTACATTGTAACTTGGTACTTGAAATGAGAAAGTGCTTGCTTAAAGCAACGTGTTATATGTTCTGAATGCCCGAATTGGGAATCTGTGTCAAAATTTTGTTAGGAATTATGTGACCCTTACTAGATGGAAGTAAGGGAGAAGGGGCATGAAGTTATTTCTAGGAGTTGGAGACTTACCAAGTTTAGCTCAGTTCTGGGAATCTTTGAAATACTTATACAAACTTGTTCCTACATAGTAACTTGCTACTTGGAATGAGAAAGTGCTTGCTTACAGCAACGTGCTATATGTTCTGAATGCCCGAATTGGGAATCTGTGTCCAAACTTTGTTGGGAATTATGTGATCCTTACTAGCTGTAAGTGATGGTGATGGGGCATGAAGTTATTTCTAGGAGTTGGAGACATAACCACTTTAGCTCAGTTCAGGGAATCTTTGAAAGTCCTATACAAACTAGTTCCTACATATTAACTTGCCACTTGGAATGAGAAAGGGCTTTCTTACAGCAACGTGCTATATGTTCTGAATGTCCGAATTGGGAGTCTGTGTGAAAAGTTTTTAGGAATTATGTGATCCTTACTATCTAGAAGTAAGGGAGATGGGGCATGAAGTTATTTCTAGGAGTTGGAGACATACCCACTGTAGCTCAGTTCTGGGGATCTTTGAAAGTCCTATACAAACTTATTCTTACTTAGAAACTTGCATCTTTGAATGAGAATGTGCTTCCTTACAGCAATGTGTTATATGTTCTGAATGCCCGAATTGGGAATCTGTGTCAAAACTTTGTTAGGAATTATGTGATCCTTACTAGCTGGAAGTAAGGGAGATGGGGTATGAAGTTATTTCTAGGAGTTGGAGACATATCTACTGTAGCTCAGTTCTGGGGATCTTTGAAAGTCCTATACAAAGTTGTTCCTACATAGTAACTTCCTACTTGGAATGAGAAAGTGCTTGCTTAAAGCAACGTGCTATATGTTCTGAATGCCCGAATTGGGAATCTGTGTCAAAACTTTGTTATGAATTATGTGATCCTTACTAGCTGGAAGTAAGGGAGATGGGGCATGAAGTTATTTCTAGGAGTTGGAGACATACCCACTTTAGCTCAGTTCTGGGGATCTTTGAAAGTCCTTACAAACTTGTTCCTACATTTTAACTTGCTACTTGGAATGAGAAAGTGCTTGGTTAAAGCAAAGTACTATATGTTCTGAATGCCCGAATTGGGAGTCGGTGTCAAAACTTTGTTAGTAATTATGTGATCCTTAATAGATGGAAGTAAGGGAGAAGGGGCATGAAGTTATTTCTAGGAGTTGGAGACATACCAAGTTTAGCTCAGTTCTGGGCATCTTTGAAATACGTATACAAACTTGTTCCTACATAGTAACTTGCAACTTTGAATGAGAATGTGCTTGTGTACAGCAACGTGCTATATGTTCTGAATGCCCGAATTGGGAATCTGTGTCAAAACTTTGTTAGTAATTATGTGATCCTTACTAGCTGGAATTAAGGGAGATGGGTCATGAAGATATTTCTAGGAGTTAGAGACATACCCACTTTACCTCAGTTCTTGGGATCTTTGAAAGTCCTATACAAACTTGTTCCTACATTTTAACTTGCTACTTGGAATGAGAAAGTGCTTGGTTAAAGCAACGTCCTATATATTCTGAATGCCTGAATTGGGAATCTGTATCAAAACTTTGTTAGGAATTATATGATCCTTACTAGCTGGAAGTAAGGGAGACCGGGCATGAAGTTATTTCTAGCAGTTGGAGACATACCCACTTTAGCTCAGTTCTGGGCATGTTTGAAATACCTATACAAACTTGTTCCTACATAGTAACTTGTAACTTTGCATGAGAATGTGCTTGCTTACAGTAACATGCTATGTGTTCTGAATGCCCGAATTGGGGATCTGTGTCAAAACTTTGTTAGGAATTATATGATCCTTACTAGCTGGAAGTAAGGGAGATGGGGCATGAAGATATTTCTAGGAGTTGGAGACATACCCACTTTAGCTCAGTTCTGGGTATCTTTGAAACACCTATAGAAACTTGTTCCTACATTGTAACTTGCTACTTGGAATGAGAAAGTGCTTGCTTAAAGCAACGTGTTATATGTTCTGAATGCCCGAATTGGGAATCTGTGTCAAAAGTTTGTTAGGAATTATGTCATCCTTACTAGATGGAAGTAAGTGAGAAGGGGCATGATGTTATTTCTAGGAGTTGGAGACATACCAAGTTTAGCTCAGATCTGGGCATCTTTGAAATACCTATACAAACTTGTTCCTACATAGTAACTTGCTACTTGGAATGAGAATGTGCTTGCTTACAGCAACGTGCTATATGTTCTGAATGCCCGAAGTGTTAATGTGTCAAAACTTTGTTAGGAATTATGTGATCCTTACTAGCTGGAAGTAAGGGAGATGGGGCATGAAGTTATTTCTAGGAGTTGGAGACATACCCACTTTAGCTCAGTTCTTTGCATCTTTGAAATGACTATATAAACTTGTTCCTATATAGTAACTTGCTACTTGGAATGAGAAAGTGCTTGCTTAAGGGAACGTGCTATATGTTCTGAATGCCCGAATTGGGAATCTGTGTCAAAACTTTGTTAGGAATTATGTGATCCTTACTAGCTGGAAGTAAGGGAGATGGGGCATGAAGATATTTCTAGGAGTTGGAGACATACCAAGTTTAGCTCAGTTCTGGGCATCTTTGAAATATCTATACAAAGTTGTTCCTACATAGTAACTTGCATCTTTGAATGAGAATGTGCTTGCTTACAGCAACGTGCTATATGTTCTGAATGCCCAATTTGGGAATCTGTGTCAAAACTTTGTTAGGAATTATGTGATCCTTACTAGATGGAAGTAAGGGAGATGGGCATGAAGTTATTTCTAGGAGTTGGAGACATACCAAGTTTAGCTCAGTTTTGGGCATCTTTGAAATACCTATACAAACTTGTTCCTACATAGTAACTTGCAACTTTGAATGAGAATGTGCTTACTTACAGCAACGTGCTATATGTTCTGAATGCCCGAATTGGGAATCTGTGTCAAAACTTTGTTAGGAATTATGTGATACTTACTAGCTGGAAGTAATGGAGATGGGGCATGAAGTTATTTCTAGGAGTTGGAGACATACCCACTTTAGCTCAGTTCTGGGCATCTTTTAAATACCTATACAAACTTGTTCCTACATAATAACTTGCTACTTGGAATGAGAAAGTTCTTGCTTACAGAAACGTGCTATATGTTCTGAATGTCCGAATTGGGAATCTGTGTCAAAACTTTGTTAGGAATTATGTGATCCTTACTAGCTGGAAGTAAGGGAGATGGGGCATGAAGTTATTTCTAGGAGTTGGAGACATACCAAGTTTAGCTCAGTTCTTGGCATCTTTGAAATATCTATACAAAGTTGTTCCTACATAGTAACTGGCATCTTTGAATGAGAATGTGCTTGCTTACAGCAACGTGCTATATGTTCTGAATGCCCGATTTGGGAATCTGTGTCAAAACTTTGTTAGGAATTATGTGATCCTTACTAGATGGAATTAAGAGAGATGGGGCATGAAGTTATTTCTAGGAGTTGGAGACATACCAAGTTTAGCTCCGTTTTGGGCATCTTTGAAATACCTATACAAACTTGTTCCTACATAGTAACTTGCAACTTTGAATGAGAATGTGCTTGCTTACAGCAACGTGCTATATATTCTGAATGCCCGAATTGGGAATCTGTGTCAAAACTTTGTTAGGAATTATGTGATCCTTACTAGCTGAAAGTAATGGAGATGGGGCATGAAGTTATTTCTAGGAGTTGGAGACATACCCACTTTAGCTCAGTTCTGGGCATCTTTTAAATACCTATACAAACTTGTTTCTACATAGTAACTTGCTACTTGGAATGAGAAAGTGCTTGCGTACAGCAACGTGCTATATGTTCTGAATGCCCGAATTGGGAGTCTGTGTCAAAACTTTGTTAGGAATTATGTGATCCTTACTAGCTAGATGTAAGGGAGATGGGGCATGAAGTTATTTCTAGGAGTTGGAGACAAACCCACTTTAGCTCAGTTCTGGGGATCTTTGAAAGTCCTATACAAACTTGTTCCTACATAGTAACTTGCTACTTGGAATGAGAAAGTGCTTGGTTAAAGCAACGTCCTATATGTTCTGAATGCCTGAATTGGGAATCTGTATCAAAACTTTGTTAGGAATTATATGATCCTTACTAGCTGGAAGTAAGGGAGACCGGGCATGAAGTTATTTCTAGCAGTTGGAGACATACCCACTTTAGCTCAGTTCTGGGCATGTTTGAAATACCTATACAAACTTGTTCCTACATAGTAACTTGCAACTTTGAATGAGAATGTGCTTGCTTACAGCAACGTGCTATATATTCTGAATGCCCAAATTTGGAATCTGTGTCAAAACTTTGTTAGGAATTATGTGATCCTTACCAGCTGGAAGTAGGGGAGATGGGGCATGAAGTTATTTCTAGGAGTTGGAGACATCCCCACTTTAGCTCTGTTCTGGGGATCTATGAAAGTTCTATACAAACTTGTTCCTAGATAGTAACTTGCAAATTGGAATGAGAAAGTGCTTGCTTACAGCAACGAGCTATATGTTCTGAATGCCCGAATTGGGACTCTCTGTCAAAACTTTGTTAGGAATTATGTGATCTTTACTAGCTGGAAGTAAGGGAGATGGGGCATGAAGTTATTTCTAGGAGTTGGAGACATACTCACTTTAGCTCAGTTCTGAGGATCTTTGAAAGTCCTATACAATCTTGTTCTTACATAGTAAATTGCTACTTGGAATGAGAAAGTGCTAGCTTACAGCAACGTGCTATATGTTCTGAATGCCTGAATTGGGAATCTGTGTCAAAACTTTGTTAGGAATTATGTGATCCTTACTAGCTGTAAGTGATGGTGATGGGGCATGAAGTTATTTCTAGGAGTTGAAGACATAACCACTTTAGCTCAGTTCAGGGAATCTTTGAAAGTCCTATACAAACTTATTCTTACTTAGTAACTTGCATCTTTGAATGAGAATGTGCTTCCTTACAGCAATGTGTTATATGTTCTGAATGCCCGAATTGGGAATCTGTGTCAAAACTTTGTTAGGAATTATGTGATCCTTACTAGCTGGAAGTAAGGGAGATGGGGCATGAAGTTATTTCTAGGAGTTGGAGACATATCCACTGTAGCTCAGTTCTGGGGATCTTTGAAAGTCCTATACAAACTTGTTCCTACATTTTAACTTGCTACTTGTAATGAGAAAGTGCTTAGTTAAAGCAACGTCCTATATGTTCTGAATGCCCGAATTGGGAGTCTGTTTCAAAACTTTGTTAGTAATTATGTGATCCTTACTAGATGGAAGTAAGGGAGAAGGGGCATGAAGTTATTTCTAGGAGTTGGAGACATACCCACTTTAGCTCAGTTCTGGGCATCTTTGAAATACGTGTACAAACTTGTTCCTACATAGTAACTTGCAACTTTGAATGAGAATGTGCTTGTGTACAGCAACGTGCTATATGTTCTGAATGCCCGAATTGGGAATCTGTGTCAAAACTTTGTTAGGAATTATGTGATCCTTACTAGCTGGAATTATGGGAGATGGGGCATGAAGTTATTTCTAGGAGTTGGAGACATACCCAGTTTACCTCAGTTCTGGGGATCTTTGAAAGTCCTATACAAACTTCTTCCTACATTTTAACTTGCTACTTGGAATGAGAAAGTGCTTGGTTAAAGCATCTTCCTATATGTTCTGAATGCCCGAATTGGGAATCTGTATCAAAACTTTGTTAGGAATTATATGATCCTTACTAGCTGGAAGTAAGGGAGACCGGGCATGAAGTTATTTCTAGCAGTTGGAGACATACCCACTTTAGCTCAGTTCTGGGTATCTTTGAAACACCTATAGAAACTTGTTCCTACATTGTAACTTGCTACTTGGAATGAGAAAGTGCTTGCTTAAAGCAACGTGTTATATGTTCTGAATGCCCGAATTGGGAATCTGTGTCAAAAGTTTGTTAGGAATTATGTCATCCTTACTAGATGGAAGTAAGTGAGAAGGGGCATGATGTTATTTCTAGGAGTTGGAGACATACCAAGTTTAGCTCAGATCTGGGCATCTTTGAAATACCTATACAAACTTGTTCCTACATAGTAACTTGCTACTTGGAATGAGAATGTGCTTGCTTACAGCAACGTGCTATATGTTCTGAATGCCCGAAGTGTTAATGTGTCAAAACTTTGTTAGGAATTATGTGATCCTTACTAGCTGGAAGTAAGGGAGATGGGGCATGAAGTTATTTCTAGGAGTTGGAGACATACCCACTTTAGCTCAGTTCTTTGCATCTTTGAAATGACTATATAAACTTGTTCCTATATAGTAACTTGCTACTTGGAATGAGAAAGTGCTTGCTTAAGGGAACGTGCTATATGTTCTGAATGCCCGAATTGGGAATCTGTGTCAAAACTTTGTTAGGAATTATGTGATCCTTACTAGCTGGAAGTAAGGGAGATGGGCATGAAGTTATTTCTAGGAGTTGGAGACATACCAAGTTTAGCTCAGTTTTGGGCATCTTTGAAATACCTATACAAACTTGTTCCTACATAGTAACTTGCAACTTTGAATGAGAATGTGCTTACTTACAGCAACGTGCTATATGTTCTGAATGCCCGAATTGGGAATCTGTGTCAAAACTTTGTTAGGAATTATGTGATACTTACTAGCTGGAAGTAATGGAGATGGGGCATGAAGTTATTTCTAGGAGTTGGAGACATACCCACTTTAGCTCAGTTCTGGGCATCTTTTAAATACCTATACAAACTTGTTCCTACATAATAACTTGCTACTTGGAATGAGAAAGTTCTTGCTTACAGAAACGTGCTATATGTTCTGAATGTCCGAATTGGGAATCTGTGTCAAAACTTTGTTAGGAATTATGTGATCCTTACTAGCTGGAAGTAAGGGAGATGGGGCATGAAGTTATTTCTAGGAGTTGGAGACATACCAAGTTTAGCTCAGTTCTTGGCATCTTTGAAATATCTATACAAAGTTGTTCCTACATAGTAACTGGCATCTTTGAATGAGAATGTGCTTGCTTACAGCAACGTGCTATATGTTCTGAATGCCCGATTTGGGAATCTGTGTCAAAACTTTGTTAGGAATTATGTGATCCTTACTAGATGGAATTAAGAGAGATGGGGCATGAAGTTATTTCTAGGAGTTGGAGACATACCAAGTTTAGCTCAGTTTTGGGCATCTTTGAAATACCTATACAAACTTGTTCCTACATAGTAACTTGCAACTTTGAATGAGAATGTGCTTCCTTACAGCAACGTGCTATATATTCTGAATGCCCGAATTGGGAATCTGTGTCAAAACTTTGTTAGGAATTATGTGATCCTTACTAGCTGGAAGTAATGGAGATGGGGCATGAAGTTATTTCTAGGAGTTGGAGACATACCCACTTTAGCTCAGTTCTGGGCATCTTTTAAATACCTATACAAACTTGTTTCTACATAGTAACTTGCTACTTGGAATGAGAAAGTGCTTGCGTACAGCAACGTGCTATATGTTCTGAATGCCCGAATTGGGAGTCTGTGTCAAAACTTTGTTAGGAATTATGTGATCCTTACTAGCTAGATGTAAGGGAGATGGGGCATGAAGTTATTTCTAGGAGTTGGAGACAAACCCACTTTAGCTCAGTTCTGGGGATCTTTGAAAGTCCTATACAAACTTGTTCCTACATAGTAACTTGCTACTTGGAATGAGAAAGTGCTTGGTTAAAGCAACGTCCTATATGTTCTGAATGCCTGAATTGGGAATCTGTATCAAAACTTTGTTAGGAATTATATGATCCTTACTAGCTGGAAGTAAGGGAGACCGGGCATGAAGTTATTTCTAGCAGTTGGAGACATACCCACTTTAGCTCAGTTCTGGGCATGTTTGAAATACCTATACAAACTTGTTCCTACATAGTAACTTGCAACTTTGAATGAGAATGTGCTTGCTTACAGCAACGTGCTATATGTTTTGAATGCCCAAATTTGGAATCTGTGTCAAAACTTTGTTAGGAATTATGTGATCCTTACCAGCTGGAAGTAGGGGAGATGGGGCATGAAGTTATTTCTAGGAGTTGGAGACATCCCCACTTTAGCTCTGTTCTGGGGATCTATGAAAGTTCTATACAAACTTGTTCCTAGATAGTAACTTGCAAATTGGAATGAGAAAGTGCTTGCTTACAGCAACGAGCTATATGTTCTGAATGCCCGAATTGGGACTCTCTGTCAAAACTTTGTTAGGAATTATGTGATCTTTACTAGCTGGAAGTAAGGGAGATGGGGCATGAAGTTATTTCTAGGAGTTGGAGACATACTCACTTTAGCTCAGTTCTGAGGATCTTTGAAAGTCCTATACAATCTTGTTCTTACATAGTAAATTGCTACTTGGAATGAGAAAGTGCTAGCTTACAGCAACGTGCTATATGTTCTGAATGCCTGAATTGGGAATCTGTGTCAAAACTTTGTTAGGAATTATGTGATCCTTACTAGCTGTAAGTGATGGTGATGGGGCATGAAGTTATTTCTAGGAGTTGAAGACATAACCACTTTAGCTCAGTTCAGGGAATCTTTGAAAGTCCTATACAAACTTATTCTTACTTAGTAACTTGCATCTTTGAATGAGAATGTGCTTCCTTACAGCAATGTGTTATATGTTCTGAATGCCCGAATTGGGAATCTGTGTCAAAACTTTGTTAGGAATTATGTGATCCTTACTAGCTGGAAGTAAGGGAGATGGGGCATGAAGTTATTTCTAGGAGTTGGAGACATATCCACTGTAGCTCAGTTCTCGGGATCTTTCAAAGTCCTATACAAACTTGTTCCTACATTTTAACTTGCTACTTGTAATGAGAAAGTGCTTAGTTAAAGCAACGTCCTATATGTTCTGAATGCCCGAATTGGGAGTCTGTTTCAAAACTTTGTTAGTAATTATGTGATCCTTACTAGATGGAAGTAAGGGAGAAGGGGCATGAAGTTATTTCTAGGAGTTGGAGAAATACCCACTTTAGCTCAGTTCTGGGCATCTTTGAAATACGTGTACAAACTTGTTCCTACATAGTAACTTGCAACTTTGAATGAGAATGTGCTTGTGTACAGCAACGTGCTATATGTTCTGAATGCCCGAATTGGGAATCTGTGTCAAAACTTTGTTAGGAATTATGTGATCCTTACTAGCTGGAATTATGGGAGATGGGGCATGAAGTTATTTCTAGGAGTTGGAGACATACCCACTTTACCTCAGTTCTGGGGATCTTTGAAAGTCCTATACAAACTTCTTCCTACATTTTAACTTGCTACTTGGAATGAGAAAGTGCTTGGTTAAAGCATCTTCCTATATGTTCTGAATGCCCGAATTGGGAATCTGTATCAAAACTTTGTTAGGAATTATATGATCCTTACTAGCTGGAAGTAAGGGAGACCGGGCATGAAGTTATTTCTAGCAGTTGGAGACATACCCACTTTAGCTCAGTTCTGGGCATCTTTGAAATACCGATACAAACTTGTTCCTACATAGTAACTTGCAACTTTGCATGAGAATGTGCTTGCTTACAGCAACGTGCTATGTGTTCTGAATGCCCGAATTGGGGATCTGTGTCAAAACTTTATTAGGAATTATGTGATCCTTACTAGCTGGAAGTAAGGGAGATGGGGCATGAAGTTATTTCCAGCAGTTGGAGACATACCCACTTTAGCTCAGTTCTGGGTATCTTTGAAATACCTATAGAAACTTGTTCCTACATTGTAACTTGCTACTTGGAATGAGAAAGTGCTTGCTTAAAGCAACGTCTTATATGTTCTGAATGCCCGAATTGGGAATCTGTGTCAAAAGTTTGTTAGGAATTATGTCATCCTTACTAGATGGAAGTAAGGGAGAAGGGGCATGATGTTATTTCTAGGTGTTGGAGACATACCAAGTTTAGCTCAGTTCTGGGCATCTTTGAAATACCTATGCAAACTTGTTCCTACATAGTAACTTGCAACTTTGAATGAGAATGTGCTTGCTTACAGCAACGGGCTATATGTTCCGAATGCCCGAATTGGGAATCTGTGTCAAAACTTTGTTAGGAATTATGTGATCCTTACTAGCTGGAAGTAAGGGAGATGGGGCATGAAGTTATTTCTAGGAGTTGGAGACATACCAAGTTTAGCTCAGTTCTGGGCATCTTTGAAATACCTATATAAACTTGTTCCTACATAGTAACTTGCTACTTGGAATGAGAAAGTTCTTGCTTACAGAAACGTGCTATATGTTCTGAATGCCCGAATTGTTAATGTGTCAAAACTTTGTTAGGAATTATGTGATCCTTACTAGCTGGAAGTAAGGGAGATGGGGCATGAAGTTATTTCTAGGAGTTGGAGACATACCCACTTTAGCTCAGTTCTTTGCATATTTGAAATACCTATATAAACTTGTTACTATATAGTAACTTGCAACTTGGAATGAGAAAGTGCTTGCTTAAAGGAACGTGCTATATGTTCTGAATGCCCGAATTGGGAATCTGTGTCAAAACTTTGTTAGGAATTATGTGATCCTTACTAGCTGGAAGTAAGGGAGATGGGGCATGAAGTGATTTCTAGGAGTTGGAGACATACCAAGTTTAGCTCAGTTCTGGGCATCTTTGAAATATCTATACAAAGTTGTTCCTACATAGTAACTTGCATCTTTGAATGAGAATGTGCTTGCTTACAGCAACGTGCTATATGTTCTGAATGCCCGATTTGGGAATCTGTGTCAAAACTTTGTTATGAATTATGTGATCCTTACTAGCTGGAAGTAAGGGAGATGGGGCATGAAGTGATTTCTAGGAGTTGGAGACATACCAAGTTTAGCTCAGTTCTGGGCATCTTTGAAATACCTATACAAACTTGTTCCTACATAGTAACTTGCCACTTGCAATGAGAAAGTGCTTGCTTACAGCAACGTGCTATATGTTCTGAATGTCCGAATTGGGAGTCTGTGTCAAAACTTTGTTAGGAATTATGTGATCCTTACTAGCTGGAAGTAAAGGAGATGGGGCATGAAGTTATTTCTATGAGTTGGAGACATACCCACTTTAGCTCAGTTCTAGGGATATTTGAAAGTCCTATACAAACTTATTCTTACTTAGTAACTTGCATCTTTGAATGAGAATGTGCTTGCTTACAGCAATGCGTTATATGTTCTGAATGCCCAATTGGGAATCTGTGTCAAAACTTTGTTAGGAATTATGTGATCCTTACTAGCTGGAAGTAAGGGAGATGGGGCAGAAAGTTATTTCTAGGAGTTGGAGATATACCCACTATAGCTCAGTTCTGGGGATCTTTGAAAGTCCTATACAAACTTGTTCCTACATAGTAACTTGCTACTTGGAATGAGAAAGTTCTTGCTTACAGCAACGTGCTATATGTTCTGAATGCCCGAATTGGGAATTTGTGTCAAAACTTTGTTAGGAATTATGTGATCCTTACTAGCTGGAAGTAAGGGAGATGGGGCATGAAGTTATGTCTAGGAGTTGGAGACATACCCACTTTAGCTCAGTTCTGGGGATCTTTGAAAGTCCTATGCAAACTTGTTCCTACATTTTAACTTGCTACTTGGAATGAGAAAGTGCTTGGTTAAAGCAACGTCCTATATGTTCTGAATGCCCGAATTGGGAATCTGTGTCAAAACTTTGTTAGGAATTATGTGATCCTTACTAGCTGGAAGTAAGGGAGATGGGGCATGAAGTTATTTCTAGGTGTTGGAGACATACAAAGTTTAGCTCAGTTCTGGGCATCTTTGAAATACCTATACAAACTTCTTCCTACATAGTAACTTGCAACTTTGAATGAGAATGTGCTTGCTTACAGCAACGTGCTATATGTTCTGAATGTCCGAATTGGGAGTCTGTGTCAAAACTTTGTTAGGAATTATGTGATCCTTACTAGCTGGAAGAATGGGAAATGGGGCATGAAGTTATTTCTAGGAGTTGGAGACATACCCACTTTAGCTCAGTTCTGGGCATCTTTGAAATACCTATAGAAACTTGTTCCTACATTGTAACTTGCTACTTGGAATGAGAAAGTGCTTGCTTAAAGCAACGTGTTATATGTTCTGAATGCCCGAATTGGGAATCTGTGTCAAAATATTGTTAGGAATTATGTGATCCTTACTAGATGGAAGTAAGGGAGAAGGGGCATCAAGTTATTTCTAGGAGTTGGAGACATACCAAGTTTAGCTCAGTTCTGGGAATCTTTGAAATACCTATACAAACTTGTTCCTACATAGTAACTTGCTACTTGGAATGAGAAAGTGCTTGCTTACAGCAACGTGCTATATGATCTGAATGCCCGAATTGGGAATCTGTGTCAAAACTTTGTTAGGAATTATGTGATCCTTACTAGCTGGAAGTAAGGGAGAAGGGGCATGAAGTTATTTCTAGGAGTTGGAGACATACTCACTTTAGCTCAGTTCTGAGGATCTTTGAAAGTCCTATACAAACTTGTTCCTACATAGTAAATTGCTACTTGGAATGAGAAAGTGCTAGCTTACAGCAACGTGCTATATGTTCTGAATGCCTGAATTGGGAATCTGTGTCAAAACTTTGTTAGGAATTATGTGATCCTTACTAGCTGGAAGTGATGGTGATGGGGCATGAAGTTCTTTCTCGGAGTTGGAGACATAACCACTTTAGCTCAGTTCGGGGGATCTTTGAAAGTCCTATACAAACTTGTTCCTACATAGTAACTTCCCACTTGCAATGAGAAAGTGCTTGCTTACAGCAACGTGCTATATGTTCTGAATGTCCGAATTGGGAGTCTGTGTCAAAACTTTGTTAGGAATTATGTGATCCTTACAAGCTGGAAGTAAAGGAGATGGGGCATGAAGTTATTTCTAGGAGTTGGAGACATACCCACTTTAGCTCAGTTCTAGGGATCTTTGAAAGTCCTATACAAACTTATTCTTACTTAGTAACTTGCATCTTTGAATGAGAATGTGCTTGCTTACAGCAATGTGTTATATGTTCTGAATGCCCAATTGGGAATCTGTGTCAAAACTTTGTTAGGAATTATGTGATCCTTACTAGCTGTAAGTGATGGTGATGGGGCATGAAGTTATTTCTAGGAGTTAGAGACATAACCACTTTAGCTCAGTTCAGGGAATCTTTGAAAGTCCTATACAAACTAGTTCCTACATATTGACTTGCCACTTGGAATGAGAAAGTGCTTTCTTACAGCAACGTGCAATATGTTCTGAATGTCCGAATTGGGAGTCTGTGTGAAAAGTTTTTAGGAATTATGTGATCCTTACTATCTGGAAGTAAGGGAGATGGGGCATGAAGTTATTTCTAGGAGTTGGAGACATACCCACTGTAGCTCAGTTCTGGGGATCTTTGAAAGTCCTATACAAACTTATTCTTACTTAGAAACTTGCATCTTTGAATGAGAATGTGCTTCCTTACAGCAATGTGTTATATGTTCTGAATGCCCGAATTGGGAATCTGTGTCAAAACTTTGTTAGGAATTATGTGATCCTTACTAGCTGGAAGTAAGGGAGATGTGGTATGAAGTTATTTCTAGGAGTTGGAGACATATCTACTGTAGCTCAGATCTGGGGATCTTTGAAAGTCCTATACAAACTTGTTCCTACATTTTAACTTGCTACTTGGAATGAGAAAGTGCTTGGTTAAAGCAACGTCCTATATGTTCTGAATGCCTGAATTGGGAATCTGTATCAAAACTTTGTTAGGAATTATATGATCCTTCCTAGCTGGAAGTAAGGGAGACGGGGCATGAAGTTATTTCTAGCAGTTGGAGACATACCCACTTTAGCTCAGTTCTGGGCATGTTTGAAATACCTATACAAACTTGTTCCTACATAGTAACTTGTAACTTTGCATGAGAATGTGCTTGCTTACAGCAACATGCTATGTGTTCTGAATGCCCGAATTGGGGATCTGTGTCAAAACTTTGTTAGGAATTATATGATCCTTACTAGCTGGAAGTAAGGGAGATGGGGCATGAAGTTATTTCTAGGAGTTGGAGACATACCCACTTTAGCTCAGTTCTGGGTATCTTTGAAATACCTATAGAAACTTGTTCCTACATTGTAACTTGCTACTTGAAATGAGAAAGTGCTTGCTTAAAGCAACGTGTTATATGTTCTGAATGCCCGAATTGGGAATCTGTGTCAAAAGTTTGTTAGGAATTATGTCATCCTTACTAGATGGAAGTAAGTGAGAAGGGGCATGATGTTATTTCTAGGAGTTGGAGACATACCAAGTTTAGCTCAGATCTGGGCATCTTTGAAATACCTATACAAACTTGTTCCTACATAGTAACTTGCTACTTGGAATGAGAATGTGCTTGCTTACAGCAACGTGCTATATGTTCTGAATGCCCGAATTGTTAATGTGTCAAAACTTTGTTAGGAATTATGTGATCCTTACTAGCTGGAAGTAAGGGAGATGGGGCATGATGTTATTTCTAGGAGTTGGAGACATACCCACTTTAGCTCAGTTCTTTGCATCTTTGAAATACCTATATAAACTTGTTCCTATATAGTAACTTGCTACTTGGAATGAGAAAGTGCTTGCTTAAGGTAACGTGCTATATGTTCTGAATGCCCGAATTGGGAATCTGTGTCAAAACTTTGTTAGGAATTATGTGATCCTTACTAGCTGGAAGTAAGGGAGATGGGGCATGAAGTTATTTCTAGGAGTTGGAGACATACCAAGTTTAGCTCAGTTCTGGGCATCTTTGAAATATCTATACAAAGTTGTTCCTACATAGTAACTTGCATCTTTGAATGAGAATGTGCTTGCTTACAGCAACGTGCTATATGTTCTGAATGCCCAATTTGGGAATCTGTGTCAAAACTTTGTTAGGAATTATGTGATCCTTACTAGATGGAAGTAAGGGAGATGGGGCATGAAGTTATTTCTAGGAGTTGGAGACATACCAAGTTTAGCTCAGTTTTGGGCATCTTTGAAATACGTATACAAACTTGTTCCTACATAGTAACTTGCAACTTTGAATGAGAATGTGCTTACTTACAACAACGTGCTATATGTTCTGAATGCCCGAATTGGGAATCTGTGTCAAAACTTTGTTAGGAATTATGTGATCCTTACTAGCTGGAAGTAATGGAGATGGGGCATGAAGTTATTTCTAGGAGTTGGAGACATACCCACTTTAGCTCAGTTCTGGGCATCTTTTAAATACCTATACAAACTTGTTCCTACATAATAACTTGCTACTTGGAATGAGAAAGTTCTTGCTTACAGAAACGTGCTATATGTTCTGAATGTTCGAATTGGGAATCTGTGTCAAAACTTTGTTAGGAATTATGTGATCCTTACTAGCTGGAAGTAAGGGAGATGGGGCATGAAGTTATTTCTAGGAGTTGGAGACATATCAAGTTTAGCTCAGTTCTTGGCATCTTTGAAATATCTGTACAAAGTTGTTCCTACAAAGTAACTGGCATCTTTGAATGAGAATGTGCTTGCTTACAGCAACGTGCTATATGTTCTGAATGCCCGAATTGGGGATCTGTGTCAAAACTTTGTTAGGAATTATGAGATCCTTACTAGCTGGAAGTAAGGGAGATGGGGCATGAAGTTATTTCTAGGAGTTGGAGACATACCCACTTTAGCTCAGTTCTGGGGATCTTTGAAAGTCCTATACAAACTTGCTCCTACATAGTAACTTGCTACTTGGAATGAGAAAGTGCTTTCTTACAGCAACGTGCTATATGTTCTGAATGTCCGAATTGGGAATCTGTGTGAATACTTTGTTAGGAATTAGGTGATCCTTACTAGTTGGAAGTAAGGGAGATGAGGCATCAAGTTTTTTCTTGGAGTTGGAGACATACCCACTTTAGCTCAGTTCTGGGGATCTTTGAAAATCCTATACAAACTTGTTTCTAGATAGTAACTTGCAACTTTGAATGTGAAAGTGCTTGCTTACAGCAACGTGCTATATGTTCTGAATGCCTGAATTGGGAATCATTGTCAAAACTTTGTTAGGAATTATGTGATCCTTACTAGCTGGAAGTAAGGGAGATGGGGCATGAAGTTATTTCTAGGAGTTGGAGACATACCCACTTTAGCTCAGTTCTGGGGATCATTGAAAGTCCTATACAAACTTGTTCCTACATAGTAACTTGCTACTTGGAATGAGAAAGTGCTTGCTTACAGCAACGTGCTATATGTTCTGAATGTCCGAATTGTTAATCTGTGTCAAATCTTTGTTAGGAATTATGTGATCCTTACTAGGTGGAAGTAAGGGAGATGGGGCATGAAGTTATTTCTAGGAGTTGGAGATATACTCACATTAGCTCAGTTCTGAGGATCTTTGAAAGTCCTATACAAACTTGTTCCTACATAGTAAATTGCTGCTTGGAATGAGAAAGTGCTAGCTTACAGCAACGTGCTATATGTTCTGAATGCCTCAATTGGGAATCCGTGTCAAAACTTTGTTAGGAATAATGTGATCCTTACTAGCTGGAAGTAAGGGAGATGGGGCATGAAGTTATTTCTAGGAGTTGGAGACATACCCACTTTAGCACAGTTCTGGGCATCTTTTAAATACCTATACAAACTTGTTCCTACATAATAACTTGCTACTTGTAATGAGAAAGTGCTTGCTTACAGCAACGTGCTATATGGTCTGGATAACCGAATTGGGAATCTGTGTCAAAACTTTGTTAGGAATTATGTGATCCTTACTAGCTGGAAGTAAGGGAGATGGGGCATGAAGTTATTTCTAGGAGTTGGAGACATACCCACTTTAGCTCACTTCTGGGGATCTTTGAAAGTCCTATACAAACTTGCTCCTGCATAGTAACTTGCTACTTGGAATGAGAAAGTGCTAGCTTACAGCAACGTGCTATATCTTCTGAATGTCCGAATTGGGAATCTGTGTGAAAACTTTGTTAGGAATTATGTGATCCTTACTAGCTAGATGTAAGGGAGATGGGGCATTAAGTTATTTCTAGGAGTAGGAGACAAACCCACTTTAGCTCAGTTCTGGGGATCTTTGAAAGTCCTATACAAACTTGTTCCTACATAGTAACTTGCTACTTGGAATGAGAAAGTGCTTGCTTACAGCAACGTGCTATATGTTCTGAATGTCCGAATTTTTAATCTGTGTCAAAATTTTGTTAGGAATTATGTGATCCTTACTAGCTGGAAGTAAGGGAGATGGGGTATGAAGTTATTTCTAGGAGTTGGAGACATACTCACTTTAGCTCAGTTCTGAGGATCTTTGAATGTCCTATACAAACTTGTTCCTACATAGTAAATTGCTACTTGGAATGAGAAAGTGCTAGCTTACAGCAACGTGCTATATGTTCTGAATGCCTGAATTGGGAATCTGTGTCAAAACTTTGTTAGGAATTATGTGATCCTTACTAGCTGGAAGTGATGGTGATGGGGCATGAAGTTATTTCTAGGAGTTGAAGACATAACCACTTTAGCTCAGTTCTGGGGATCTTTGAAAGTCCTATACAAACTTGTTCCTACATAGTAACTTGCCACTTGGAATCAGAAAGTGCTTGCTTACAGCAACGTGCTATATGTTCTGAATGTCCGAATTGGGAATCTGTGTGAAAACTTTGTTAGGAATTAGGTGATCATTACTAGTTGGAAGTAAGGGAGATGAGGCATCAAGTTTTTTCTTGGAGTTGGAGACATACCCACTTTAGCTCAGTTCTGGGGATCTTTGAAAATCCTATACAAACTTGTTTCTAGATAGTAACTTGCAACTTTGAATGTGAAAGTGCTTGCTTACAGCAACGTGCTATATGTTCTGAATGCCTGAATTGGGAATCATTGTCAAAACTTTGTTAGGAATTATGTGATCCTTACTAGCTGGAAGTAAGGGAGATGGGGCATGAAGTTATTTCTAGGAGTTGGAGACATACCCACTTTAGCTCACTTCTGGGCATCTTTTAAATACCTATACAAACTTGTTCCTACATAGTAACTTGCTACTTGGAATGAGAAAGTGCTTGCTTAAAGCAACGTGCTATATGTTCTGAATGCCCGAATTGGGAATCTGTGTCAAAACTTTGTTAGGAATTATATGATCCTTACTAGCTGGAAGTAAGGGAGACGGGGCATGAAGTAATTTCTAGCAGTTGGTGACATACCCACTTTAGCTCAGTTCTGGGCATCTTTGAAATACCTATACAAACTTGTTTCTACATAGTAACTAGCAACTTTGAATGAGAATGTGCTTGCTTACAGCAACGTGCTATATGTTCTGAATGCCCGAATTGGGTATCTGTGTCAAAACTTTGTTAGGAATTATGAGATCCTTACTAGTTGGAAGTAAGGGAGATGGGGCAGGAAGTTATTTCTAGGAGTTGGAGACATACACACTATAGCTCAGTTCTGGGGATCTTTGAAAGTCCTATACAAACTTGTTCCTACATAGTAACTTGCTACTTGGAATGAGAAAGTTCTTGCTTAAAGGAACGTGCTATATGTTCTGAATGCCCGAATTGGGAATCTGTGTCAAAACTTTCTTAGGAATTCTGTGATCCTTACTAGCTGGAAGTAAGGGAGATGGGGCATGAAGTTATTTCTAGGAGTTGGAGACATAACAAGTTTAGCTCAGTTCTGGGGATCTTTGAAAGTCCTATACAAACTTGTTCCTATATAGTAACTTGCAAATTGGAATGAGAAAGTGCTTGCTTACAGCAACGAGCTATATGTTCTGAATGCCCGAATTGGGAATCTCTGTCAAAACTTTGTTAGGAATTATGTGATCTTTACTAGCTGGAAGTAAGGGAGATGGGGCATGAAGATATTTCTAGGAGTTGGAGACATACCAACTTTAGCTCAGTTCTGGGCATCTTTTAAATACCTATACAAACTTATTCCTACATAGTAACTTGCTACTTGGAATGAGAAAGTGCTTCCTTACAGCAACCTGCTATATGTTCTGAATGCCCGAATTGGGAATCTGTGTCAAAACTTTGTTAGGAATTATGTGATCCTTAATAGCTGGAAGTAAGGGAGATGAGGCATGAAGTTAATTCTAGGAGTTGGAGACATACCCACTTTAGCTCAGTTCTGGGGATCTTTGAAAGTCCTATACAAACTTGCTCCTACATAGTAACTTGCTACTTGGAATGAGAAAGTGCTTGCTTACAGCAATGTGCTATATGTTCTGAATGCCTGAATTGGGAATCTGTGTCAAAACTTTGTTAAGAATTAGGTGATCCTTACTAGTTGGAAGTAAGGGAGATGGGGCATGAAGTTTTTTCTTGGAGTTGGAGGCATACCCACTTTAGCTCAGTTCTGGGGATCTTTGAAAGTCCTACACAAACTCGTTTCTAGATAGTAACTTGCAACTTTGAATGTGAAAGTGCTTGCTTACAGCAACGTGCTATATGTTCTGAATGCCTGAATTGGGAATCTTTGTCAAAACTTTGTTAGGAATTATGTGATCCTTACTAGCCGGAAATAATGGTGATGGGGCATGAAATTATTTCTAGGAGTTGGAGACATACCCACTTTATCTCAGTTCCGGGGATCTTTGAAAGTCCTTTACAAACTTGTTCGTACATAGTAACTTGCCACTTGGAATGAGAAAGTGCTTGCTTACAGCAACGTGCTATATGTTCTGAATGTCCGAATTGGGAGTTTGTGTCAAATCATTTTAGGAATTATGTGATCCTTACTAGCTAGATATAAGGGAGATGGGGCATGAAGTTATTTCTAGGAGTTGGAGACATACCAAGTTTAGCTCAGTTCTGGGGATCTTTGAAAGTCCTATACAAACTTGTTCCTAGATAGTAACTTGCAAATTGGAATGAGAAAGTGCTTGCTTACAGCAACGAGCTATATGTTCTGAATGCCCGAATTGGGAATCTCTGTCAAAACTTTGTTAGGAATTATGTGATCTTTACTAGCTAGAAGTAAGGGAGATGGGGCATGAAGTTATTTCTAGGAGTTGGAGACATACCCACTTTAGCTCAGTTCTGGGGGTCTTTGAAAGTCCTATACAAACTTGTTCCTACATAGTAACTTGCAACTTGGAATGAGAAAGTGCTTGCTTACTGCAACGTGCTATATGTTCTGAATGCCCGAATTGGGAAGCTGTGTCAAAACTTTGTTAGGAATTATATGATCCTTACTAGCTGGAAGTAAGGGAGACGGGGCATGAAGTTATTTCCAGCAGTTGGAGACATACCCACTTTAGCTGAGTTCTGGGGATCTTTGAAATACCTATACAAACTTGTTCCTACATAGTAACTTGCAAGTTTGAATGAGAATGTGCTTGCTTACAGCAACGTGCTATATGTTCTGAATGCCCGAATTGGGGATCTGTGTCAAAACTTTGTTAGGAATTATGTGATCCTTACTATCTGGAAGTAAGGGAGATGGGGCATGAAGTTATTTCTAGGAGTTGGAGACATACCCACTTTAGCTCAGTTCTGGGCATCTTTGAAATACCTATATAAACTTGTTCCTACATAGTAACTTGCTACTTGGAATGAGAAAGTGCTTGCTTAAAGCAACGTGCTATATGTTCTGAATGCCCGAATTGGGAATGTGTCAAACCTTCGTTAGGAATTATGTGATCCTTACTAGCTGGAAGTAAGGGAGATGGGGCATGAAGTTATTTCTAGGAGTTGGAGACATACCCACTTTAGCACAGTTCTGGGCATCTTTTAAATACCTATACAAACTTGTTCCTACATAGTAATTTGCTACTTGGAATGAGAAAGTGCTTGCTTACAGCATCGTGCTATATGTTCTGAATGCCCGAATTGGGAATCTGTGTCAAAACTTTGTTAGGAATTATGAGATCCTTACGAGCTGAAAGTAAGGGAGATGGGGCATGAAGTTATTTCTAGGAGTTGGAGACATACCCACTTTAGCTCAGTTCTGGGGATCTTTGAAAGTCCTATACAAACTTGCTCCTACATAGTAACTTGCTACTTGGAATGAGAAAGTGCTTGCTTACAGCAACGTGCTATATGTTCTGAATGTCCGAATTGGGAATCTGTGTGAAAACTTTGTTAGGAATTAGGTGATCCTTACTAGTTGGAAGTAAGGGAGATGGGGCATCAAGTTTTTTCTTGGAGTTGGAGACATACCCACTTTAGCTCAGTTCTGGGGATCTTTGAAAGTCCTATACAAACTTGTTTCTAGATAGTAACTTGCAACTTTGAATGTGAAAGTGCTTGCTTACAGCAACGTGCTATAGGTTCTGAATGCCTGAATTGGGAATCTTTGTCAAAACTTTGTTAGGAATTATGTGATCCTTACTAGCTGGAAGTAATGGTGATGGGGCATGAAGTTATTTCTGGGAGTTGGAGACATACCCACTTTAGCTCAGTTCAGGGGATCTTTGAAAGTCCTGTACAAACTTGTTCCTACATAGTAACTTGCTACTTGGAATGAGAAAGTGGTTGCTTACAGCAACGTGCTATATGTTCTGAATGTCCGAATTGGGAGTCTGTGTCAAATCTTTTTAGGAATTATGTGATCCTTACTAGCTGGAAGTAAGGGAGATGGGGCATGAAGTTCTTTCTAGGAGTTGGAGACATACCCACTTTAGCTCAGTTCTGGGCATCTTTGAAAGTCCTATACAAACTTATTCTTACTTAGTAACTTGCATCTTTGAATGAGAATGTGCTTGCTTACAGCAATGTGTTATATGTTCTGAATGCCCGAATTGGTAATCTGTGTCAAAACTTTGTTAGGAATTATGTGATCCTTACTAGCTGGAAGTAAGGGAGATGGGACATGAAGTTATTTCTAGGAGTTGGAGACATACCCACTATAGCTCAGTTCTGGGGATCTTTGAAAGTCCTATACAAACTTGTTCCTACATGGTAACTTGCTACTTGGAATGAGAAAGTTCTTGCTTACAGAAACGTGCTATATGTTCTGAATGCCCGAATTGGGAATCTGTGTCAAAACTTTGTTAGGAATTATGTGATCCTTACTAGCTGGAAGTAAGGGAGATGGGGCATGAAGTTATGTCTAGGAGTTGGAGACATACAACGTTTAGCTCAGTTCTAGGGATCTTTGAAGTCCTATACAAACTTGTTCCTACATAGTAACTTGCTACTTGGAATGAGAAAGTTCTTGCTTACAGAAACGTACTATATGTTCTGAATGCCCAAATTGGGAATCTGTGTCAAAAGTTTGTTAGGAATTATGTGATCCTTACCTGCTGGAAGTTAGGGAGATGGGGCATGAAGTTATTTCTAGGAGATGGAGACATACAAAGTTTAGCTCAGTTCTGGGCATCTTTGAAATACCTATACAAACTTCTTCCTACATAGTAACTTGCAGCTTTGAATGAGAATGTGCTTGCTTACAGCAACGTGCTATATGTTCTGAATGCCCGAATTGGGAATCTGTGTGAAAACTTTGTTAGGAATTAGGTGATCCTTACTAGTTGGAAGTAAGGGAGATGAGGCATCAAGTTTTTTCTTGGAGTTGGAGACATACCCACTTTAGCTCAGTTCTGGGGATCTTTGAAAATCCTATACAAACTTGTTTCTAGATAGTAACTTGCAACTTTGAATGTGAAAGTGCTTGCTTACAGCAACGTGCTATATGTTCTGAATGCCTGAATTGGGAATCATTGTCAAAACTTTGTTAGGAATTATGTGATCCTTACTAGCTGGAAGTAAGGGAGATGGGGCATGAAGTTATTTCTAGGAGTTGGAGACATATCAAGTTTAGCTCAGTTCTGGGCATCTTTGAAATACCTATATAAACTTGTTCCTACATAGTAACTTGCTACTTGGAAAGAGAAAGTGCTTGCTTAAAGCAACATGCTATATGTTCTGAATGCCCGAATTGGGAATGTCAAAACTTTGTTAGGAATTATGTGATCCTTACTAGCTGGAAGTAAGGGAGATGGGGCATGATGTTATTTCTAGGAGTTGAAGACATACCCATATTAGCGCAGTTCTTTGAATTTTTGAAATACCTATATAAACTTGTTCCTACATAGTAACTTGCAACTTTGAATGAGAATGTGCTTGCTTACAGCAACTTGCTGTATTTTCTGAATGCCCGAATTGGGAATCTGAGTCAAAACTTTGTTAGGAATTATGTGATCCTTACTAGCTGGAAGTAAGGGAGATGGGGCATGAATTTATTTCTAGGAGTTGGAGACATACCAAGTTTAGCTCAGTTCTGGGCATCTTTGAAATATCTATACAAAGTTATTCCTACATAGTAACTTGCATCTTTGAATGAGAATGTGCTTGCTTACAGCAACGTGCTATAAGTTCTGAATGCCCGATTTGGGAATCTGTGTCAAAACTTTGTTAGGAATTATGTGATCCTTACTAACTGGAAGTAAGGGAGACGGGGCATGAAGTTATTTCCAGCAGTTGGAGACATACCCACTTTAGCTCACTTCTGGGGATCTTTGAAATACCTATAGAAACTAGTTCCTACATTGTAACTTGCTACTTGGAATGAGAAAGTGCTTGCTTAAAGCAACGTGTTATATGTTCTGAATGCCCGATTTGGGAATCTGTGTCAAAACTTTGTTAGGAATTATGTGATCCTTACTAGCTGGAAGTAAGGGAGATGGGGCATGAAGTTATTTCTAGGAGTTGGAGACATACCAAGTTTAGCTCATTTCTGGGCATCTTTGAAATACCTATATAAACTTGTTCCTACATAGTAACTTGCTACTTGGAATGAGAAAGTGCTTGCTTAAAGCAACGTTCTATATGTTCTGAATGCCCGAATTGGGAATGTGTCAAAACTTTGTTAGGAATTATGTGATCCTTATTAGCTGGAAGTAAGGGAGATGGGGCATGAAGTTATTTCTAGGAGTTGGAGACATACGCACCTTAGCTCAGTTCTGGGCATTTTTTAAATACCTATACAAACTTGTTCCTACTTAGTAACTTGCTACTTGGAATGAGAAAGTGCTTGCTTACAGCAACGTGCTATATGTTCTGAATGCCTGAATTGGCTATCTGTCTCAAAACTTTGTTAGGAATTATGTGATCCTTACTAGGTGGAAGTGATGGTGATGGGGCATGAAGTTATTTCTAGGAGTTGAAGACATAACCACTTTAGCTCAGTTCGGGGGATCTTTGAAAGTCCTATACAAACTTGTTCCTACATAGTAACTTGCCACTTGAAATCAGAAAGTGCTTGCTTACAGCAACGTGCTATATGTTCTGAATGTCCGAATTGGGAGTCTGTGTCAAAAATTTTTAGGAATTATGTGATTCTTACTAGCTGGAAGTAAGGGAGATGGGGCATGAAGTTATTTCTATGAGTTGGAGACATACCCAATTTAGCTCAGTTCTGGGGATCTTTGAAAGTCCTATACAAACTTATTCTTACTTAGTAACTTGCATCTTTGAATGAGAATGTGCTTGCTTACAGCAATGTGTTATATGTTCTGAATGCCCGAATTGGGAATCTGTGTCAAAATTTGTTAGTAATTATGTGATCCTTACTAGCTGGAAGTAAGGGAGATGGGGGAGGAAGTTATTTCTAGGAGTTGGAGACATACCCACTATAGCTCAGTTCTGGGGATCTTTGAAAGTCCTATACAAACTTGTTCCTACATAGTAACTTGCTACTTGGAATGAGAAAGTTCTTGCTTACAGAAACGTGCTATATGTTCTGAATGCCCGAATTGGGAATCTGTGTCAAAACTTTGTTAGGAATTATGTGATCCTTACTAGCTGGAAGTAAGGGAGATGGGGCATGAAGTTATCTCTACGAGTTGGAGACATACCCACTTTAGCTCAGTTCTGGGGATCTTTGAAAGTCCTATACAAACTTGTTCCTACATTTTAACTTGCTACTTGGAATGAGAAAGTGCTTGGTTAAAGCAACGTCCTATATGTTCTGAATGCCCGAATTGGGAATCTGTGTCAAAACTTTGTTAGGAATTATGTGATCCTTACTAGCTGGAAGTAAGGCAGATGGGGCATGAAGTTAGTTCTAGGAGTTGGAGTCATGCCCAGTTTAGCTCTGTTCTGGGGATCTTTGAAAGTCCTATACAAACTTTCTCCTACATAGTAACTTGCTACTTGGAATGAGAAAGATCTTGCTTACAGAAACGTGCTATATGTTCTGAATGTCCGAATTGGGAAACTGGGTCAAAACTTTGTTAGGAATTAGATGATCCTTACTAGCTGGAAGTAAGGGAAATGGGGCATGAAGTTTTTTCTCGGAGTTGGAGATATAGCCACTTTAGCTCAGTTCTGGGGATCTTTGAAGGTCCTATACAAACTTGTTCCTAGATAGTAACTTGCAACATTGAATGTGAAAGGGCTTGCTTACAACAACGTGCTATATGTTCTGAATTCCTGAATTGGGTATCTGTGTCAAAACTTTGTTAGGAATTATGTGATCCTTACTTGCTGGAAGTAAGGGAGATGGGGCATGAAGTTTTTCTAGGAGTTGGAGACATACCCACTTTAGCTCAGTTCTGGGGGTCTTTGAAAATCCTATACAAACTTGTTCCTACATAGTAACTTGCAACTTTGAATGAGAAAGTGCTTGCTTACAGCAACGTGCTGTATGTTCTGAATGCCCGAATTGGGAATTTGTGTCAAAACTTTGTTAGGAATTATGTGATCCTTACTAGCAGGAAGTAAGGAAGATGGGGCATGAAGTTATTTCTAGGAGTTGGAGACATACCCACTTTAGCTCAGTTCTGGGGATCTTTGAAAGTCCTATACAAACTTATTCTTACTTAGTAACTTGCATCTTTGAATGAGAATGTGCTTGCTTACAGCAATGTGTTATATGATCTGAATGCCCGAATTGGGAATCTGTGTCAAAACTTTGTTAGGAATTATGTGATCCTTACTAGCTGGAAGTAAGGGAGATGGGGCATGAAGTTATCTCTACGAGTTGGAGACATACCCACTTTAGCTCAGTTCTGGGGATCTTTGAAAGTCCTATACAAACTTGTTCCTACATTTTAACTTGCTACTTGGAATGAGAAAGTGCTTGGTTAAAGCAACGTCCTATATGTTCTGAATGCCCGAATTGGGAATCTGTGTCAAAACTTTGTTAGGAATTATGTGATCCTTACTAGCTGGAAGTAAGGGAGATGGGGCATGAAGTTATTTCTAGGAGTTGGAGACATTCCCACTTTAACTCAGTTCTGGGCATCTTTCAAATACCTATAAAAACTTGTTCCTACATAGTAACTTGCTGCTTGGAATGAGAAAGTGCTTTCTTAAAGCAACGTGCTATATGTTCTGAATGCCCGAATTGGGAATCTGTGTCAAAACTTTGTTAGGTATTATGTGATCCTTACTAGCTGGACGTAAGGGCGATGGGGTATGAAGTTATTTCTAGGATTAGAGACATACCCACTTTAGCTCAGTTCTGGGGATCTTTGAAAGTCCTATACACACTTGTTGCTACATAGTAACTTGCTAGTTGGAATGAGAAAGTGCTTGCTTAAAGCAAAGTGCTATATGTTCTGAATGCCCGAATTGGGAATCTGTGTCAAAACTTTGTTAGGAATTATGTGATCCTTACTAGCTGGAAGTAAGGAAGATGGGGCATGAAGTTATTTCTAGGAGTTGGAGACATACCCACTTTAGCTCAGTTATTTGCATCTTTGAAATACCTATATAAACTTGTTCCTATATAGTAAATTGCAACTTGGAATGAGAAAGTGCTTGCTTAAAGGAACGTGCTATATGTTCTGAATGCCCGAATTGGGAATCTGTGTCAAAACTTTGTTAGGAATTATGTGATCCTTACTAGCTGGAAGTAAGGGAGATGGGGCATGAAGTTATTTCTAGGAGTTGGAGACATACCAAGTTTAGCTCAGTTCTGGGCATCTTTGAAATATCTATACAAAGTTGTTCCTACATAGTAACTTGCATCTTTGAATGAGAATGTGCTTGCTTACAGCAACGTGCTATATGTTCTGAATGCCCGATTTGGGAATCTGTGTCAAAACTTTGTTAGGAATTATGTGATCCTTACTAGCTGGAAGTAAGGGAGATGGGGCTTGAAGTTATTTCTATGAGTTGGAGACATACCAAGTTTAGCTCAGTTCTGGGCATCTTTGAAATACCTATACAAACTTGTTCCTACATAGTAACTTGCAACTTTGAATGAGAATGTGCTTGCTTACAGCAACGTGCTATATGTTCTGAATGCCCGAAATGGGAATCTGTGTCAAAACTTTGTTAGGAATTATGTGATCCTTACTAGCTGGAAGTGATGGTGATGGGACATGAAGTTATTTCTAGGAGTTGGAGACATAACCACTTTAGCTCAGTTCGGGGGATCTTTGAAAGTCCTATACAAACTTGTTCCTACATAGTAAATTCCCACTTGCAATGAGAAAGTGCTTGCTTACAGCAACATGCTATATGTTCTGAATGTCCGAATTGGGAGTCTGTTTCAAAACTTTGTTAGGAATTATGTGATCCTTACAAGCTGGAAGTAAAGGAGATGGGGCATGAAGTTATTTCTAGGAGTTGGAGACATACCCACTTTAGCTCAGCTCTAGGGATCTTTGAAAGTCCTATACAAACTTATTCTTACTTAGTAACTTGCATCTTTGAATGAGAATGTGCTTGCTTTCAGCAATGTGTTATATGTTCTGAATGCCCAATTGGGAATCTGTGTCAAAACTTTGTTAGGAATTATGTGATCCTTACTAGTTGTAAGTAAGTGAGATGGGGCAGGAAGTTATTTCTAGGAGTTGGAGACATACCCACTATAGCTCAGTTCTGGGGATCTTTGAAAGTCCTATACAAACTTGTTCCTACATTTTAACTTGCTACTTGGAATGAGAAACTGCTTGGTTAAAGCAACGTACTATATGTTCTGAATGCCCGAATTGGGAGTCGGTGTCAAAACTTTGTTAGTAATTATGTGATCCTTACTAGATGGAAGTAAGGGAGAAGGGGCATGAAGTTATTTCTAGGAGTTGGAGACATACCAAGTTTAGCTCAGTTCTGGGCATCTTTGAAATACGTATACAAACTTGTTCCTACATAGTAACTTGCAACTTTGAATGAGAATGTGCTTGTGTACAGCAACGTGCTGTATGTTCTGAATGCCCGAATTGGGAATCTGTGTCAAAACTTTGTTAGGAATTATGTGATCCTTACTAGCTGGAAGTAAGGGAGATGGGGCATGAAGTTATTTCTAGGAGTTGGAGACAAACCCACTTTAGCTCAGTTCTGGGCATCTTTGAAAGACCTATATAAACTTGTTCCTACATAGTAACTTGCTACTTGGAATGAGAAAGTGCTTGCTTAAAGCAACGTGCTATATGTTGTGAATGACCGAATTGGGAATGTGTCAAAACTTTGTTAGGAATTATGTGATCCTTCCTAGCTGGAATTAAGGGAGATGGGTCATGAAGATATTTCTAGGAGTTAGAGACATACCCACTTTAAATCAGTTCTTGGGATCTTTGAAAGTCCTATACAAACTTGTTCCTACATTTTAACTTGCTACTTGGAATGAGAAAGTGCTTGGTTAAAGCAACGTCCTATATGTTCTGAATGCCCGAATTGGGAATCTGTATCAAAACTTTGTTAGGAATTATATGATCCTTACTAGCTGGAAGTAAGGGAGACCGGGCATGAAGTTATTTCTAGCAGTTGGAGACATACCCACTTTAGCTCAGTTCTGGGCATCTTTGAAATACCTATACAAACTTGTTCCTACATAGTAACTTGCAACTTTGCATGAGAAGGTGCTTGCTTACAGCAACGTGCTATGTGTTCTGAATGCCCGAATTGGGGATCTGTGTCAAAACTTTGTTAGGAATTATGTGATCCTTACTAGCTGGAAGTAAGGGAGATGGGGCATGAAGTTATTTCTAGGAGTTGGAGACATACCCACTTTAGCTCAGTTCTGGGTATCTTTGAAATACCTATAGAAACTTGTTCCTACATTGTAACTTGCATCTTTGAATGAGAATGTGCTTGCTTACAGCAACGTGCTATATGTTCTGAATGCCCGAATTGGGAATCTGTGTCAAAAGTTTGTTAGGAATTATGTCATCCTTACTAGATGGAAGTAAGTGAGAAGGGGCATGATGTTATTTCTAGGAGTTGGAGACACACCAAGTTTAGCTCAGATCTGGGCATCTTTGAAATACCTATACAAACTTGTTCCTACATAGTAACTTGCTACTTGGAATGAGAATGTGCTTGCTTACAGCAAGGTGCTATATGTTCTGAATGCCCGAATTGTTAATGTGTCAAAACTTTGTTAGGAATTATGTGATCCTTACTAGCTGGAAGTAAGGGAGATGGGGCATGAAGTTATTTCTAGGAGTTGGAGACATACCCACTTTAGCTCAGTTCTTTGCATCTTTGAAATACCTATATAAACTTGTTCCTATATAGTAACTTGCTACTTGGAATGAGAAAGTGCTTGCTTAAAGGAACGTGCTATATGTTCTGAATGCCCGAATTGGGAATCTGTGTCAAAACTTTGTTAGGAATTATGTGATCCTTAATAGCTGGAAGTAAGGGAGATGGGGCATGTAGTTATTTCTAGGAGTTGGAGACATACCAAGTTTAGCTCACTTCTGGGCATCTTTGAAATATCTATACAAAGTTGTTCCTACATAGTAACTTGCATCTTTGAATGAGAATGTGCTTGCTTACAGCAACGTGCTATATGTTCTGAATGCCCAATTTGGGAATCTGTGTCAAAACTTTGTTAGGAATTATGTGATCCTTACTAGATGGAAGTAAGGGAGATGGGGCATGAAGTTATTTCTAGGAGTTGGAGACATACCAAGTTTAGCTCAGTTTTGGGCATCTTTGAAATACCTATACAAACTTGTTCCTACATAGTAACTTGCAACTTTGAATGAGAATGTGCTTACTTACACCAACGTGCTATATGTTCTGAATGTCCGAATTGGGAATCTGTGTCAAAAGTTTGTTAGGAATTATGTGATCCTTACTAGCTGGAAGTAATGGAGATGGGGCATGAAGTTATTTCTAGGAGTTGGAGACATACCCACTTTAGCTCAGTTCTGGGCATCTTTTAAATACCTATACAAACTTGTTCCTACATAATAACTTGCTACTTGGAATGAGAAAGTTCTTGCTTACAGAAACGTGCTATATGTTCTGAATTTCCGAATTGGGAATCTGTGTCAAAACTTTGTCAGGAATTATGTGATCCTTACAAGCTGGAAGTAAGGGAGATGGGGCATGAAGTTATTTCTAGGAGTTGGAGACATACGAAGTTTAGCTCAGTTCTTGGCATCTTTGAAATATCTATACAAAGTTGTTCCTACATAGTAACTGGCATCTTTGAATGAGAATGTGCTTGCTTACAGCAACGTGCTATATGTTCTGAATGCCCAATTTGGGAATCTGTGTCAAAACCTTGTTAGGAATTATGTGATCCTTACTAGATGGAAGTAAGTGAGATGGGGCATGAAGTTATTTGTAGGAGTTGGAGACATACCAAGTTTAGCTCAGTTTTGGGCTTCTTTGAAATACCTATACAAACTTGTTTCTACATAGTAACATGCAACTTTGAATGAGAATGTGCTTGCTTACAGCAACGTGCTATATATTCTGAATGCCCGAATTGGGAATCTGTGTCAAAACTTTGTTAGGAATTATGTGATCCTTACTAGCTGGAAGTAATGGAGATGGGGCATGAAGTTATTTCTAGGAGTTGGAGACATACCCACTTTAGCTCAGTTCTGGGCATCTTTTAAATACCTATACAAACTTGTTTCTACATAGTAACTTGCTACTTGGAATGAGAAAGTGCTTGCTTACAGCAACGTGCTATATGTTCTGAATGCCCGAATTGGGAATCTGTGTCAAAACTTTGTTAGGAATTATGTGATCCTTACTAGCTGGAAGTAAGGGAGATGGGGCAGGAAGTTATTTCTAGGAGTTGGAGACATACCCACTATAGCTCAGTTCTGGGGATCTTTGAAAGTCCTATACAAACTTGTTCCTACATAGTAACTTGCTACTTGGAATGAGAAAGTTCTTGCTTACAGAAAAGTGCTATATGTTCTGAATGCCCGAATTGGGACTCTGTGTCAAAACTTTGTTAGGAATTATGTGATCCTTACTAGCTGGAAGTAAGGGAGATGGGGCATGAAGTTATGTCTAGGAGTTGGAGACATACCCACTTCAGCTCAGTTCTGGGGATCTTTGAAAGTCCTATACAAACTTGTTCCTACATTTTAACTTGCTACTTGGAATGAGAAACTGCTTGGTTAAAGCAACGTACTATATGTTCTGAATGCCCGAATTGGGAGTCGGTGTCAAAACTTTGTTAGTAATTATGTGATCCTTACTAGATGGAAGTAAGGGAGAAGGGGCATGAAGTTATTTCTAGGAGTTGGAGACATACCAAGTTTAGCTCAGTTCTGGGCATCTTTGAAATACGTATACAAACTTGTTCCTACATAGTAACTTGCAACTTTGAATGAGAATGTGCTTGTGTACAGCAACGTGCTGTATGTTCTGAATGCCCGAATTGGGAATCTGTGTCAAAACTTTGTTAGGAATTATGTGATCCTTACTAGCTGGAAGTAAGGGAGATGGGGCATGAAGTTATTTCTAGGAGTTGGAGACAAACCCAATTTAGCTCAGTTCTGGGCATCTTTGAAAGACCTATATAAACTTGTTCCTACATAGTAACTTGCTACTTGGAATGAGAAAGTGCTTGCTTAAAGCAACGTGCTATATGTTGTGAATGACTGAATTGGGAATGTGTCAAAACTTTGTTAGGAATTATGTGATCCTTACTAGCTGGAATTAAGAGAGATGGGTCATGAAGATATTTCTAGGAGTTGGAGACATACCCACTTTAAATCAGTTCTTGGGATCTTTGAAAGTCCTATACAAACTTGTTCCTACATTTTAACTTGCTACTTGGAATGAGAAAGTGCTTGGTTAAAGCAACGTCCTATATGTTCTGAATGCCCGAATTGGGAATCTGTATCAAAACTTTGTTAGGAATTATATGATCCTTACTAGCTGGAAGTAAGGGAGACCGGGCATGAAGTTATTTCTAGCAGTTGGAGACATACCCACTTTAGCTCAGTTCTGGGCATCTTTGAAATACCTATACAAACTTGTTCCTACATAGTAACTTGCAACTTTGCATGAGAAGGTGCTTGCTTACAGCAACGTGCTATGTGTTCTGAATGCCCGAATTGGGGATCTGTGTCAAAACTTTGTTAGGAATTATGTGATCCTTACTAGCTGGAAGTAAGGGAGATGGGGCATGAAGTTATTTCTAGGAGTTGGAGACATACCCACTTTAGCTCAGTTCTGGGCATCTTTTAAATACCTATACAAACTTGTTCCTACATAATAACTTGCTACTTCGAATGAGAAAGTTCTTGCTTACAGAAACGTGCTATATGTTCTGAATGTCCGAATTGGGAATCTGTGTCAAAACTTTGTCAGGAATTATGTGATCCTTACAAGCTGGAAGTAAGGGAGATGGGGCATGAAGTTATTTCTAGGAGTTGGAGACATACGAAGTTTAGCTCAGTTCTTGGCATCTTTGAAAATATCTATACAAAGTTGTTCCTACATACTAACTGGCATCTTTGAATGAGAATGTGCTTGCTTACAGCAACGTGCTATATGTTCTGAATGCCCAATTTGGGAATCTGTGTCAAAACCTTGTTAGGAATTATGTGATCCTTACTAGATGGAAGTAAGTGAGATGGGGCATGAAGTTATTTGTAGGAGTTGGAGACATACCAAGTTTAGCTCAGCTTTGGGCATCTTTGAAATACCTATACAAACTTGTTTCTACATAGTAACATGCAACTTTGAATGAGAATGTGCTTGCTTACAGCAACGTGCTATATATTCTGAATTCCCGAATTGGGAATCTGTGTCAAAACTTTATTAGGAATTATGTGATCCTTACTAGCTGGAAGTAATGGAGATGGGGCATGAAGTTATTTCTAGGAGTTGGAGACATACCCACTTTAGCTCAGTTCTGGGCATCTTTTAAATACCTATACAAACTTGTTTCTACATAGTAACTTGCTACTTGGAATGAGAAAGTGCTTGCTTACAGCAACGTGCTATATGTTCTGAATGCCCGAATTGGGAGTCTGTGTCAAAACTTTGTTAGGAATTATGTGATCCTTACTAGCTAGATGTAAGGGAGTTGGGGCATGAAGTTATTTCTAGGAGTTGGAGACAAACCCACTTTAGCTCAGTTCTGGGGATCTTTGAAAGTCCTATACAAACTTGTTCCTACATAGTAACTTGCTACTTGGAATGAGAAAGTGCTTGCTTACAGCAACGTGCTATATGTTCTGAATGTCCGAATTGTTAATCTGTGTCAAAACTTTGTTAGGAATTATGTGATGCTTACTAGCTGGAAGTAAGGGAGATGGGGCATGAAGTTATTTCTAGGAGTTGGAGACATATCAAGTTTAGCTCAGTTCTGGGCATCTTTGAAATACCTATACAAACTTGTTCCTACATAGTAACTTGCAACTTTGAATGAGAATGTGCTTGCTTACAGCAACGTGCTATATATTCTGAATGCCCGAATTGGGAATCTGTGTCAAAACTTTGTTAGGAATTATGTGATCCTTACTAGCTGGAAGTAAGGGAGAAGGGGCATGAAGTTATTTCTAGGAGTTGGAGACATACTCACTTTAGCTCAGTTCTGAGGATCTTTGAAAGTCCTATACAAACTTGTTCCTACATAGTAAATTGCTACTTGGAATGAGAAAGTGCTAGCTTACAGCAACGTGCTATATGTTCTGAATGCCTGAATTGGGAATCTGTGTCAAAACTTTGTTAGGAATTATGTGATCCTTACTAGCTGGAAGTGATGATGATGGGGCATGAAGTTATTTCTAGGAGTTGGAGACATAACCACTTTAGCTCAGTTCGGGGGATCTTTGAAAGTCCTATACAAACTTGTTCCTACATAGTAACTTGCCACTTGCAATGAGAAAGTGCTTGCTTACAGCAACGTGCTATATGTTCTGAATGTCCGAATTGGGAGTCTGTGTCAAAACTTTGTTAGGAATTATGTGATCCTTACTAGCTGGAAGTAAAGGAGATGGGGCATGAAGTTATTTCTAGGAGTTGGAGACATACCCACTTTAGCTCAGTTCTAGGGATCTTTGAAAGTCCTATACAAACTTATTCTCACTTAGTAACTTGCATCTTTGAATGAGAATGTGCTTGCTTACAGCAATGCGTTATATGTTCTGAATGCCCAATTGGGAATCTGTGTCAAAACTTTGTTAGGAATTATGTGATCCTTACTAGCTGGAAGTAAGGGAGATGGGGCAGGAAGTTATTTCTAGGAGTTGGAGACATACCCACTATAGCTCAGTTCTGGGGATCTTTGAAAGTCCTATACAAACTTGTTCCTACATAGTAACTTGCTACTTGGAATCAGAAAGTTCTTGCTTACAGAAACGTGCTATATGTTCTGAATGCCCGAATTGGGAATCTGTGTCAAAACTTTGTTAGGAATTATGTGATCCTTACTAGCTGGAACTAAAGGAGATGGGGCATGAAGTTATGTCTAGGAGTTGGAGACATACTCACTTTAGCTCAGTTCTGGGGATCTTTGAAAGTCCTATGCAAACTTGTTCCTACATTTTAACTTGCTACTTGGAATGAGAAAGTGCTTGGTTAAAGCAACGTCCTATATGTTCTGAATGCCCGAATTGGGAATCTGTGTCAAAACTTTGTTAGGAATTATGTGATCCTTACTAGCTGGAAGTGATGATGATGGGGCATGAAGTTATGTCTAGGAGTTGGAGACATAACCACTTTAGCTCAGTTCGGGGGATCTTTGAAAGTCCTATACAAACTTGTTCCTACATAGTAACTTGCCACTTGCAATGAGAAAGTGCTTGCTTACAGCAACGTGCTATATGTTCTGAATGTCCGAATTGGGAGTCTGTGTCAAAACTTTGTTAGGAATTATGTGATCCTTACTAGCTGGAAGTAAAGGAGATGGGGCATGAAGTTATTTCTAGGAGTTGGAGACATACCCACTTTAGCTCAGTTCTAGGGATCTTTGAAAGTCCTATACAAACTTATTCTCACTTAGTAACTTGCATCTTTGAATGAGAATGTGCTTGCTTACAGCAATGCGTTATATGTTCTGAATGCCCAATTGGGAATCTGTGTCAAAACTTTGTTAGGAATTATGTGATCCTTACTAGCTGGAAGTAAGGGAGATGGGGCAGGAAGTTATTTCTAGGAGTTGGAGACATACCCACTATAGCTCAGTTCTGGGGATCTTTGAAAGTCCTATACAAACTTGTTCCTACATAGTAACTTGCTACTTGGAATGAGAAAGTTCTTGCTTACAGAAACGTGCTATATGTTCTGAATGCCCGAATTGGGAATCTGTGTCAAAACTTTGTTAGGAATTATGTGATCCTTACTAGCTGGAACTAAAGGAGATGGGGCATGAAGTTATGTCTAGGACTTGGAGACATACCCACTTTAGCTCAGTTCTGGGGATCTTTGAAAGTCCTATGCAAACTTGTTCCTACATTTTAACTTGCTAGTTGGAATGAGAAAGTGCTTGCTTACAGCAACGTGCTATATGTTCTGAATGCCCGAATTGGGAATCTCTGTCAAAACTTTGTTAGGAATTATGTGATCCTTACTAGCTGGAAGTAAGGGAAATGGGGCATGATGTTATTTCTAGGAGTTGAAGACATACCAAGTTTAGCTCATTGCTGGGCATCTTTGAAATACCTATACAAACTTGTTCCTACATAGTAACTTGCTACTTGGAATGAGAAAGTGCTTGCTTAAAGCAACGTGCTATATGTTCTGAATGCCCGAATTGGGAATCTGTGTCAAAACTTTGTTAGGAATTATATGATCCTTACTAGCTGGAAGTAAGGGAGACGGGGCATGAAGTTATTTCTAGCAGTTGGAGACATACCCACTTTAGCTCAGTTCTGGGCATCTTTCAAATACCTATACAAACTTGTTCCTACATAGTAACTTCCAACTTTGAATGATAATGTGCTTGCTTACAGCAACGTGCTATATGTTCTGAATGCCCGAATTGGGGATCTGTGTAAAAACTTTGTTAATAATTATGTGATCCTTACTAGCTGGAAGTAAGGGAGATGGGGCATGAAGTTATTTCTAGGAGTTGCAGACATACCCACTTTAGCTCAGTTCTGGGGATCTTTGAAATACCTATAGAAACTTGTTCCTACATTGTAACTTGCTACTTGAAATGAGAAAGTGCTTGCTTAAAGCAACGTGTTATATGTTCTGAATGCCCGAATTGGGAATCTGTGTCAAAATTTTGTTAGGAATTATGTGATCCTTACTAGATGGAAGTAAGGGAGAAGGGGCATGAAGTTATTTCTAGGAGTTGGAGACTTACCAAGTTTAGCTCAGTTCTGGGAATCTTTGAAATACTTATACAAACTTGTTCCTACATAGTAACTTGCTACTTGGAATGAGAAAGTGCTTGCTTACAGCAACGTGCTATATGTTCCGAATGCCCGAATTGGGAATCTGTGTCCAAACTTTGTTGGGAATTATGTGATCCTTACTAGCTGTAAGTGATGGTGATGGGGCATGAAGTTATTTCTAGGAGTTGGAGACATAACCACTTTAGCTCAGTTCAGGGAATCTTTGAAAGTCCTATACAAACTAGTTCCTACATATTAACTTGCCACTTGGAATGAGAAAGGGCTTTCTTACAGCAACGTGCTATATGTTCTGAATGTCCGAATTGGGATTCTGTGTGAAAAGTTTTTAGGAATTATGTGATCCTTACTATCTGGAAGTAAGGGAGATGGGGCATGAAGTTATTTCTAGGAGTTGGAGACATACCAAGTTTAGCTCAGTTCTGGGCATCTTTGAAATATCTATACAAAGTTGTTCCTACATAGTAACTTGCATCTTTGAATGAGAATGTGCTTGCTTACAGCAACGTGCTATATGTTCTGAATGCCCGATTTGGGAATCTGTGTCAAAACTTTGTTAGGAATTATGTGATCCTTACTAGCTGGAAGTAAGGGAGATGGGGCTTGAAGTTATTTCTAGGAGTTGGAGACATACCAAGTTTAGCTCAGTTCTGGGCATCTTTGAAATACCTATACAAACTTGTTCCTACATAGTAACTTGCAACTTTGAATGAGAATGTGCTTGCTTACAGCAACGTGCTATATGTTCTGAATGCCCGAATTGGGAATCTGTGTCAAAACTTTGTTAGGAATTATGTGATCCTTACTAGCTGGAAGTGATGGTGATGGGACATGAAGTTATTTCTAGGAGTTGGAGACATAACCGCTTTAGCTCAGTTCGGGGGATCTTTGAAAGTCCTATACAAACTTGTTCCTACATAGTAACTTCCCACTTGCAATGAGAAAGTGCTTGCTTACAGCAACGTGCTATATGTTCTGAATGTCCGAATTGGGAGTCTGTGTCAAAACTTTGTTAGGAATTATGTGATCCTTACAAGCTGGAAGTAAAGGAGATGGGGCATGAAGTTATTTCTAGGAGTTGGAGACATACCCACTTTAGCTCAGTTCTAGGGATCTTTGAAAGTCCTATACAAACTTATTCTTACTTAGTAACTTGCATCTTTGAATGAGAATGTGCTTGCTTTCAGCAATGTCTTATATGTTCTGAATGCCCAATTGGGAATCTGTGTCAAAACTTTGTTAGGAATTATGTGATCCTTACTAGCTGGAAGTAAGGGAGATGGGGCAGGAAGTTATTTCTAGGAGTTGGAGACATACCCACTATAGCTCAGTTCTGGGGATCTTTGAAAGTCCTATACAAACTTGTTCCTACATTTTAACTTGCTACTTGGAATGAGAAACTGCTTGGTTAAAGCAACGTACTATATGTTCTGAATGCCCGAATTGGGAGTCGGTGTCAAAACTTTGTTAGTAATTATGTGATCCTTACTAGATGGAAGTAAGGGAGAAGGGGCATGAAGTTATTTCTAGGAGTTGGAGACATACCAAGTTTAGCTCAGTTCTGGGCATCTTTGAAATACGTATACAAACTTGTTCCTACATAGTAACTTGCAACTTTGAATGAGAATGTGCTTGTGTACAGCAACGTGCTGTATGTTCTGAATGCCCGAATTGGGAATCTGTGTCAAAACTTTGTTAGGAATTATGTGATCCTTACTAGCTGGAAGTAAGGGAGATGGGGCATGAAGTTATTTCTAGGAGTTGGAGACAAACCCAATTTAGCTCAGTTCTGGGCATCTTTGAAAGACCTATATAAACTTGTTCCTACATAGTAACTTGCTACTTGGAATGAGAAAGTGCTTGCTTAAAGCAACGTGCTATATGTTGTGAATGACTGAATTGGGAATGTGTCAAAACTTTGTTAGGAATTATGTGATCCTTACTAGCTGGAATTAAGGGAGATGGGTCATGAAGATATTTCTAGGAGTTGGAGACATACCCACTTTAAATCAGTTCTTGGGATCTTTGAAAGTCCTATACAAACTTGTTCCTACATTTTAACTTGCTACTTGGAATGAGAAAGTGCTTGGTTAAAGCAACGTCCTATATGTTCTGAATGCCCGAATTGGGAATCTGTATCAAAACTTTGTTAGGAATTATATGATCCTTACTAGCTGGAAGTAAGGGAGACCGGGCATGAAGTTATTTCTAGCAGTTGGAGACATACCCACTTTAGCTCAGTTCTGGGCATCTTTGAAATACCTATACAAACTTGTTCCTACATAGTAACTTGCAACTTTGCATGAGAAGGTGCTTGCTTACAGCAACGTGCTATGTGTTCTGAATGCCCGAATTGGGGATCTGTGTCAAAACTTTGTTAGGAATTATGTGATCCTTACTAGCTGGAAGTAAGGGAGATGGGGCATGAAGTTATTTCTAGGAGTTGGAGACATACCCACTTTAGCTCAGTTCTGGGTATCTTTGAAATACCTATAGAAACTTGTTCTTACATTGTAACTTGCATCTTTGAATGAGAATGTGCTTGCTTACAGCAACGTGCTATATGTTCTGAATGCCCGAATTGGGAATCTGTGTCAAAAGTTTGTTAGGAATTATGTCATCCTTACTAGATGGAAGTAAGTGAGAAGGGGCATGATGTTATTTCTAGGAGTTGGAGACATACCAAGTTTAGCTCAGATCTGGGCATCTTTGAAATACCTATACAAACTTGTTCCTACATAGTAACTTGCTACTTGGAATGAGAATGTGCTTGCTTACAGCAAGGTGCTATATGTTCTGAATGCCCGAATTGTTAATGTGTCAAAACTTTGTTAGGAATTATGTGATCCTTACTAGCTGGAAGTAAGGGAGATGGGGCATGAAGTTATTTCTAGGAGTTGGAGACATACCCACTTTAGCTCAGTTCTTTGCATCTTTGAAATACCTATATAAACTTGTTCCTATATAGTAACTTGCTACTTGGAATGAGAAAGTGCTTGCTTAAAGGAACGTGCTATATGTTCTGAATGCCCGAATTGGGAATCTGTGTCAAAACTTTGTTAGGAATTATGTGATCCTTAATAGCTGGAAGTAAGGGAGATGGGGCATGAAGTTATTTCTAGGAGTTGGAGACATACCAAGTTTAGCTCACTTCTGGGCATCTTTGAAATATCTATACAAAGTTCTTCCTACATAGTAACTTGCATCTTTGAATGAGAATGTGCTTGCTTACAGCAACGTGCTATATGTTCTGAATGCCCAATTTGGGAATCTGTGTCAAAACTTTGTTAGGAATTATGTGATCCTTACTAGATGGAAGTAAGGGAGATGGGGCATGAAGTTATTTCTAGGAGTTGGAGACATACCAAGTTTAGCTCAGTTTTGGGCATCTTTGAAATACCTATACAAACTTGTTCCTACATAGTAACTTGCAACTTTGAATGAGAATGTGCTTACTTACACCAACGTGCTATATGTTCTGAATGTCCGAATTGGGAATCTCTGTCAAAACTTTGTTAGGAATTATGTGATACTTACTAGCTGGAAGTAATGGAGATGGGGCATGAAGTTATTTCTAGGAGTTGGAGACATACCCACTTTAGCTCAGTTCTGGGCATCTTTTAAATACCTATACAAACTTGTTCCTACATAATAACTTGCTACTTGGAATGAGAAAGTTCTTGCTTACAGAAACGTGCTATATGTTCTGAATGTCCGAATTGGGAATCTGTGTCAAAACTTTGTCAGGAATTATGTGATCCTTACAAGCTGGAAGTAAGGGAGATGGGGCATGAAGTTATTTCTAGGAGTTGGAGACATACGAAGTTTAGCTCAGTTCTTGGCATCTTTGAAATATCTATACAAAATTGTTCCTACATAGTAACTGGCATCTTTGAATGAGAATGTGCTTGCTTACAGCAACGTGCTATATGTTCTGAATGCCCAATTTGGGAATCTGTGTCAAAACCTTGTTAGGAATTATGTGATCCTTACTAGATGGAAGTAAGTGAGATGGGGCATGAAGTTATTTGTAGGAGTTGGAGACATACCAAGTTTAGCTCAGTTTTGGGCATCTTTGAAATACCTATACAAACTTGTTTCTACATAGTAACATGCAACTTTGAATGAGAATGTGCTTGCTTACAGCAACGTGCTATATATTCTGAATGCCCGAATTGGGAATCTGTGTCAAAACTTTGTTAGGAATTATGTGATCCTTACTAGCTGGAAGTAAGGGAGAAGGGGCATGAAGTTATTTCTAGGAGTTGGAGACATACTCACTTTAGCTCAGTTCTGAGGATCTTTGAAAGTCCAATACAAACTTGTTCCTACATAGTAAATTGCTACTTGGAATGAGAAAGTGCTAGCTTACAGCAACGTGCTATATGTTCTGAATGTCCGAATTGGGAGTCTGTGTCAAAACTTTGTTAGGAATTATGTGATCCTTACTAGCTGGAAGTAAAGGAGATGGGGCATGAAGTTATTTCTAGGAGTTGGAGACATACCCACTTTAGCTCAGTTCTAGGGATCTTTGAAAGTCCTATACAAACTTATTCTCACTTAGTAACTTGCATCTTTGAATGAGAATGTGCTTGCTTACAGCAATGCGTTATATGTTCTGAATGCCCAATTGGGAATCTGTGTCAAAACTTTGTTAGGAATTATGTGATCCTTACTAGCTGGAAGTAAGGGAGATGGGGCAGGAAGTTATTTCTAGGAGTTGGAGACATACCCACTATAGCTCAGTTCTGGGGATCTTTGAAAGTCCTATACAAACTTGTTCCTACATAGTAACTTGCTACTTGGAATGAGAAAGTTCTTGCTTACAGAAACGTGCTATATGTTCTGAATGCCCGAATTGGGAATCTGTGTCAAAACTTTGTTAGGAATTATGTGATCCTTACTAGCTGGAACTAAAGGAGATGGGGCATGAAGTTATGTCTAGGAGTTGGAGACATACCCACTTTAGCTCAGTTCTGGGGATCTTTGAAAGTCCTATGCAAACTTGTTCCTACATTTTAACTTGCTACTTGGAATGAGAAAGTGCTTGGTTAAAGCAACGTCCTATATGTTCTGAATGCCCGAATTGGGAATCTGTGTCAAAACTTTGTTAGGAATTATGTGATCCTTACTAGCTGGAAGTAAGGGAGATGGGGCATGAAGTTATTTCTAGGAGTTGGAGACATACAAAGTTTAGCTCAGTTCTGGGCATCTTTGAAATACCTATACAAACTTCTTCCTACATAGTAACTTGCAACTTTAAATGAGAATGTGCTTGCTTACAGCAACGTGCTATATGTTCTGAATGCCCGAATTGGGAATCTCTGTCAAAACTTTGTTAGGAATTATGTGATCCTTACTAGCTGGAAGTAAGGGAAATGGGGCATGAAGTTATTTCTAGGAGTTGGAGACATACCAAGTTTAGCTCATTTCTGGGCATCTTTGAAATACCTATACAAACTTGTTCCTACATAGTAACTTGCTACTTGGAATGAGAAAGTGCTTGCTTAAAGCAACGTGCTATATGTTCTGAATGCCCGAATTGGGAATCTGTGTCAAAACTTTGTTAGGAATTATATGATCCTTACTAGCTGGAAGTAAGGGAGACGGGGCATGAAGTTATTTCTAGCAGTTGGAGACATACCCACTTTAGCTCAGTTCTGGGCATCATTCAAATACCTATACAAACTTGTTCCTACATAGTAACTTCCAACTTTGAATGAGAATGTGCTTGCTTACAGCAACGTGCTATATGTTCTGAATGCCCGAATTGGGGATCTGTGTAAAAACTTTGTTAATAATTATGTGATCCTTACTAGCTGGAAGTAAGGGAGATGGGGCATGAAGTTATTTCTAGGAGTTGCAGACATACCCACTTTAGCTCAGTTCTGGGGATCTTTGAAATACCTATAGAAACTTGTTCCTACATTGTAACTTGGTACTTGAAATGAGAAAGTGCTTGCTTAAAGCAACGTGTTATATGTTCTGAATGCCCGAATTGGGAATCTGTGTCAAAATTTTGTTAGGAATTATGTGATCCTTACTAGATGGAAGTAAGGGAGAAGGGGCATGAAGTTATTTCTAGGAGTTGGAGACTTACCAAGTTTAGCTCAGTTCTGGGAATCTTTGAAATACTTATACAAACTTGTTCCTACATAGTAACTTGCTACTTGGAATGAGAAAGTGCTTGCTTACAGCAACGTGCTATATGTTCTGAATGCCCGAATTGGGAATCTGTGTCCAAACTTTGTTGGGAATTATGTGATCCTTACTAGCTGTAAGTGATGGTGATGGGGCATGAAGTTATTTCTAGGAGTTGGAGACATAACCACTTTAGCTCAGTTCAGGGAATCTTTGAAAGTCCTATACAAACTAGTTCCTACATATTAACTTGCCACTTGGAATGAGAAAGGGCTTTCTTACAGCAACGTGCTATATGTTCTGAATGTCCGAATTGGGAGTCTGTGTGAAAAGTTTTTAGGAATTATGTGATCCTTACTATCTAGAAGTAAGGGAGATGGGGCATGAAGTTATTTCTAGGAGTTGGAGACATACCCACTGTAGCTCAGTTCTGGGGATCTTTGAAAGTCCTATACAAACTTATTCTTACTTAGAAACTTGCATCTTTGAATGAGAATGTGCTTCCTTACAGCAATGTGTTATATGTTCTGAATGCCCGAATTGGGAATCTGTGTCAAAACTTTGTTAGGAATTATGTGATCCTTACTAGCTGGAAGTAAGGGAGATGGGGTATGAAGTTATTTCTAGGAGTTGGAGACATATCTACTGTAGCTCAGTTCTGGGGATCTTTGAAAGTCCTATACAAAGTTGTTCCTACATAGTAACTTCCTACTTGGAATGAGAAAGTGCTTGCTTAAAGCAACGTGCTATATGTTCTGAATGCCCGAATTGGGAATCTGTGTCAAAACTTTGTTATGAATTATGTGATCCTTACTAGCTGGAAGTAAGGGAGATGGGGCATGAAGTTATTTCTAGGAGTTGGAGACATACCCACTTTAGCTCAGTTCTGGGGATCTTTGAAAGTCCTTACAAACTTGTTCCTACATTTTAACTTGCTACTTGGAATGAGAAAGTGCTTGGTTAAAGCAAAGTACTATATGTTCTGAATGCCCGAATTGGGAGTCGGTGTCAAAACTTTGTTAGTAATTATGTGATCCTTAATAGATGGAAGTAAGGGAGAAGGGGCATGAAGTTATTTCTAGGAGTTGGAGACATACCAAGTTTAGCTCAGTTCTGGGCATCTTTGAAATACGTATACAAACTTGTTCCTACATAGTAACTTGCAACTTTGAATGAGAATGTGCTTGTGTACAGCAACGTGCTATATGTTCTGAATGCCCGAATTGGGAATCTGTGTCAAAACTTTGTTAGTAATTATGTGATCCTTACTAGCTGGAATTAAGGGAGATGGGTCATGAAGATATTTCTATGAGTTAGAGACATACCCACTTTACCTCAGTTCTTGGGATCTTTGAAAGTCCTATACAAACTTGTTCCTACATTTTAACTTGCTACTTGGAATGAGAAAGTGCTTGGTTAAAGCAACGTCCTATATATTCTGAATGCCTGAATTGGGAATCTGTATCAAAACTTTGTTAGGAATTATATGATCCTTACTAGCTGGAAGTAAGGGAGACCGGGCATGAAGTTATTTCTAGCAGTTGGAGACATACCCACTTTAGCTCAGTTCTGGGCATGTTTGAAATACCTATACAAACTTGTTCCTACATAGTAACTTGTAACTTTGCATGAGAATGTGCTTGCTTACAGTAACATGCTATGTGTTCTGAATGCCCGAATTGGGGATCTGTGTCAAAACTTTGTTAGGAATTATATGATCCTTACTAGCTGGAAGTAAGGGAGATGGGGCATGAAGATATTTCTAGGAGTTGGAGACATACCCACTTTAGCTCAGTTCTGGGTATCTTTGAAACACCTATAGAAACTTGTTCCTACATTGTAACTTGCTACTTGGAATGAGAAAGTGCTTGCTTAAAGCAACGTGTTATATGTTCTGAATGCCCGAATTGGGAATCTGTGTCAAAAGTTTGTTAGGAATTATGTCATCCTTACTAGATGGAAGTAAGTGAGAAGGGGCATGATGTTATTTCTAGGAGTTGGAGACATACCAAGTTTAGCTCAGATCTGGGCATCTTTGAAATACCTATACAAACTTGTTCCTACATAGTAACTTGCTACTTGGAATGAGAATGTGCTTGCTTACAGCAACGTGCTATATGTTCTGAATGCCCGAAGTGTTAATGTGTCAAAACTTTGTTAGGAATTATGTGATCCTTACTAGCTGGAAGTAAGGGAGATGGGGCATGAAGTTATTTCTAGGAGTTGGAGACATACCCACTTTAGCTCAGTTCTTTGCATCTTTGAAATGACTATATAAACTTGTTCCTATATAGTAACTTGCTACTTGGAATGAGAAAGTGCTTGCTTAAGGGAACGTGCTATATGTTCTGAATGCCCGAATTGGGAATCTGTGTCAAAACTTTGTTAGGAATTATGTGATCCTTACTAGCTGGAAGTAAGGGAGATGGGGCATGAAGATATTTCTAGGAGTTGGAGACATACCAAGTTTAGCTCAGTTCTGGGCATCTTTGAAATATCTATACAAAGTTGTTCCTACATAGTAACTTGCATCTTTGAATGAGAATGTGCTTGCTTACAGCAACGTGCTATATGTTCTGAATGCCCAATTTGGGAATCTGTGTCAAAACTTTGTTAGGAATTATGTGATCCTTACTAGATGGAAGTAAGGGAGATGGGCATGAAGTTATTTCTAGGAGTTGGAGACATACCAAGTTTAGCTCAGTTTTGGGCATCTTTGAAATACCTATACAAACTTGTTCCTACATAGTAACTTGCAACTTTGAATGAGAATGTGCTTACTTACAGCAACGTGCTATATGTTCTGAATGCCCGAATTGGGAATCTGTGTCAAAACTTTGTTAGGAATTATGTGATACTTACTAGCTGGAAGTAATGGAGATGGGGCATGAAGTTATTTCTAGGAGTTGGAGACATACCCACTTTAGCTCAGTTCTGGGCATCTTTTAAATACCTATACAAACTTGTTCCTACATAATAACTTGCTACTTGGAATGAGAAAGTTCTTGCTTACAGAAACGTGCTATATGTTCTGAATGTCCGAATTGGGAATCTGTGTCAAAACTTTGTTAGGAATTATGTGATCCTTACTAGCTGGAAGTAAGGGAGATGGGGCATGAAGTTATTTCTAGGAGTTGGAGACATACCAAGTTTAGCTCAGTTCTTGGCATCTTTGAAATATCTATACAAAGTTGTTCCTACATAGTAACTGGCATCTTTGAATGAGAATGTGCTTGCTTACAGCAACGTGCTATATGTTCTGAATGCCCGATTTGGGAATCTGTGTCAAAACTTTGTTAGGAATTATGTGATCCTTACTAGATGGAATTAAGAGAGATGGGGCATGAAGTTATTTCTAGGAGTTGGAGACATACCAAGTTTAGCTCCGTTTTGGGCATCTTTGAAATACCTATACAAACTTGTTCCTACATAGTAACTTGCAACTTTGAATGAGAATGTGCTTGCTTACAGCAACGTGCTATATATTCTGAATGCCCGAATTGGGAATCTGTGTCAAAACTTTGTTAGGAATTATGTGATCCTTACTAGCTGAAAGTAATGGAGATGGGGCATGAAGTTATTTCTAGGAGTTGGAGACATACCCACTTTAGCTCAGTTCTGGGCATCTTTTAAATACCTATACAAACTTGTTTCTACATAGTAACTTGCTACTTGGAATGAGAAAGTGCTTGCGTACAGCAACGTGCTATATGTTCTGAATGCCCGAATTGGGAGTCTGTGTCAAAACTTTGTTAGGAATTATGTGATCCTTACTAGCTAGATGTAAGGGAGATGGGGCATGAAGTTATTTCTAGGAGTTGGAGACAAACCCACTTTAGCTCAGTTCTGGGGATCTTTGAAAGTCCTATACAAACTTGTTCCTACATAGTAACTTGCTACTTGGAATGAGAAAGTGCTTGGTTAAAGCAACGTCCTATATGTTCTGAATGCCTGAATTGGGAATCTGTATCAAAACTTTGTTAGGAATTATATGATCCTTACTAGCTGGAAGTAAGGGAGACCGGGCATGAAGTTATTTCTAGCAGTTGGAGACATACCCACTTTAGCTCAGTTCTGGGCATGTTTGAAATACCTATACAAACTTGTTCCTACATAGTAACTTGCAACTTTGAATGAGAATGTGCTTGCTTACAGCAACGTGCTATATGTTTTGAATGCCCAAATTTGGAATCTGTGTCAAAACTTTGTTAGGAATTATGTGATCCTTACCAGCTGGAAGTAGGGGAGATGGGGCATGAAGTTATTTCTAGGAGTTGGAGACATCCCCACTTTAGCTCTGTTCTGGGGATCTATGAAAGTTCTATACAAACTTGTTCCTAGATAGTAACTTGCAAATTGGAATGAGAAAGTGCTTGCTTACAGCAACGAGCTATATGTTCTGAATGCCCGAATTGGGACTCTCTGTCAAAACTTTGTTAGGAATTATGTGATCTTTACTAGCTGGAAGTAAGGGAGATGGGGCATGAAGTTATTTCTAGGAGTTGGAGACATACTCACTTTAGCTCAGTTCTGAGGATCTTTGAAAGTCCTATACAATCTTGTTCTTACATAGTAAATTGCTACTTGGAATGAGAAAGTGCTAGCTTACAGCAACGTGCTATATGTTCTGAATGCCTGAATTGGGAATCTGTGTCAAAACTTTGTTAGGAATTATGTGATCCTTACTAGCTGTAAGTGATGGTGATGGGGCATGAAGTTATTTCTAGGAGTTGAAGACATAACCACTTTAGCTCAGTTCAGGGAATCTTTGAAAGTCCTATACAAACTTATTCTTACTTAGTAACTTGCATCTTTGAATGAGAATGTGCTTCCTTACAGCAATGTGTTATATGTTCTGAATGCCCGAATTGGGAATCTGTGTCAAAACTTTGTTAGGAATTATGTGATCCTTACTAGCTGGAAGTAAGGGAGATGGGGCATGAAGTTATTTCTAGGAGTTGGAGACATATCCACTGTAGCTCAGTTCTGGGGATCTTTGAAAGTCCTATACAAACTTGTTCCTACATTTTAACTTGCTACTTGTAATGAGAAAGTGCTTAGTTAAAGCAACGTCCTATATGTTCTGAATGCCCGAATTGGGAGTCTGTTTCAAAACTTTGTTAGTAATTATGTGATCCTTACTAGATGGAAGTAAGGGAGAAGGGGCATGAAGTTATTTCTAGGAGTTGGAGACATACCCACTTTAGCTCAGTTCTGGGCAT